>NC_091978.1:219737148-220037148 GCF_044704955.1 Pristiophorus japonicus
GCTGTCAGTCTTATTTGAGTGGCCATAGCCCGGACCGCCTTACAGCAAACGCTTCCAGTCTATGTTCCAGCTGTGCCTGACTGTGTAGGTGATCGCGCAGCTCTGTGGAAGGGAGAGAGAGAAATAATCAACAGTCGGGTTTATCTTAACAGCAGACACAGCTTGCGGGGAGCGGCAGCAACTAAGTAGGGCTCACATAGCGCTCGCTGGTATGCGAGACTAGTTTTTGAACACTGGCTTGTGAAGCAGACTTATGTCACAGGTAATGTTGGAACCGAATTATGTTTTGTTTTTCTCGTGTGTTTCTCTTTTTTTCACCTTGGTGTTTTTTAGGGCGTTGCATAAGATAAGTGTTTTATTCAAAAGAAAGCAGCAGATGAGTGGTTTTGAGTTTGTATTTACATTGCTTTGCAAAGTGGTAGTGTTGCTAGGTTCTAATATGCTTTTTTTATTTTTTAAGAAACGATTAGATTGTTTTGCGTTTTGGACACTACTTTTAAACAGTCCATCTCAAAACTTTTGAACCAAAAATCTAGTGCCACTTCTCTTTGATTAATTGCAATCTTCTTATTGTTTGACCATTTGAAGCCTGGAGTAGTATTTCTGCACTAAAATGAAACTACAAGTAGATGTGTAAGATATTGAAATGGTGTGTGTGATTGCCTAAAATAAAAACAGGAAATGCTGGAACTACTCAGCAAATCCTTCGCACTAGAGAAAGGACAAGTTAACGTTTCGCCTGTAACCCCTCTCTCAGAACTCACTGGTTCAAAGGTGCCTGGTGGATTCTATGATTCATGTTTATAAAATAATGCCAATTTTGAAAGACGTGTTTTTCGGTACTCGTTATTTTATAAATGACCAGTTTATTTATGCTTTCCGGATTCTTCCACTCTTAAGTACATGTGTGCATAATTGCGGTTTCAGTTTATATCCATCCAGTTTAGTTTGCATAAATAATGTTTTTTAAACAGAGTTTTCGCAGGACCTTAAATCTCAGTAAGCTACTTACATTCAGCTCAATGCAAGATACCCTTCACTTGAGGCAGGGTAATTTGCCTTGATGAGTTAAAAAAATTAATCCGCTGTACATCCTCCGATATCACGTTCTAAGCCGGATGTAGTTTGAAGTTTTACTTTTATATCTAACGCCTGAAGACTATACCTGCAGCAATGTATAGCAAACCAACCAGTCTTCTCCCTCTGGCCCAATTGCTATCATGATTTTGTTATTATGGACTTGTGGCTGTTGGAGACTGATGGGGCTGCCGAAGCTCATTTCGCTTCCAGTCTATCAGACTGTGCCGGATTAAAATCACTTGATAGAGCTGAGAAGACGGATCAGCTGCCATCTCGTTCCTGACAATTTCAGAAATGTAATTGAAATTGCGATGGAAGCAAAACGTTGTTCTTTAATTGGCCATAGCCGTTTTCACCCTGCAAGGGTTATTACTATAGATGTCTAAAGTGCTGTACGGAGTCGCTAGTCTGGGGATAGACTTGCTCAGATTACTGTATTGAGCGCCGATTGAGATCGAACCACTACTATCCATCTTTTCAACTGTACACAAAGAAACTCTGAAACATAGTCAACTTATTGAAATTCTATTTTTGAGACTCTTCAGTCGATGGCGTTTCATTTTTCATTCGTAAATAACCAGATAAAATGAAGTGCATTGACCTCTTTCTGACAGGTTTGTGCTCATTTGAATGTTCTGACATCCATGCTTAAAACAAACGCTGTGTGACTACAGTCAAATGTGTCTCTGTTAGAGAGCCTCTGCCCACTGGTCGCCATCCATCCAATCGCAGGTCATTCGTCAGATCTGAGCCTTGTTTACCAGTCAGAGACACTTCTATTCCAACTAATGAAAATACGCCATTGCTTTACTTTGAGCAGTACATCTGCTCCCCAACCGAGGCCAAAGTGCATGTCGCTGTACCACACGATCTTGCCATTTTGAAGTCCCATATGTATTACATGGACATTTCTCGTCGGCGGCTGTTAGCATGCAGAATTCTTTATAAAGCTTTCAGTGTGGCCTGCTGTGCATTCTGGATTTGGGCTCACAATGGATCGCTGCCTCGACTTCAGTACAGCTAACGATAGATGCATATTAGCAAGACTCTGAAGAGGTTCGTAAGCAGCCCAGTCGTCCCTTCCATTGATCTTGCGCCTGGCCTCTCTTCTGGACTGACCTCAACGTGTTGGGAATTCTCCGTTTCTGGTCTAATTAATAACTAAAGGAAATGGCAGCAAATAGCGCCGTATTCAGAAGATTTTACCCGGTGCATGAATCCAGAATGCTCATTCATCATTCACTGTCGTTCTACCGCACCGTATAAAAAACTGCACTCGGTGAAAGGCAATTAAAAAAAAAACAAATGCAGTAATTGGGAAAAATTACCGCCTTACTAGTGTGAAACAAAAGGAAACACAAAGGATCTTTTGGTGGGCGCTTTGCTCGGGGATGCAGTGTGTTGTGTGGTGTGGTTGCGAGGTAGAATGGAATGTTGTGACACTCGATAGTATTTTTTTAACAGTTTGTTTTTCTCTTTGAATAGAAACTCATTCGGTTCAAGCCAAAAAAAGAACATTTACTTAGCAGATCTTTCATGCCTTCCTCCCGCAACATTGTGTGTTATCTGAACAGTCGTCTTATTGTTGAGTCGGGCTAGCCCTTAAGTTCAACGCGAATATATTCTGGAAACGTGTTAATGTTGAATTCCATTGGAAAGCAAGTCTGGGGTCATTTATGACAGCCAAAATATTGTCACACTTTTGAAATAAAAACGGAGAATGCTAGAAGTACAGAGCGGCTCTCAGTATCTAGCCAAGCCAGGGCAGTTTTCAGTTCGGAGGAAAGGGCTGCACCCTAAACATTAATCTGATGTACTTTCACTTGTTTTGCTTTCCCTCTACAGATGCTGATAGATACATCGTATATCTCCAGCATTTCTACTTTCATTTCAGATTTGTTTTATTTGTAGTCACAGGCTCAGGTGTTTTCTCTTTTGAATCACGCTATCGAGATGTAGCACAAGTTAAATTGCTCGTTCCGAGTAACATGAAATCGACAGACTTTAAAGGGCGTGAACATATCTGTGCAAGAATACTCTATTTGTTTTAAGACTGCAGGAGTGTTACAACCTGCAGGCCAACTAGACAGTTAACCTGTTCGAATGGCTCATATTTGCCAGTGACGACGAGACACATTTAAACACACTTGTCTTTTTCTTTTTTCAGTGCATACTGGCCCCAGAGGAATCACAGTATATTTCGAAGATTTTCAGTGCAGTTCCATGTGGCGTTTCCTCCGTACTCCCTCCGCTGGTTTAATACATCCAGACTGAAGTCTCCCGTTATGGCTACTTTGTTTCTAGGGCTTTTTCTTTTCCTGCTCCATCCGGTGGTTGTGCCTTCCAGGCCGGCTTTCGATCTGAACCGCGAGGTCCCGTTTCCCACCCTGCGGTACGTGTTGCAAAACAACCTTTCCAACCACACCGTCTTCCAGCCGACCGTTTTTGCCAACGGTACCATTCAGCGACTTCCCCAGACCATAATCATCGGAGTGAGGAAAGGTGGGACTCGGGCTTTGCTGGAGATGCTGAACCTCCACCCGGAAGTCACAGCCGCGGAAAATGAAATCCATTTCTTTGACTGGGAAGGGAATTACCAGAAGGGTCTTCAGTGGTACAGCAGTCAAATGCCAATCGCCTATCCCCAGCAGACCACGGTTGAAAAGACACCGGCCTACTTCACTTCACACAAAGTGCCTGAAAGAATCTACAACATGAACCAAACTGTTCGGCTCCTTCTAATACTGAGGGACCCAACCGAGAGAGTTATCTCGGACTACACTCAGGTGTCATTCAATCGGATGCAAAAGCACAAACCGTTCCAGTCGATCGAGCAGCTGCTGATTAAAGATAACCGGATCAACGTTGACTACAAGGCAATTAATCGCAGCTTGTATTATATCCATATGCAAAACTGGCTGAAGTACTTCCCTCTCGGCCAAATTCACATTGTAGACGGGGACAAGTTGATCAGAGACCCCTTGCCAGAAATGGAAAAAGTGGAGAAATTCCTGAGGCTCTCGCCGCGGATTACTAAGTCCAATTTTTACTTCAACAAAACAAAAGGATTTTACTGCCTCCGAGATGGCGGGGAGGAAAGGTGTTTGCACCACTCTAAAGGGAGAACACACCCGCAAGTAGACTCCGCTGTGCTCAACAAGTTACGCGGCTTCTTCAGTGAACCAAACCTGAAATTCTTCGAATTGGTTGGCAGAACATTCGATTGGCATTAAATGAATCTGTATGCCGATTCCAGCAGTTTTTTTTTCTAAAATTCATTGTATACAATGTACACAATTATACTGAAATAGTAATTTAAGTGGATTTCTTTAGAACGAGTAACTGTACAATATCACATGGTCTTCATTCAGAGCTAGTTATATTTTTCTACATTGTCACAACAATGCTGTAAAGCTCAACTTCCCGATGTGAGTTATCTTTGTTTTCTTAGTTGTGTAACATAACTGTTACAGAAATATCTATGTTTAATGGAAGTTGGGTGGAAAGTCAGTATAATCGGTTCTGTATTTCGCCTGGAAGCTCCTGGCTATGGCGGCTAAGGTTGGAATGACATATATCTATATAATCCTTGTTTATATTTTGCAAGAAAATATCCGTGTCCCCAAAGAGTGCAATATTTTGGTCGAGTTATGTAATTCAGAAGTTGTTGCACAATCGCTGCAATTATTTGTGGCATTAAGCACTTCCCACAACTGGACAATAGCTTGAGCGGATGGTAAGCGCCTGATGTGTGCACCATTAAACTGAGAGCACCAATTTTATATTTGCTACTAGTTCCCACAATATTTCATGTTTGTTTTATTTTTATTTATTTCCGCGGGAAGGCGATAAATCTGAAAATTTTGTATTTGAGTATCCATGCAATCTTGTCTTGCAAGGGTACTGTCAATTTTTGTAATCTACGGATTTTCCGCAAATATTGTACTGACTAGACCGTATGCTATAAAATAAAGCAACAGTGTTTGTAACATGGATATCTAATCTGTTATTTTCCTTGCACTGTTTTACCAGCTATTATATTCGTCATTTACAAACCAATTAGAATTAGAATTGAGCTAAATATCAAGAAAACCAGAATTTGGAATCACCATTACTGCCGTAGTATGCTTTTCAATCTAATGATGGCTTTCGGAAAACGCTATAAGTGTAAGACTCTACCCAAGTATAAATTTTCCTTACTTTTTCGCTTCATTCATTCCGACCATTTACCGAACAACTTTCAACTCACTCAACATGACCAATATCTTTACCTTCAGGAGCCAGCAAATCTTTGAGACTCCCGCACGCTCTATCTCCTCCCGCTACTCCTGCCCCCGCCTCTTAGAGACCCCGATTGATGCATCTCCACCTTGTATATGTTCACCTCTGTAAGATAACACAGAAACCTGAAGGGAGCTTGAGAATGAGACCGAGTCGAGTAGTTAATGGCGAAGAGAGGCAAAAGGTATGGAGAGAGACACTCAATATCCTCTCAGCAAAATGGGCGAGGGCTAGCTTCAGATCATAAAAGCTCACTCCACAAATATTACTTTTACATACTGGATGGCTGCAGGAGGTAGGAGAGCGTCTTTCAGTGCGAAGGGTACTGGAGCATTGTGGTTATGTTACTGGACTAGAAATCCAGAGGCCTGGATTAATGATCCGGAGAAGTGAGTTCAAATCCCAGCCACTGCAGCTGGAGAAGTTAAATTCAGTTAATTAAATAAATCTGGGATGGTGATCATGGAACGATTGAATTGTCGTGGGTTCACTAATGTCCTTCAGGGAAGGAAATCTGTTGTCCTTACCCGGTCTGGCCTATATGTGACTTCAGAGTCAATGTGGTTAACTCTTAACTACCTACCCTCTGAAATGGCTGAGCAAGCCATTCAGTTGTGCCAGTGCAGCGGTTCAACAAGATGGCTCACCATCACCTTCCCAAGGACAATTAGGGATGAGCAATAAATGCTAGCCATGCCAGCGAGGCCCACATCCCAAAATCGAATTAGAAAAAATAGTGATCACAATCAGTCTGGGAGCTAGTGATGATTATGAGCAACCTCGTGATCCCTGCCCAATACTTATGGGGTCGAAACACTCATAAAGCTTTCCTCAGGATAAAAACGTGGCTGAGTTGTTCGTGGGATATTTCCCCATCCAAATAAATAACGTTCAGCTTTGACCTGGAACTCGGGAAATACTAAACATTGTCGGGCCTGCTGAAGGTACAGTCAGCACAAAATGGCCCCCTCCCTCTATTCCACCCCCCACCCCCCCAAACAAGTCTCCCATCTCTTTCATAAAATATGCGTGAGCATACAATAACGCCAACCTATTAGTTTGTCCGCTTTAATTAAGATACAGGCAATCATTCCTTTGATCTCTAAGTATATGTAAATAACTCAATAGATATAGATTTTTCAGAGAAGGACTCAGTAGGCACATCATTCAATACCTATACGCATTTCCATTTGTCGAAATGAATTGCAGTATGTGAATTTCAAGCTACAGTACATTGCACGCTCACATCTTCTTCTTAGGCGGTCCCTCATATCGAGGATGACTTGCTTTCACACCAAAAAGAGATGAGTTCACAGCTGTTTCAATGAAGGACCTGATATTCCCGGTCCGAACTACATGGTAAAGAAAGGGTGGATGATGCCTGTGTGTGGATTTTTTTTAAGGTGTGGTGGCCGTTGCACTCCAGCCACCACACGGGCTTGACAGAGCTAGGTCTTGGTCCAGTGGCAAGGATTACCCAAAACCACTGGAGACCAGCTCTACTGCACGGACCTAGTGCGCGCACATATCAGTGTAGCCTGGCCCATTCTGCCCCAGGGCCTCTGCTGGGCCCGAACTCATGCCTCACCTGGGCCCGATCACGTGGAGCTCACTTTATACATATATGATGCATATATTATATGTATATATATACAATTACAATGTATTGAGGGGAAGTTGTTTGAGATCAGGATTTGCTTGTTTGAAATTTCATAACAAAAGTCAAGCACGAGCAGTCATTCTGCCTCTCTAAGTTCTATACCAGAACTGCCCGCTTCAGCTTCTAATTCCATTCCCATCACCGTATTCCCAACACAGAGTGCAAGACTGTTTCCTAATTTATCATTTTAAAATATAGTCCATATCGAATACAAATAATAATCTCTATTTCAAATAAAACTGGGGATTAAGATATTAAATGTATATCTAATATCCTGATCTCTAATCTAATAAGAACGTATTCATACTTCACCGTCAACATGACCATCTGAAGTCTGTCCTTAATCGGCAGGTTTCGCTGTACCAGAATATTGTACACAGTTACTGTTACTAATTTATTTTCTATCGCTGTTACATAACTGAAGCACTCACATGCAGTATCACAATTATTGAAGAGCAATCCATTTAGGCTTAACTCTGTTGATCGGGAATAGTTTGAAATCCACTTCACTGTAAAGTATGCAGTATTCTGCTTCCTGGACATGCCGACTGTATGCATGCTAATAGTTCGTTTCGGCAAAGTTTCATTTTTAATCTGTTACATATTTATACATATAAACTTGTCAGACAGAAAGGTGATGCTTGTTTTTTTTACAAATATTATGGAGACGGCTGAGCACTGCCCAAATTACAACTTTTTAACATTTAAAAGCATTTGTTTGCCGGTTAAAGACTCATTCCCATTACATTAGCGCATTGGAAGGCTTTACTAGATTAAAGGCGCTAGTTCATGTTGTATGGCATTTAAAACTGATTTTTCGCTCCCCCTTTTAAATCCAAACAACTTTATCACATTCTGTAAGTAGCTATTTGACCTTGGTAGATGTTTTAAAAGCAGGTTTCTTTATACGAGTTTCAGAAAAGATATGAAGTGACTGGAGGTTCAGTCAGTAGTACGGTCTAAAATGATTTACAATTAATGCATGTTTAATCGCCTGCTAATTAAGTTCTGTATCAACTATTTACACAAGGCAGTGCCATGAAGACCGAACATCATTTAACATTCCCCTTGCCTGACTTCTTTTTAAACACGTACATTTTACCACTGATCATGTGAGTTCTTTGAAAGACAGCAAAACTACCCTGCTTGGTCGATAAATGCGCAGCGTGATCTCTAAATAAACTGGATACTGTTCTCAGCCAGCGTGTGGAGGTATTCAGACAATTGGGTGCCACTAATTAAAAATAAGGCGATTTCGGTGACAATTAATTCCAATTTCATGGTTAGATGTACAGTTATAGCTCACCTTCACCTTCAAGTAAAGTTCATTTGGAAAAAATAACCATGTGATGTGTGCACCTTTCTGTTTTAATTATTTGTGAGAAGCTTTTAACATGTAACAAATGCAGCAAGCATTCTTTTCAATTTTAGCAATGCAAGCAATCCCTTCACTACAGAAAGTGTCCAGGTTTCCAACAGTAAGTTTTTTTAAGTCCTTCCCTCTTCCCTCTCAACACATCCATCTGAAATTCCCTTCCCTCTGTCTCTCTAATATTGTGACAGAGGGTTTAACCTATTTATAATAATTGGATTAACACATCCACTGAAATAGTGGAGAGAGGAACTTTAGATAAACTCATTAAGCATTTGTACCTCTGCAATCTAGTGCTTAGTTTCAAGGCTTTTATTTCAAGATTGGTTACTAACTACCTTTCATTTTGGTATTCATCATCATAGGCAGGCCCTCGGAATCGAGGAAGACTTGCTTCCACTCTTAACATGAGTTCTTAGGTGGCTGAACAGTCCATACGAGAACCACAGCCTCTGTCACAGCTGGGACAGATAGTCATTGAGGAAGTCGTTTATAGTTTGGCATCAGCAGCATTCGGTACACAAATACTTAAAGGTCACAGATCATGGGATAAGGGTAACATAAGAACATAAGAAATAGGAGCAGCAGTAGGCCATTAAGCCCCTCGAGCACACGTGATTGGGGCTAATATATTGGCTGGATCGAGGATTGGCTAACAGAAAACAGAGAGTCAGAATAAATGGGTCATTTTCAGGTTGGCAAACTGTAACTAGTGGGATGCCACAGAGATCAGTGCTGGGGCCTCAACTATTTACAATCTATATTAATGACTTGGATGAAGGGACCGAGTGTAATGTAGCCAAATTTGCTTGTGATACAAAGATAGGTGGGAAAGCAAGCTGTGAGGAGGATGCAAATAATCTGCAAAGGGATATAGATAGGCTAAGTGAGTGGGCAAAACATTGGCAGATGGAGTATACTGTGGGAAAATGTGAAGTTATCCACTTTGGTAGGAGAAATAAAAAAGTAAATTATTATTTAAATGGGGAGAGATTACAAAATGCTGAGGTACAGAGGGATCTGGGGGTCCTTGTACATGAAACACAAAATGTTATTATGCAGGTACAGCAAGTAATTAGGAAGGCCAATGGAATGTTGGCCTTTATTGCAAGGGGGCTGGAGTATAAAAATAGGGAAGTCCTGCTACAACTGTACAGGACGTTGGTGAGACCACACCTGGAGTACTGTGTAAAGTTTTGGTTCCTCATTTAAGGAGGGATATAGTTGCATTGATGACAGTTCAGAGAAGGTTCACGAGGTTGATTCCTGAGATGAAGGAATTGTTTTATGAAGAAAGGTTGAGCATGTTGGGCCTATACTCATTGGAGTTTAGAAGAATGAGATTGTGATTTTATTGAAACATATAAGATTTTGATGGGGCTTGAAAGGGTAGATGCAGAGAGGATGTTTCCCCTCGGGGGGGGGGGGGGGGGAAATCTAGAACTAGGAGGCATAGTTTCAGAATAAGGGGTCGCCCATTTAAAATGGAAATGAGGAGTAATTTCTTCTCTCAGAGGGTCTTGAATCTTTGGAATTCTCTACCCCAGAGAGTTGTGGAGGCTCGGTCATTGAATATATTTAAGGTGGAGATAGACAGATTTTTGAATGATAAATGAGTCAACAATTATGGAAAGCGGGCAGGGAAGTGGAGTTGAGGCCAGGATCAGATCAGCCATGATCTTATTGAACGGCGGAGCAGGCTCGAGGGGCCAAAAGGCCAACTCCTGCTCCTATTGCTTATGTTCTTGTGTTCTTCGTTGCATTCCCTCTACAGCAAGTATATTCTTCCTTAGGTAAGGAGACGAAAACTGTACACAATACTCCAGGTGTGGTCTCACCAGGGCCCTATGTAATTGCAGTATGACATCTTTACTCAAATCCTCTTATAATAAAAGCCAACTTACCATTTGCTTTCTTAATTGCTTGCTGTACCTGTATATTAACTTTCAGTGATTCATGTACAAGGACATCCAGGTCCCTCTAAACACCAACATTTCCCAATCTCTCACCATTTAAAACATATTCTGCTTTTCTATTTTTCCTACCAAATTGGATGACTTCACATTTTGCCACATTATATCCATTTCTCATGTTCTTGCCCACTCACTTAGCCTGTCTATATCCCTTTGAAGCCTCTTTACATCCTCCTCACCACTTACATTCCCACTTAGCTTTGTATCATTAGCAAACTTGGATACATTACATTTGGTTCCCTCATCCAAATCATTGATATAGATTGTGAATAGCTGAGGCCCAAGCACTGATCCTTGCGATACTCCACTAGTTACAGTCTGCCCACCCGAAAATTACCTGTTTATTCCTACTCTCTGTATTCTGTCCAGTAACCAATCCTCAATCCATGCTAGTCTATTAACCCCAATCCTGTGAGCCCTAATTTTGTTTAATAACCTCTTGTGTGGCACCTTATCAAAAGCCTTCTCAAAATCCAAATACATCACCTCCACTAGTTTCCATGGTTTATTTTGCTAACAGATTTGTCAAACATGATTTCTCATTTATTCTGCTAACAGATTTGTCAAACATGAAATCCATATTTACTCTGCCCAATCCTATTAATATTTTCTAAATGCCATCTTAATAATAGATTCAAGCATTTTCCCTGCTACTGATGTCAGGCTAACTGGTCTGTAGTTCCCCATTTTCTCTCTCCCTCGTTTCTTAAATAGTAGGGTTACATTTGCTACCTTCCAATTCGTGGGAACTGTTCAAGAATCAATGGAATTTTGGAAGATGCCAACCAATGCATCCATTATCTGTACAGCCATGTCTTTCAAAACCCTAGGATATAGGCCATTAAGTCCAGGGGATTCATTGGCTTTCAATTCCATTAATTTCACCAGTACTTTTTTTTTACTAATACTAATTTCTTTCAGTTCCTCATTCTTGCTAGACCTTTGTTTCTCCGTTATTTCCGGGAGGATTTTGCGTTTTCTTCTTTGAAGACAGACACAATGTATTTGTTTATTTTCTCAAACTTCCTTATTCCCCATTATAATTTTTCCTGTCTTAGCCTGTAAGGGACCAATGTTTACTTTTGCTAATCTTTTCCTTTTTACTTACCTATAGAAGCTTTTACACTCTGTTTTTGTGTCTCTCGCTGGTTTACTCTCATTATATTTTCCATTTCTTTATTAATTTCATTGTCCATCTTTGCGGAATTCTAAAATCCTACCAATCCTCAGGCTTACTGCTCTTTTTGGCAACATTTTTAAGTCTCTTCTTTTGATCTAATACTATCTTTAACTTCTCTTGTTAGCCACAGTTGGAATACTTTTCCTGTGGGGTTTTTGTGCCTTAAAGGAATGTATATTTATTGTAAATTATGCATTAATTCTTTAAATGCTAGCCATTGCTTGTCTACCATCATATCTTTTAATGTAGTTTCCCAATCTTCCTAAGCCCAACTCGCCCCTCATACCTATCTAGTTTGCTTTGTTTAGATTAAAGACCCTAGTTTCGGACTTAACAAAATCCCCAGCCCAAGTTCCTGACCGCCCCCAGTCTATGTTCCTGACACCCCCCAAGTCCAAGTTCCTGCCCCAACCCAGCCCAAGTTCCTGATCCCTCCCAGCCCAAGTTCATGCTTCCCCCAGCCCAAGTTCCTGATCCCTCCCAGCCCAAGTTCCTGATCCCTCCCAGCCCAAGTTCATGCTTCCCCCAGCCCAAGTTCCTGATCCCTCCCAGCCCAAGTTCATGCTTCCCCCAGCCCAAGTTCCTGACTTCCCCAGCCTAGGTTCATGCCCCCCCCCCCCCCCGCCACCCCAGCCCAAGTTCCTTACCCCCCCTAGCAGCAGTACAGCTCAGAAAAGCACAACATAAGTCCCACTTCCGGTTTCGGGTTCGAGGAATCTGCGCATGTGCAGGAGAACGGGAGGTGGAGTTCAGATGGCCGGTGGAGCGCACGAGTAGGCTTCGGGGGCCGAGTTCAGAGAGCGCAGGCGCAGAAGGATGCTCAGAAAACGAGTGCAAATAATCACTCTGGTCTAAAATAGCCAGTTGCCTAGTTGGTTCCTCAACTTACTGATCTAGAAAACTATCTTGTATACATTCAATGAATTCATCCTCCACAATATTACAACAACAACAATTTGTATTACCATAGCACATTTAACATAGTGAAATGTCGCAAGGCGATTCACAGGAGTATTATGAGAGAAAAACAATGACACCAAGCCACATAAGGAGAAATTAGGGCAGGTGTCCAAAAGCTTAGCCAAAGTGGCAGGTTTTATGGAGCGTTTTAAAGGAGGAAAGAGAGGTAGAGAGGTGGAAAGGTTTAGGTAGGGAATTCCAGAGATTAGGGCTTAGGCAACAGAAAGCACACCAATGGTTGAGTGAATATAATCAGGAAAGCTCAACGCAGATATCTCGGGAGGATTGTGGGACTGAAGGAGATTAGAGATAAAGAAAGCGAGACCATGTATGGAATTCAAAACAAGAATGGGAATTTTGAAATCGAGGTGTTGCTTAACTGGGAACTAATGTAGGTCAGCGAGCACAGGGGTGATGTGTGAGTGGGACATGGTGTGAGTTAGGACGCAGGCAGCCGAGTTTTGGATCACCTCTAGTTTACGTCGAGTAGAATGTGGGAGACCAGCCAGGAGTTCGTTGGAGTAGTCAAGTCTAGAGGTAACAGGCATGGATGAGGGCTTCAGCAGAGGTTGAGCTGAGGCAAGGGCGCAGACAGGCGATACTACAAAGGTGGAAATAGGCGGATTTAGTTATGCTGCGGATAAGTGGTCGAAAGCTAATTTCAGGGTCAAATATAACACCAAGATTATGAACAATGTGGTTCAGCCTCAGATAGAAGGTGGGGAAAGGGATGGAGTCTATGGAAAGGGAACGGAGTTTGTGGCGGGGACTGAAAACAATGGCTTCGGTCTTCCCAATATTTAATTGGAGAAAATTTCTGCTCATCCAGAACTGGAAATTTGGTTTGCCCAGGTTTATATGTAGATTAAAGTCCCCCATGATTACTATATTACCCTTGTTACATGCACCTATAATTTCCTGATTTATACTCTGTCCTATAGTACAATTACTGTTTGGGGGCCTATCAACAACTTCCACCAATATTTTCTGTCCATTGTTGTTTCTTAACTCCACCCAAACTGATTCTACTTCGTGATTTTCAGAGCTAAGATCCTTTCTCTCTATTGTCTTCATACCAACCTTTATTATCAGGGCTACCCTTCCTCATTTTCCATTTTGCCTATCTCTTCTAAAAGTTAAGTATCCTGGAATATTTAGTTCCAAACCTTGGTCACTTTGCAACCACGTCTCCGTAATGGCCATTAGATCAAACCTATTAATTCATCTATTTTGTTTCAAATGATTCATGCATTCAGATATAGTGCCTTTAGCTTTGACTTTTTTCTATTTTTCCCTGATGTTATATTAGTCACTGATACCCTTTGTTACTCTATCTGTCCCGTCCTGATCCATTCTGCTTATTTTTACCCAAATCTCTGCTCTAGAGCCTTGACATTTCTCTTGCTGCTTTTAAATTTACTCTTTCTTGAATTCTCCCATCCACCCACTTCGTTAGTTAAAAGCCCTGTCTAGTTAATCAATTCACCAGGACACTGTTTCGAGCCCAGTTTAAGTGGAGCCTGTCCCAATGGAACAGCTCCCTCTTTCCCCAGTACTGGTGCCAGTGCCCCATGAAGCAAAATTCCTGCCTCCCGCACCACTCTTTGAGTCACGCATTTAACCTTCTAATCTGCTTATCCCTATGTCAATTGGCGCGTGGCTCAGGTAAAAATCCACAGATTATTATCTTTGAGTTTCTGCTTTTTAATTTGGATCCCAACTCCTCAAACTCTCTCAGCAGAACCTCATTCCTAGTTTTACCTATGTCGTTGGTTCCTATGTGGACTATGACAACGGATCCTCCCCTTAACGTAGCCAAGTTTGCTGATGATACAAAGATGGGAGGAAAAGCAAAGTGTGAGGAGACACACAAAATCTGCAAAAGGACATAGACAGGCTAAGTGAGTGGGCAAAAATTTGGTAGATGGAGTATAATGTTGGAAAGTGTGAGGTTATGCACTTTGGCAGAACAAAATCGAAGAGCAAGTTATCATTTAAATGGAGAAAGATTGCAAAGTGCCGCAGTACAGCGGGAGTTGGGGGTACTTGTGCATGAAACACAAAAGGATAGTATGCAGGTACAGCAAGTGATCAGGAAGGTCAATGGTATCTTAGCCTTTATTGCAAAGCGGATGGAGTATTAAAGCAGGGAAGTCTTGCTACAGCTATACGAGGTATTGGTGAGGCCACACCTGGAATACTGCATGCAGTTTTGGTTTCCATATTTATGAAAGGATATACATGCCTTGGAGGCAGTTGAGAGAAGGTTCACTAGGTTGATTCTGGGGATGAAGGGGTTGATTTATGAGGAAAAGTTGAATAGGTTGGGCCTCTACTCATTGGAATTCAGAAGAGTGAGTGGTGATCTTATGAAACATATAAGATTCTAAGATTATCGACCGAGAGTCTAGTGAGAAGGAGGAACTGAAGGAAATCCTTATTAGGCGGGAAATTGTTTTCGGGAAATTGATGGGATTGAAAGCCGATAAATCCCAGGGCCTGATAGTCTGCATCCCAGAGTACTTAAGGAAGTGGCCCTAGAAATAGTGGATGCATTGTTGATCATTTTCCAATAGTCTATCAATTCTGGATCAGTTCCTATGGACTGGAGGTTAGCTAATGTAACACCACTTTTTAAAAAAGGAGGGAGAGAGAAAATGGGTAATTATACACTTAGCCTGACATCAGTAGTGGGGAAAATGTTGGAATCAATTATTAAAGATAAAATATTGCGCATTTGGAAAGCAATGACAGGATCGGTCCAAGTCAGCATGGATTTATGAAAGGGAAATCATGACAAATCTTCTAGAATTTTTTGAGGATGTAACTAGTAGAGTGGACAAGGGAGAACCAGTGGATGTGGTGTATTTGGAATTTCAAAAGATTTTTGACAAGGTCCCACAGAAGAGATTAGTGTGCAAAATTAAAGCACATGTTTTGGGGGTAATGTACTGACATGGATAGAGAACTGGTTGGCAGACAAGAAGCAGAGAGTTGAGATAAAAGTGTCCTTTTCAAAATGGCAGGTGGTGACTAGTGGGGTGCCGCAGGGCTCAGTACTGGGACCCCAGCTATTTACAATATACATTAATGATTTAGATGAAGGAATTGAGTGTAATATCTCCAAGTTTGCAGATGACACGAAGCTGCGTGGTGGTGTGAGCTGTGAGGAGGAAGCTAAGAGGCTGCAGGGTGACTTGGACAGGTTAGGCGAGTGGGCAAATGCACGGCAGATACAGTATAATGTGGCAAACACACGAAGGCAGAATATTATCTGAATGGTGGCAGATTAGGAAAAGGGGAGGTGCAACGAGACCTGGGTGTCATGGTACATCAGTCATTGAAAGTTGGCATGCAGGTACAGCAGGCGGTGAAGAAGGCAAATGGTATGTTGGCCTTCATAGCTCGGGGATTTGAGTATAGGGACAGGGAAATCTTACTGCAATTGTACAGGGCCTTGTTGAGGCCTCACCTGGAATAGGTCTTCTAATTTGAGGAAGGACATTCTTGCTATTGAGGGTGTGCAGCAAAGGTTCACCAGAATGATTCCCGGGATGGCAGGACTGACATATGAGGAGAGACTGGATCAACTGTGCCTGTATTCACTGGAGTTCAGAAGGATGAGAGGGGATCTCATAGAAACATATCAAATTCTGACGGGACTGGATAGGTTAGATGCAGGAAGAATGTTCCTGATGTTGGGGAAGTCCAGACCAGGGGACACAGTCTAAGGATAAGGGGTAAGCCATTTAGGTCTAAGATGAGGAGAAACTTCTTCACTCAGAGAGTTGTTAACCTGTGGAATTCTCTACTGCAGAGAGTTGTTGATGCCAGCTCATTGGACATATTCAAGAGGGAGTTAGATATGGTCCTTATGGCTAAAGGGATCAAGGGGTATGGAGAGAAAGCAGGAAAGAGGTACTGAGGTGAATGATCAGCCGTGATCTTATTGAATGGTGGTGCGGGCTCGAGGGTCGAATGGCCTACTCCTTCACCTATTTTCTATGTTTCTATGTTTCTATTATAAGGGGACTTGACAAGGTGGATGCAGAGAAGATGTTTCCATTGATGGGGGAGACTAGAACTAGAGAGTATGATATTAGAATAAGGGGCCACCCATTTAAAACGGAGATGAGGAGAAATTTCTTCTCTCAGAGGGTTGTAAATCTGTGGAATTCACTGCCTCAGAGAGCTGCGGAAGCTGGGACATTGAATACATTTAAGACAGAAATAGACAGTTTCTTAAAAGTTATGGGGAGAAGGGGTTATGGGGAGCGGGCAGGGAAGTGAAGCTGAGTCCATGACCAGATCAGCCATGATCTTTTTGAATGGCGGAGCAAGCTCGAGCGGCCATCTGGCCTACTCCTGTTCCTATTTCTTATGTTCTTATGTTTTTATGTTCCCACTCCAAGTTCTTCTCCAGCTGCGAGGAGATGTCTTTAACCCTGGCACTAAGCAGGCAACACAAACTTTGGAACTCCTGATCACAGCTGCAGAGATCAGTATCTATCCCTCTGACTATACTGTCCCCTACCACAACTACATTCCCTTTCTCCCCCATACTTGAATGGCCTCCTGCATCGTGGTGCCATGGTCATTTTGCTCATCCATCCTGCAGGCTTTTCCCTCATCCACACAGGCAGCAAGAACCTCATACCTCCTGGATCATAGTGTCCAGGTAACTCATCCCCTCACTGATGCCTTGGGATGTCTGCACCTTTTTCTGAACAACTCTGAGCTGAAGTTCCTCAAGATGCAGGCTCTTACTGCAAACGTGGTTGTCCAGGATCATAATGCTCTCCACATACTCCCACATGCTGCAATTGTGGCATATCAGCTGCACTACCATCCCTATATGACCTTGTTCTATTCAATTGAATTTAATTAAATTTGTATTTAAGTATTGTAGTGTACAGTTTAGTTTCTTGACTACTTAATCCAGATTAAGTAATGGATAATGAAATTAAATATCTACCTGCAACACAAAGCACTACAATTAGTATAGGCAAAAAACATCAACTCTCTCCCCTTTTCTCCAAATTCCCACTCTTTCCAAATTCCCAAATAAAACACTCTGTTTAAGTGCACTCTGTTTAATGCCGCTCCAAAACATTGATTTGAGAATTACAGAAGTTAAGGCAATTTATGATGATAGGCATTAGTCAAATTAGCTGCAAAGGCTCTGCTGCTGCTTTCGAATTGCTGCAAATTGGTTTCTGTTTCTCAGCAGTACAAATGCGAGGGTATACATATCAGCAAAGCATAAACAGGCTGGGTCTCTTTTTGCTTGAAAAAAGAAGGCTGAGGGGTGACCTAATTGAGGTCTTTAAAATTATGAAAGGTTTTGACAGCGTGGATACAGAGAGAATGTTTCCACTTGTGAGTAAGAGCATAACTGGAGGCCATCAATATAAGATAGTCACCAAGAAATCAAATAGGGAATTCAAAAGAAACATCTTTACCCAAAGAGTGGTGAGAATGTGTAACTCGCTCAGCTAGACAAGCATTTGAGGGAGAAGGGAATAGATTCAAATGAGGAATGACTGGAGGAGGCTCGAATGGAGCATAAACACTGGCATGGACTGGTTGGACCGAATGGCCTGTTTCTATGCCGTATATCCTATGTAATCCTATATAACAATGCAGTATAATACCTGTAAGAAATAATGAATCCGAAGCAATTGCAAATGATAAAATAAATAATGATTTTATAAAAGAAGTACTTGTGCCAGCTCAGCAGGCACAGACAGCTAAGGGCGACAGAAAAACAGGTTTATTGTGTAGCTATGCCGATAAGGGATTTAGCACAGAGCTAGTAGGATAAGCAAAATGTCGTTTGAAACACAACAAGACATTTAGAACAGAGTTAAGGAAGTAGTTGACCTCAGCAAGATCGTAGGGGGCTGTCAGAGGCCCCTCTCTCCTGTCATTGGACCATGGGATGGGTAAAAATGATTAACACCAAGTTTCCATCAGCCCATCAAAATAAGGTATAAAAACAGACGACGAAGGGAAAAAAACAACCAGTTAGGGGCGATGGCTTCCCTGAGGTGGATGCATGCTGGCCAGGGCCTAACACCTTGGTTAAGTTGAACCTCTGAAGTGGATCGATGCTGACTGACAGCCTAACATCTCCAACAGCTCGAAGGACGACCCAACAGAAGTGACTGCTGCCACAGGCTGCAGCGATCCACCCAATCCGAGATCAGCATTCTGTCTCGCCGTCCGTCCGTCTGGCCATTACGTTCTATGGCCGTAGATCGCTCTCATCTGTCACGGGTTGTATGTCTACTATATCTATCTCAATCGCATGTAGTATCTGATTAGGCTTAAAACTGTTGCTCTTTAATAAAACGTCTTACAACTCCTAAGACCCTTTGGATAATCTGTGTGTGACCTGTGATCCAAATCTTACAGTGGTGTCAGAAGTGGGATTCACAGAGTTCGGAGTTGTAAGGTACCCGTTCGAGAACAAGAGAGACTTGGTTAACCGCGCGGGTTATCATCGCTTAGACTGGGTAGGGGACTTTCTGAAAGAAGGCAGAGGGAGAGAGCGTGTTAAAAGTAAAACCAGAAATACAATGGCGTTGGCACATCACCGGGAACAGTTAATACACAGCCTGATAGAAAAAGCTGGCGTATCTATGGCGATGGGTTTTCTAAAAATCCTGGAAGATAGTAACAGGGACTATGATTATATTCTTGACAGACACTCTGTTCAGAAAAGCAAACTTAAGCTGAAAAAAGGCCGAGATAAGTTTGCTTACGGAGCACACTTGTGCGCTGTACAGTTAAATAAGAAAACCAGAAAGTTAAAATAACAGATAGACAAGCTGCAAAAACAAAGCAACGGTTGGCAGGAAAGCATTTCTGTCCTTCACAACCAGTTAGGCTGGGAGCAAAAGGGTCATGACAAAGTTCACTGTACACAAAGGAAACTAAAAAGAAAAGAAAGACTTGTATTTATATAGTGCCTTTTATGACCACCGGATGTCTCAAAGCACTTTACAGCCAATGGAGTACTTTTAGAGTGTAGTCACTATTGCAATGTGAGAAACGTGGCAGCTAACTTGCGCATAGCAAACTCCCACAAACGGCAATGTGATAATGATCAGATAATCTGTTTCCAGTGATGTTGACTGAGGGATAAATATTGGCCAGGACGCCAGGGATAACTCCCCTGATCTTCTTCGAAATAGTGCCATGGGATCTTTTACGTCCACCTGAGAGAGCAGACGGGGCCTGAGTTTAACATCTCATCCAAAAGAAGGCACATCTGACAGTGCAGTGTTCCCTCAGCACTGCACTGGACTGTCAGAATAGATTTATGTGCTCAAGTTTCTGGAGTGGGATCTGAATCCACAACTTTCTGTCTCAGAGGCAAGTGTGCTACCCACACTGCGCCACAGCTGACATTAGACCAAATGCTAGCACAAAATATTGAATTACTGGCAGAAAATACTAGAATGAGTGAGGAGTTAGAAGAAACAAGGAGCGCTTTAAGGGAATTAAACCGGCGTCAAACCATCGCCTCCCCCAAAGCAGACCATGCCCTGTGCTTAGTGAAAATCCGACAGCTCCAGGCACAAATCAGCCAGCAGCGGATAGTAGTGACAGATGTCTCCAAAATCAAACCTTAAGATGCCAGCCCATGCTGTGACAACAGCTGAGGTTCCCACTCCCTCTGCTCCCCCTACTCTGCCTCCACTGTAGAAGGATGGCAAGGCAGGTGAGACAATACCAGTATGTATGGTCACCCGAGCTAAAGCAGCACGTGAGCTGAAGCGCCAGGCTGACTGAGACCTGGAATGCGAGCAACACTCCTCGACTACTAGGTAGAAACCACTAACACAACCACACCCTTACTGTGGTTGAGGGCGGGGTGCTAGAAGCTAACCTAGGTGGGCATGGACACCAGCCCCCTCGACCTCAGGCAACGGTGGAGGATTTTCAAGATTACCCATCCGGAACTAAAAGAAGATGAACTTAAACAGGTCCTCCTGGATGCGTGTTCCTCAGAATTAAAACAAGAAATAGATCAGGACATTCTGGCAAAGGGTGCGACTGAGGATATTGAGTTGGAACTATGCCAAACACTAGGGGAGGAGGGCATCAACTTCCACCAGCTCCTAGCTAGCACCAAACAGGGCTCTACCGAAAGCCCAAATGTCATTGCGCAGACACTCTACATCTTCCAGCACACCAGGGGTGGTGGAGGGAACAATTTCAACTACCCAGGCTTCGAAACCCTCTTTTTGAACGTCCTCCAACCCTTGGTCTGTAACACACTGGGTGTTTACATTTCCAAAGACACCCCATGCGAGCACTGACTGGGATCAAATCTGTGTCAATATCCCTTGGACACCTGCTAAAGTTACAGTAACGGCCATCGAAGGCCCGCTGCCAAACCAGAAATCAGGGCTGTCCAAAACTCCTGCGCCAGGAAAAGGTGCTTTGGTGCATTGCTCTCTCTGCCACCATCTAGGCCACTATGCCTGTCAATGCCACAAACCCCTCAAGACAAACAGGCCCCAACTCGGTCAAACAACAACTAGAGAAAATGCAGGCAACCATAGGGGCTTTGACAATTGGCCAGGTAGCCTGACTGGTTGCCACGATGCATCAGCAACCCGGGCCAATGGCTCCACCTCCACCTCCCCTATGATTCGTGCAGGTCTCTCAGGGGGAGGTAACTGTTGACCTTGGAAGCTGTCAACACTTAATATTAGTCAACTCCAGCTCCTCCGCTACCATCATTCACGATCCCAACCCCAGTGGTACAAAGGATGTGCCCCAGGTTTTATCGGGCTTTGACAATTCAATCTAGACAACTACACAAGAATCCCTTCCCTTGGAGCTAAAGCGGGGTATTGTTTGCAAAGGCAAGTTCACGATTAACTCCTGAATTAGAGGACTGGATGACTATCAGATTAGTCTATTGACTATTGACTATCGCCAACAGAACTTAGTCACACTCACGTGTACCCCATTGGTTCGGCAGACACCCACTCTACTCTCCCACATTCCCAGTGGCAGTAATCAGTATAGAATGGGATTCAGTAGAAAACATCAGCAATTGAAAATTATCTGATGGGAGAAAGGATAAAATAGTTATGATGGAATAAAGGAGAGGAGGGAAGATCATGTCTCTTTTCTGATGTACAGTATTGTTTTGCTTTGTTTTTAATGTGAATGTTAATGTCATTTTACAAAGCATTTAAGAATGTTTAAAATGTTACAGTATTCACTCCTTTTGTCTGAAAGTCTATCTTTAAAAAAAAAGTGTCTGTTATGTTTGTTTTAGCTCCAACTACTTCTCTGTGCACATAACTGAAAGCCGTTTATCCCTTTGTAATCTTTTCTTGGTATTGGAAGTTTTAAGAATGTGTGAAAATATTTACGTTAAGCTTGTAGAAAAACTGAAAAAAACAAAAAACTTTTTTAACATGAGATTAGTGGGGCGGGAGGTGGGGCGGAATTGACCTCTGCCCCGTTTGGGTACAGCTAACTTGAATTAAAAGGAAAAGTGCCGCCAGGATAGATGGGGTGGAGAATGCAACACAATTCAGTACTTTATGGAAAAACATGAACAGGGTGTTGTTGGAAACGGAAATGGCCTCCGCGGAACGCTGTAGGGGCGGGATCAATGACTGAGGATCTAATTTCACCTGACTCTCAATCAGTCAAAATGAGGCACTTGGTCTCTGGCCTTCTTCAAGGGCAAGTCTTTCAGGTAGGTACTGCTCATTCCCATCAGTTGCATTGTTGCATTTGCTGTGTCTTGTGTGGAAAAATGATAAGTTCAAGAGGCAACCAGATTCAGCGATGCCCAAGTTGAGACAGTGGTGCAAGTTGTGGATGGCAGGAGGCGTCTCCGATTTCCAGAGTCTGGCAGGCCCTCTTGGCAGGCCTTCTACAATGCTTGGCAGAGGTGGCTGCAGAGGTGTCGGCCACCTCAGTAGTGGTGACTCAGTGCCGAAAGAGGATCAACGACATCACTCAGGTGGTGAAAGTGAGTATATGCACCCCCTACTATTGGCCTTCGCCTTCTGAGCCTCTCCTTCCCCAACTCTGTTTGTAGTCAGCAAACCAGCATTTCACTGATGAGTCAACCATATGTCATGTGTGCATACTGACAGTTGATGGCCCTTTTCATTTGTTGCTCAGAGTTACAGCTCATGAAACTGTACATGATTGGTTCCACATGCCTAACTGGACTGCTATTCACCAACCTTTCTTTGCTTTGTAGGCCAAGATGGCACAATACCGTCAGGAGCAACAGAGAATGGGAGGTGCAGCAGCTCAACGATGTGAAGGAAAGGGTACTGTGGCTATTGAGGCCACAGGTTGCCTGCCCAGTGACCATCGGCATCGTCGATCCAGCTGGGTGCAGCATTGGTAAGTGAAGGCTGTCCTTTGATGCCATCTGACTGGAATTCGACAATCGCCTATCAAGTAACGTGGTCAGCAATGTGTGCACCTTGGTTGCTGCAGGGTGGACCCCCTCCCTCACCTTCATGTCACTTTTGTACTATTTATGCTTGCAGATGATGTGCTGGATGCAGACCAGCCTGTGCCTGAGCCCCCAGAGCCAAGTGAGGCAAGCGAGCAAATGTGGGAGGAGGAGGATGTTGAGGAAGAGACAGATCCGAGCACCGCGTCACTGCTTCTCACCCTCGCACGCACCAGTACGCGTTCTTTACAGCTTAGAAGAGGGGTCTGCACTGGGCGATGCACCGGGGCCTAGCGGGCTACAGCATGATCAAGGGCAGAGGGAACCTTGGGAGCCAGCAACCCAGAGGGCAAGTTCGCGCGTGAGTTCTGCTGCATAGGACTCAGATGAGCACCTGGATGTGGCGTTCACACAAAGGGTGCAGGCCATGCTAGAGGCAATGGGGTGCCCAAGAGCCTGTCGCATTTGGTAAGGAGTGTGGAGTAGTCCACCGCCCGCATTGCAGACAGTTCTGCGCACACCATTGCCAGTGTGCAGACGATGATGGACTCCCAGATAGTGCAGATCCAGACCTCATGACGCTTGTCATGGGCGACATGGCAGCTGCCATTGCAGCACAGTGGAAGCGACCCAACGTCTTAGTGCTACAATGGAAAGGATAGCTGGTGGCATGGAAACTCAGACTGCTCTCACGAAGTCTTAGCTGAATGCCACATGAGCTCTGACAACTGCCAACTGACAACTGACAACAGCTGGGTCTACCACAGTCCGTGGGGACCTCACGGTGTCGTAACAGCCCACTCAACTGTGCTGCAACAGATTGGTGGGGATGCTGAGATGATGCCCCGGTGGAGTGGCACTGGGTCATTGGAGCAGGAATCTGCTGTGCTCTCTCAGGATCACTGCAGTCCTGATCCCAGCCCTGCCACACCGTCATTGCAACCAGTCAATCCAGACTGCTGGTGCCGAGGCTGAGGTGGCTCAGTCTGCAGCCAGCCCTTCCAGGACCAGAGCTGGTCGAGGGCGACCTAGAAGAACATCTGTAGTGACTGGAGGTGAAAGAGAGCAGCCTTCCAGCAGCTATGCTGCAGCCACAGGGGAGACACTGTGGCGTAGTTCTAGAGTAGGTCAACGTAAAAGGGGTTGTAAGAAAATGCACAAGTGTGAATGAAAACATTTATGTTGTTGGTGCACGTTTTTGTTCTCTCAATGTTGATTCGAATCATTAATGTCTGTTTCTTTTCAATGTGGGGACTGATGTGTGGAAGGGCTCATTGGTGTGGACAGGGGGATGCACAGGGGAAGCTGGAAATGGCGACCAACTTATTGGAAACGAGCAGCAATGAGACAATTCCGGATATCCCTTGCAGGATCAGGATGGCGAGGCCACCTCTTACGTAGCTCAGGAACCTCCTCCTGCTCCTCCTTCTCAAGTGCTATGGCTACGTCATTGGCCAATGGTTGTGTCCTCATGATTTCCAGGTTGTGAAGCATGCAGCAGATGACGACAATAGGGACATGTGGTCAGGCGAGTAATGCAGCACTCTTGCTGAGCGATAAGGCAGCGGAACCTCTACTTAAGGATTCCGATGGTCTGCTCAATGATGCTCCTGGTGGCCGAATAACACTCATTGTAACATTGTTGCACAGGAGTGGTGGGGTTGCGAAGGGGAGTCAGGAGCCAGGTGCATAGCGGGTGCATCTTGTCTCCTGGGAGCCAGTCACGAGCTTCATTTGGTGGTTGAAACAAACCTGGCACACCAATCTGCACAGGATGAAGGCATCGTGGCTGCTGCCAGGACTACGGGCATCATCGGCCATGATTTGGCATTTGTAGGCGCACACCAACTGCACATTGAGTGAGTGGTATCCCTCCCGGTTTCGGAAGATCTTCAGATTGTTCAGCGGCGCCCTCAATGTGACATGGGTGCAGTCTATGGCGCCCTGAACCCTGAGAAAGCCCAATATCCTGAAGAAGCTACTTGAGCGCTCCAACTGCTTCTCTCTGGTCATTGGAAATGAGAAGTGGTCCCTCCTCCTCTTGTACAGAGCATCTATAACCTGACAGATGGAGTAATATGCGGCAAACTGGGATATGTTGGAGATGTCTGCTGTGGCTCCTTGGAACGATCCAGTGGCATAGAAATTCAGGGCAATGGTGGCCATCCGATCACTGAGAGAGCCATCCTCACCCTTGTTTGAGGCTCCAGGTCTGGCTGTAGGAGATGGCAGAGCTCCGTAACCACGTCTTTCCTGAATCGCAGTCTCTGGTGACATTGGTCATCTTTGAGGTTGATGTAGGAAAACTGTTGTCGGAAGATCGTTTCAGCATAGGGCCTTCTGCCACCACATCTGTGTCTGTGTCTTACTCTGCCACCTTCCTCATCCCCTTTTGCCTTCTGGTCATGCTGCTCCTGACCCTCTGCAACCTGGTGCTGCCGCACATCTGCCTCCTGCTGCTGTTGCCTTCTCCTCTCCATATCCCTCTCTCTCTGGCTCTGAGTGTTCGTGTCCCTGACCCTCCTCCTCGATGCATGCCCTTCATCACGCCCTTCACTACGTCCTTCTCTATGTCCGGCTATATGGCTCTCTCCATGGCCATATCCATCTGGGTCTGCCATCTTATCTGTGTCCCTCTCCCGCTGCCTCTGCATCTGTATATGCTGGCGCCATCAACATTGCCCCAAAACAGCGATGGCAACAGAAACAATGCCACTGGAAAATCAATGCCGGAGCACTCAAAGATCCTGCTAAGAAAGCCCTATTCAGCCAGTGCCTCACTATCAACCTGACAACTCCCAGTGACCCAGAGACGCAGCATGTCCACAGCACCTGGTCTGCCCTCAAGGCTTCCATAATTAGCACCTGCGAAGAGACGGTCGGTTATTCAACCAGGAAACACCAAGACTGGTTCGACAACAACGACCAGGAGATCCAGGAGCTAATATGCTGCAAGCGCAAGGCATTCTTGGACTGAATGCAGCAACATATCTCGAGGGCAAGAAAGCAGCTCCACAGATGTCTGAAAACGAGGTCCAACAGAAAACCCGCAACTTAAAGAACAGATGGTGGGTGGAGAAAGCACAAGAAATCCAGCAGCTAGCCAACAACCACAATGTGTGAGGATTCTTCAGCGCAGTCAAGATGACCTACGGCCCAAGCACCCAAAGCCCTACCCCACTGCTGGCCAAGAACGGAGAGGTGCTCATCAAAGACAGAGAGGCAATCAGTGCCTGCTGGAAGGAGCACTTTGAGAATCTCCTTAACCGAGACTCTATCTTCGACGTGAATGTCCTCGACTCCATCCCACAGCATGCCACCCGCCACCATCTCAGCACAACCCCAGCCCGGCACAAGGTTGAAAAGGCCAACTGACAACTGAAGAAGAACAAGGCATCAGGAGCAGATGGAATCTCCGCCAAAACATTAAAACATGGTGGAGAAGCACGACTGGTGCGGATTCATGACCTCATCTCTCTTATCTGGAAGAAGGAGATCATGCCAGGAGATCTCAGAGACGCTGTAATCGTGACCATTTTCAAGAAAGGTGACAAGTCCAACTGCGGTAACTACAGAGGAAGACCACCGGGAAAGTTATTGCAAGAATCCTCCTCAATCGCCTTCTCCCTGTGGTTGAAGAACTCCTCCCAGAGTTGCAATGTGGATTCCACCCACTAAAAGGCACAATGGTCATGATCTTTACCGTGCGGCAGATACAAGATAAATGCAGGGAACAGCACCAACCCATGTACATGGCCTTCTTTGACCTCACAAAAACCTTCGAAACTGTCAACCATGAGGGATTATGGAGTGTCCTCCGTTTCGATTGCCCTCAAAAGTTTGTCACCATCCTCCACCTGCTCCACGACAACATGCAAGCCTTGATCCTGAGCAACAGATCCACCACAGACCCATTCCATGTTCGGACCGGGGTCAAGCAAGGCTGTGTCATCACAACAACACTCTTCTCGATCTTCCTTGATGCAATGCTCCATCTCACCCTCAGCAAGCTCCACACTGGAGTGCAGCTAAATTGCAAGACAAATGAGAATCTGTTCAACCTCCGCTACTCCAGGCCAGATCCAAGGTCATCCCATCCTCCATCATCGAATTACAGTGCGCAGATGATGCTTGCATCTGCTTACACTCGGAGGCCGAACTCCAAGCCATTGTCAACACCTTCACCGAGGCTTACGAGAGCATGGGCCTTGCACTAAACTTACGTAAGACAAAGCATGCTCCCACCACACAGTACTGCCCCCAAGTTATCAAAATCCACGACAAGGCCTTGGACAATGTGGACCATTTTCCGTACCTCGGGAGCCTACAGTCAACAAGGGCAGACACCGACGACGAGGTCCAACACTGTCACCAGTGTGCTAGTGTAGCCTTCGGTCACCTGAGGAAGAGAGAGTTTGAAGACCAGGACCTCAACCCCGGCACCAAGAGCAGTGGTGATACCTGCCTTCCTATATGGCTCAGAGACATGGACTATGTACAGCAGGCACCTCAAAACACTGGAGAAGTACCACCAACGTTGCCTCCGTAAGATCCTGCAAATCCATTGGCAGGATAGGCGCACCAATGTGAGTGTTTTCATTTAGGCCAACATCCCCAGCTTCGAAGCATTGACCACACTTGATCAGCTCCGCTGGACGGACCACATCGTTCGCATGCCTGACACGAGACTCCCAAAACAAGTGCTTTACTCGGACCTGCAACACGGCAAGCCTCCTTGAAAAAATGCAACATCCCTATCGACACCTGTGAATCCCTGGCCTAAGACCACCCAAATTGGAGGAAAAGCATCCGGGAAGGAGCTGAACACCTCGAGTCTTTTCACCGAGAGCAAGCTGAAGCCAAGCATCAACAGCGGAAGGAGCACATGGCAACCCAAGTACCCCAACCTCCCGTTCCTCCAACCATCATCTGCCCCTCCTGTGACAGAGACTGTAGGTCCAACATTAGACTCTTCAGTCATCTGAGAACTGATTTTTAGTGTGGAAGCAAGTCATCCTCAACTCCGATGAACTGCCTATGATGATGATGATTTGCCGGCACCACTCTCTTCTGTGAACCATCCTGTAGTACAGAATGTGGGGGAGGCGGTTCATTGCCAGGACTGAGCCCATTATTCACACACAGTGGGCTACTCTGCTAATGCTAGCTATTGGTGCAAGGTTAGGTATTGCAGGCTGCCCAGTAATTGGTGAAGACAGAGTCAGATGCAAAACGTAGAAGGCATCAACTCGGAAGCAAATTTTGGCCGACAACAATGGTGGCAACCACAGCGCACCTTTAAATACTGCTGGCGGTTCAGATTTCCAATTTAACAACAACAGAAAAAGCTGTCATTGGCTCCGACAAGTGTTCGGTCGATGATTTTGGGGCAATGTCTCTTCCGTGGCGGTGACCAGGCAGTGCGCATGGTGATGATGTCTTTATCGCCGTATGCGGACAAGCGGGGCGGATGTCGGCGGAGCGGAATGGTAACCATTTGCGTCTGCAGAAATTGGAGGGCAATGTCCCGATTGTCGTTGAGGCCACACCTACCGGGCGGGAACTCATTGCCTCAAACAGGCAGTAACGCCCTTAAAAAGGGTGCAATTTCAGCCCCTAAATTTCAGTCTAAGATTTAATATTGGAGTCACGGTTGTTATGGCAATTTCCAAAGCAGTTTGATTTGATTTGTTTAAATGTGAAAACTAATTTTTCTCCAGTTATATTCAGTATTTTTAGTCATTTAAAAAGGCATCTGAAGAAAGAACAAAGAAAAATATGATGTAATTTATTGGGTTTTTGTAATCTAAAAATACTTTTAGCCCTGATGAGAATGACTTATTTGAAGTTAATAATGATGGCGGAGCAAGAGATCCAGCAGTATTAAGAATTTTAAAAGTTATCTGCAGATATCGGCAGACATAACGTGGCTAAGCGGGAATGTTTGATATATGTCTTCTATCTTAAATATTGTATGGGACAGTAAAGTTCCTCTAGGGCTCACAAATGAGATAGAATGGTAATTACAATGCAATTACAATGCAAATGGAAAACGGGAAAATTACACTACCAAATCGAATTTTCCTAGTTTTCTAGTGAAAGTCAGGAAAGTGTAGTTACAGATAGTAAATTGTAAATTTATAGCTTCCTCTTGGAGACATTTGTGTCCTTGCCTATGAAACTTTTAAGAAAACTGCATCAATAACCTGGCCACCACCCAAGACATCGGAACCATGCAGCAGAAGATGAGCAAAGATCTCCAAATGACTATAATCTTTTGATAAGATAATCTGAAAGCCCGAGCATGGCTTTTATTGGATGGCACGTGTGGCATAAGAGACCAGTATGAGTGTGAAGATATGATTTGTTACTTGGAATTCCCTGGCCCAAGACCACCCAAAGTGGAGGAAGAGCATCCGGGAGGGCGCTGAGCAACTCGAGTCTCGTCAACGAGAGCATGCAGAAAACAAGCGCAGACAGCGGAAGGAGCGTGCGGCAAACCAGGCTCCCCACCCACCCTTTCCTTCAACGACTATCTGCCCCACCTGTTACCGAGACTGTAATTCCCGCAGCCACCTGAGAACTCACTTTTTGAGTGGAAGCAAGTCTTCCTCAATTTTGAGGAACTGCCTATGATGATAATGATTATTATTATGTATGTAGGCACCTTCTTAATAACTCCACGGGGCAGGGGTATGGTATTTAAACTGTGTAGACTGTAGTGCTTTATTTGCAGCTCCTCGAGTGAGGACACCAAGAGGTAAGCTCCCTTTTATACTGGGTTACCTGCAGTGTGCAGGTAACCCTTAGGTCTCCAGCAGCAGCACCCTCTGGCGCACAGGTAAGGTGTGTACCTGAAGGCACATTCAGTGTTACAGTACATCATAACATTGTAGGCATGCATACAAAACAATACTCCCCGCTAAGCATTTTTCAAGTCCTTATTGCCATGACCTGGGGAGGTGATCAGTAGTGGGCTGTGGCAGGTTGTGGTGAGGGTTGTGTGGGTGCCAGGTGTGATCCCTGTACTTGAGGCTGGCCTCATACATTTCCCCCCACCCCCTCACACACAGACCATGTAGGCATCACCGTTGAGGGATCCCTCAGTGGGGTAGCCAGTGCAGCAGTGGGTAGGTTACATACTCTGCGGTGTGGGTAAGTGTGTGGTGGTGGGCAGGGCCACAGGACTGTATGGGCTCCTTGTCCTCCATTTGGGATGAGAGTCTGGTCATCCCAGGGTTTGCCAGGAAAGCTGGAGGGTACTGGCCTCTCGCTCCAGGTGTTGGCCCTGGTGGCCAGGGGGTGTAGGGCCGGTCTGGGGCAGGTTGCCAGTGGTGGTGGCTGTGCTGCCCATTGACCGCTGTCCCTGCAGTGGGTCTGCTCCCACTGGTGTGTGTGAGCCCTTCCTGGGGCATCACATTTGTTCCAGAAGTCCAGGCTACATGGTCAGGTAGCCCGCTGGACCTGGGGGTCTCCCACGGGGGGATTGCTCTGGCATTTACATTGTCCCTGAAGAACCCAGTGTCCTTTAACAGTCTCCTACCTATATACATGACACATTGGTTCCAGTCATACATAGTCGAGTCTACATTATTAACTGCCTTTACATTGTTAATTACAGCATTTACATCACTTTCTTAGATCATAGTCTCTCCATACATGGTTACATTAATCATTTTGAACTTACTATCATAATCAACAGACATTACAAGCTTGTTCTTAGCCTTACTTGCACAAGCATTCATTTCCCTTTTCTCATCAGTTAGTCTGGCATCACAATTCCTCGTTACATTACCATACCTGCAATCGCTAACTGCATTTTTAACTTTAAAGTCCTTGTCATCTTTCGATTGGAACTGTCCCTTTAAATTATTTGGGTTACCAGTCTCCTTTAAGGGGGCTTTCCAATCCGATTCGCCGCTCAGTGCCACATGTTGCTCCTCCAACGCTGCCTCTCGTGGTCTGGTCACAGCCATTTTGATTTTAGGTTCTTCGCCTCGAGGAGCGACTGCCATCTTCTTGCTCTCCTCCAGTTAGGCTGTGGTGATCTTTTCCTTCTCAGGTTTGGCCACGGACGTTGGGAATCCACTTTTCTTGATGGTATTCATCTCTTGGAGTCCTGCCCTGGCTCGGAAGGTGAAGTTTGGATTTTCGGTTCCGGAGATCTTGCCACAGTGTTGTGAAGTCATCGCCACGCAGTCGAGCTGGACGGTGGGATCTCAAGGTGCAGCGATGGATCTATGTTTGGGACTGCATGGGATGTCGATTGCTGGAGCCCGGGGGCCGTCGTCACTTCGACCGACTTGGACCTGCTTCATCCAACTTCTTCCCAGCAGCGTTGGACCATCGTCGGCAACGATCCACAGGGGGAGCTTATTCATCACGCCATACTGGGATACCTAAACATCCACGCTGTCAACGACTAGGATTTTACCTTTGGTGTAGGTGAGCAGCTGGACAGGAGACAGTTTTGGTCGGTTGGCGGGATTGATCCAATGTTTTTCAAAGGTCCTCCGGCTCATCAAAGTCTGACTCGCTCCTGTGTCGATCTCCATCGAAACTGGAACTCCATTGATGTCCACTTCCATCTTCCACGGAGAACTTTCGGTGGAGCAGGTAAAAATTCCATGCTCTTCTTCCAGGGGTTGAGCAGCTTTGTCTTCATCTGTGTCGGAGCCCCGGTGATCAGCCATCTCTTCAGTGACACGGTGAGTAAAGTTTTTTCTGCACATTCTCTGAAGGTGCCCTTTCTCTTTGCAGCCTTTGCAGGTATAATCTTTGTAGCGGCACTGGTGGGCCCTGTGATTTCCTCCACTGCGCCAGCACGGGGCCAGCTGGATTGCTGGACTCGGGGCAGCATTTCTGCCTTTAGAAGTAGCCATTCGGTGCACTGCGTTCTTCAGTTTAGAGTCCTGGGTGCGGGTCAATATTCGCCTGGAGTCGCCGACCGAAATCATGTAGGCCTGGCTCACTTTAATTGCCTTCTGCAGGGTGACTGTGATGTCCGCAGAGAGCAATTTGTGGAGGAGGCCCTCGTGGCCGATTCCGATAACAAATATGTCCCTTAGTGCTTCGTTAAGGTGGTCGCCAAAATCACACGGTGCAGCTAATCTTCTTAAATCTGCAGCATACTTAGCAATTTCTTGACCTTCGGGTCGCCGGTGAGTGTAGAACCGGTGCCTGGCTATGAGGATGCTTTCTTTTGGTTTGAGTTGCTCTTGTATTAGTGTTACAAGTTCCTCATAGCTCTTGGTTGTTGTCTTCTCTGGGGCTAGCAAGTCCCTGACGAGACAATGGATAGTGGGCCCACAACTGCTAAGCAGGATGGCCCTGCGCTTGTTCAGTAGTATAGATGGTGTGTCCCCATCCAGGTCGTTGGCTATGAAGAAACGTTCCAATCTTTCCACAAAAGCGTCCCAATCTTCCCCATCGGTGAATTGTTCAAAGTTGCTGAGATTCGACATGTTATACGTGTAGTTCGTGACCTTGTTGCTAGTTATTATGTATGTAGGCAGCTTGTTCATGACTCCATGAGGCAGGGGTATGGTACTTAAACTGTGTAGACTGTAGTCCTTTATTTGCAGCTCCTAGAGTGAGGACACCAAGAGGTGAGCCCCCTTTTATACTGGGTTACCTGCAATGTGCAGGTAACCCTTAGGTCTCCAGCAGCAGCGCCCTCTGGTGTACAGGTAAGGTGTGTACAAGGTGAAGGTACATTCAGTGTTACAGACATCATATAACAATACAAGCATGCATACATAACAACTATGATGTTACGTATGAAGTAATTACCACTCGGAAATGCATGGTGAATTTGCACTGAAGAACAGATCTCAGTTACTTGACAACAGCAAGACATGAAATGGTTAATGTGGCTCAGGAGAATGAGACAACTTTTAAAGCATTGTCACATACTCCATTGAGAAACTATCTCATTAATGAAACAATCAGGATAGAGTTAAACACACTGGTACCTGTTAGAGGGATTGAAATTGAAGTTGAATAGAGAGTTACATGGATTTTGGATTAGGGCAATTGAAGGCAAGGGAGAAATTTTTTTTGCTAGAATTTTCCACAATTTAGATACGAGTAGCAGTGAGATCTGGAGAATCTTGGATTAGACTTTCCATTAGTTTTGCATCGCTACTGTCCTCTTAACATCCATTTTAACGCTGAGATGAGGTATACTGCCCAGATATCACCCATTTCGCAAAAAAATGGAAACTAACAGCCATTTATCGCTCACTTATCGCCCAGTGTTACTTTCGGCATTTAGTTAATGTCGATAATTAATCATACCACCCGCCCATTTTTTTTGCTGTAAAGGTGAGAGTAGCTGAAACTAACGCCCATAATATTGTCGAGTGTTACTTTCGGCATCTCGCCCACATATTGCCGAAAATATCGCTCGCCGAAAAAAACACTGAGAAAAAGTTGCTCTGACCTCAACCCAGTGGTATGGACACCAGTTTGTAAATCGGAGAACGTTTCATATAAAAGGCTGCTTCAACTTCTGGGGAGTTTTGATGTACTCTGGAGTTCTTTGAAAATCTGAACAAACACCTTATATTGTGGACGATTTGAATTAATTTTAGACGTTTTGGTAGGTAATTTTATTGTTTGTGAAAAATATGTATAATACTGATTGTTATTGTAATGGGGCCTGTATTTTCTCATCCTGTCTTGATGACTACGCACATGCTGCAGACTAGAGATGGCAGAAGATATATTAAAGAGCATTATGCGCCCAATCAAAGAGCTGGCAGACTGCTGAGGAGAACGAGAACTTACATCCCATGCACTTACAGGGAGAAGCGATCTTACCTGAACTTGTCCGATTACACGTGCCTTAGGAGACCGTGCTTCCGGAAAGAGGTCATCAGTGAGACATGCCAGCTCATTAGGGCAGATCTGCAGCCTTCCAGCAACATCAGGACCACACTGTCCATTGAGGTCAAGGTAACTGCGGCACTTTCCTTCTACATATTGTGTTCCTTTCAGGTCTCAGCTGGCAACATTTGCGCTATATCTCAGCATACCACAATTGCTGCATTCGACAGGTGACTGAAGCTCTTTACGCATGCAGGATGGACTTTATCAGCTTCCCTATGACCAGGGAGGCACAGGTTGGGAGGGCTCTCGATTTCTCCAGAATTGCAAACTTCCCTAAGGCGCCGGGCGCAGGATGTAGAAGGTTTTCGGAACCGAAAGGGATTCCACTCCCTGAATGTGCAACTCGTTGTTGACCACAAACAAATAATAATGTCAGTAAATGCAAACTTTCCAGGCAGCATCCATGATGCTCACATCCTGCTGAGAACGCTGTATCTGACATGTTTACCAGTCAGCCACAAGATCAATGCTGGATGCTTGGTGACAAAGGATATGGCCTCGCCACATGGCTGATGACCCCTCTGCATAACACCCAGACAGAAACGGAGAACCGATACAACAAGAGCCACATAACCACACGCAATATCGTTGAGAAGACCATTGGAGTGCTTAAGCAACACTTTAGATGCCTGGACCACTCATGAGTTACAATACCACCCTGAGCAGGTGGCTCAATTTGTGGTGGTGTGCTGCATACTGCACAACTTGGCCATCAGGACGGGACAAGAATTGCCAGAAGGGACTGCTGGTCCACCTCAGGAGAGAGAGGAAGAGGAGGTCGAGGAGGTGGACGATGACCTCGGGACAGACAATCAGGCTGAGGATGAAGCCATGGCCCTGCCCCTCTGTAGACCACTGGAAAGGGCCCTTGGTGGCTACATAAATGAGCGCTTTGCTTGAAATAACGTTGGTGGTATTTACAAAGCTGAAAGACTGCTGTGTCTGTAGCTCATACATGAATGGTGACAGTTAAAGTTAAAGTTGATTCAAGTTTCGTTTAATTATCCTCTTTCATGTTAAGGAATCACCAGTGTTTAACGGCACAGCTATCTGAGAAAATGTGCAACAATGTTATGTTAAATTTAAAAAAATTAATGATAACATTTGTATAAATTCATAATTATAACTCTATAAAACACGCTGCCCCATCCCCACCCCACCCCCACCCCACCCCACAACAAATTTATAATATTTATGGGCTAGATTTTCCACTTTTGTACAGATCGCCCAAAATGGGCATTATTTCCAGTGTGGTCTGTAAATATGGGTTTTCAGATTGCCAGATTATCGCCCGTTTTCAAACCCGCTAATTTCCATTTTATAAAATGGCCATTACCGCGAGCGATCTAAAATGGGCTTTAGCGTTACATCTCTCTGAACTTCTGCCGTAAAGTGTCGCCCTCCTTAGCAACGGCATGGCAATGCTCGTTTCCCGCGATTCAGGAGGTCAGGGGTTATCATTACGTGTGCATAAGAGGAGACAGAGAGAGAGGGAGCAGAGAGGGAGTGAAGGCGTGTGTGGGTGTGGTGTGGATGTGGTGTGGGTGCTTGTTTGGCTGCTTTGGGAGGTAGGAGGGAGAGTTTCGAGCTTAGTACAAAATTATGAGAAAAAAGTTAGCTGTTACCAGCCAGACATTTTGTCTAATTTGGTGCCTATAATGGAGGGAGTGGAGGAGGCGACACAGCACGCTGTGGAGACTGATACTGGCGAGAGCAATGAGCTGGGAGAGGAACAAATGGGAGGATGAAAGAGAATGAGGAGGTTCTTGGACGAGACAAATGTCTCCCTCATGCAGGAGGTCGTGTCACGCTGGGGTCAATTGACCCAGGGAGGGCGTGGGAAGCCCACCCCAAAGGCCTACAAGAAGATATGGGCCGAGATAGCCGAGGTGGTCTCATTGGTGACCAATGAGGTGTGTGAGGGCAACCAATGCAGAAAGCGATGGAACAACCTTTTCGGATCCACCAGAGTTACTATTACATTTATTTATATGTACTTATATATTTATATAATTTGATTTGTAAGTGTCATGAGTGACTAAAATTAAATGTGAGGTCTTTCACTTTTACCGTGAATGTTGGACTAAAAGCCTGCAGTCACGGTGTACGTCTTTAGGTAAAGAATGATAATTTTCATTATAGTGATGATTACATCTGTCGGTTATTTGTTGTATCAGTCTCTGTGACAGTACCTAGCAATGATATCACACAATGGTCTCATGCCATGTCGTCCTGTTGTTACCTTTTACAGAAGAAGCTTTCGAGAAATAGGGCTGAGCAGAGGCGAACGGGTGGGGGACCACCGGTCATCATCGACCTCACCGATATAGAAGAGCGGATGCTGGCACTCATGGGGACCCATCCCCGGTCGGCCACGCAGGTAGCTGCAGAACCTGAAGTGACGCCACGTGCGTAAAGTATACACCATTGCGTGATGTAAATTCAATAGATGCCACACCCACTCATATCCGAACAATAATATATGATAGATGATTGCTAAAAGTGTTCTCTCAATAATGTTGGCCTCATGAGAATCATTGCAATGCAGAATGTGATGATGGTCATGAAATGTGATGCCTGTGATGATTTTGATAGCGGTGGTGCTTTTGTCGTGCATGTGCTGTGTGTAGCGTTGGAATCACCTTGTGACCCGAGCACCCCCTTCTCCTCTAATAACCTCATTTGTGTTTTTCAGCTCAGCCAGCAGTATGTCCCCAGGCAAGACCACCAAGCCCAGAAGTTGGGGGCATGGAGCTGGACTCGTCAGACGATCCTACATCTGGTGCTGAGGAGCACCAATTCTCGCCCGTCAATCTGCTGGGTCCATTCTCTACAGATGGCAGCGTGGACTTTGAGTAGCCTGCATCGCCAGGCTCCAGAAGGAATTCGACCCCAAGGCCATCTAGTGCTCCTGCCGCCATTCCTGCCTCCACTCTGGAGATATCAGGCCCAAGCACCTTGCCACAGGGCACCCCAGTTGTCACCAGGACGGCGCCGACCCCACAAAGTTTCTTAGACGTGGCAGGTCTGCTCCATGAGCGCCAGATGAGAGCGGCGACATAATAGACTTGTCCAGGAGAACTGTTGACATAGGTCAGCAGATCCACCAGACATTGGGGGGCATATCCCAACAGCTGGCTAGCATCTCCGGCACCATGACGGAGTATGTTCCGTGAATGGCGGAGGCCCTAGAGGCAATAGCCACGAACACTGATGGCACAGGCATCTCAGTGGTCCGGGAGCACTGCACTCCACCCCTAGGTTCCAAACCCCCAGTGCCAACGACACATGCAAGGCAGGAGCAAAATCTTGCTTCTGGATCGGAGAATGTTCCCACCTCGGGAACCCCACTCCCATATCTGTGCAACCACCGGCTCTGCCTTCATCCTCCCCAATGAGGCACCACCTGAGGAGTGCCTCGGCCAGGCGGCATGAAGTGAGGAGGGGAAGGGGTAGAGGTGGGGAGAAGAAAGGTCGGGGGGGGGAAGGAAAGTCAGGTGCATGTCCACAGGTGATGGTTTTGTTATATCTCCATCTCGGTGTATGCAATTTGTTGTAAGGTATGGGGGGAGGGGGCCACCCTGTCGGTTTGCATTTTTGTTCTGTGTTGCTGGAAATGTTGACAATTTGATTGATGTCAATGTTCTAAAATGTGTTGTGGGGTGGGGTGGAAGTGGGGTGTTTTTGACCATTATACTTATGATTTCAGATAAATGGTTGGATTAAATGTTTTTTATTTAACATAACCTTGTTGCGCATTGCCTCAGATAGCTGGACCATTGCGCACTGCTGATTCCTTAACGTGAAAGGGTATAATTAAACTTAATTTGAATCAACTTAAATTTTAACTGGCATCAAGGTGATGCCTACCATTGATGTTTGAGCTGCACACACAGCAATTGTCAGCATTGTCAATAACAACAATGTTCTTTCAGGCAAAGCGCTCATTTATGAGCTGCTGACGTAATAGTCTTGCAGCTATATAGCCACACGGGCCCTTTCCTATGGTCTGGAGGGGTGGCGCGGGCATGGTTGCTTCGTCAGCCTGATTGTCTGGTCCAAGGTCAGCGTCCACCTCCTCGTCCTCCTCTTCCTCTCTCTCCTGAGGTGGACCGTCAGTCCCTTCTGGCAATTCTTGCCCTCTCTTGATAGCCAAGTTGTGCAGCATGGAGCACATGATCACGAATTGAGCTACCTGATCAGGGTTGTATTGTAGCTCCCCTCCTGAGTGCTCCAGGCATCTAAAGTGCTGCTTAAGCACGCCAATGGTTTTCTGAACCACATTGCACGTGGCTCTGTGGCTCTCATTGTATCACTTCTCAGCTTTGGTGTGGTTGTCACGTAGGGGGGTCATCAGCCAGGTGGCTCGGCCATATCGTTTGTCACCAAGCATCCAGCATTGATCTTGTGGCTGATTGGTAAACATATCAGATACAGTGCTCTCATGCAGGATGTGAGCCTTATCGATGCTGCCCTGAAATTTGGCATTTGCTGCCATAATTATCTGGTTGTGGTCGACAACGAGTTGGACCTTCAGGGAGTGAAATCCTTTTTGGTTGCGAAAAACACCTACATCCTGAAAACGTGCCCGAATGGCAGTGTGCGTACAGTCTATTGCTCCCTGAACCTTGGGGAAGTTAGCAATTCGGTAGAATCCTAGAACCCTGTCTGTCTGAGTCTCTGTGGTCATGGGGAAACTGATAAAGTGCATCCTAAGTGCGTACAGGGCTTCAGTGACCTGTCTAATGCAGCAACGTGTGGCATGCTGAGATATAATGCAAATGTCACTAGCCTGAAAGGAACCAGACGCGTAGAATGACAGTGCCTCAGAGACCTTGACCTCGACGGACAGTGAGGTCCTGATGGTCCTGGCAGGCTGCAGATCTGTCCTGATGAGCTGGCATATCTCACTGATAACCACTTTGTAGAAGCGCAGTCTCCGAAGACAGATGTTCTCAGATAAGTCGAGGTAAGACCACTTCTCGCTGTAAGTGTGGGGGGTGTATAGTCTGGCCCTCCTCATCAGTCTGACATGTCTTACATTGGGCACATAATGCTGTGGATTAGACTTTGTGCCATTTGTACTCTGCAGCATCTGCGTTGCCATCAAGGCAGGCTTAGAAATGGCTGGCCCCATTCCAATAACTATAAGTATAATGCCGATTGTTCACATGCAATAAATTTCCACACTAAGACACCTAAAGTAAAATCCAATTGTCCACAGTATGATAAGATGTCTGTTCAGATGGTCACATAACAAAAGAACTCCAGAGTACATCCAAACTCCCCTGAAGTTGAAGCAGCCTTTTAAATGAAGTGATCTGCGATTTGCAAAATAGCGTCCATACTGCTGTGATTAGTTCAGAGCAGTTCAACTTTTTCACAGCGGTTTTTTCGGCGAGCGTGATTGTGGGCGATATGTGTGCGAGGTGCTGAAAATCACACTGGGCGATATACTGGGCGTTAGTTTTAGCAAATGTGATGTTTACGACAAAAAAAAGTGGGCGGTCGGAATTATTGAATCTCAACATTAATTACGTGCCAAAAGTAACGCTGGCTGATATTATGGGCGTTGGGTTCACTGATTCCGATGATTGTGCCCAAAAAAGGTGGGCAGGCGGTATTATTTTTTAGTGGTGTTACGTACATGCCGAAAGTAATGCTCGCCGATAAGTGATCGAGAAATGGGTGTCAGTTTCCATTTTGTGGCTAAATGAGCGATATATGGGCATTACACTTCATTTCAACATTAAAATAGATGTTAAGTGGGCAGTATGTATACAAAAATAATGGAAAATCTAGCCCTGTATCATTTATTAAATTTTTAACATTTCCAATAAGGCTACTAACACAAATAGCACAAATGCAAACAAACAAGGTACCGCCCTCCCCCTACCCCCGACCCCCAAACCTCCCCACATTTATTCACTAGCAACAAAAGCAACATCAATAATGTCACAACTCCAACCCCTGCGGCTATGCACCTTACTCTCCTTTTCCCCTCTGCATCTTCTCCCCACCTCTACCCCTTCCCTTTCCCCTCCCGACTCCAAGCCGCCTTGCCGCAGTGCTCCGCAGATGCTGCTTCATTGGGGGGGGGGGGGATGATGGCAGATCCACTGGTTAGCCGGATGCTGGAGAGGATGTTCCTGAGGAGGGCCAGAAGCAAGAACTTCCTCCTGGCTCACATGTGTCATTGAGGGTGCGGCACCTTGGGGTTTAGTGCCGCATTCCAGAAACACTGATAGCCCGCTGGCACCAGCATTCCTGGTTATCACCTCCAGGGCCACTTCCATCCGTGGCATGGTCGCAGATATTGTGACCAGCTGTTGTGAAATGCCCCCCATTGTCTGGAGGATCTGCTGACCTATGTCAACACTCCTCCTGGACAAATGAACCATGACCCGCTCTGCCGATCGTGGAGCAGTCCTGCTGCGTTGAGCCAACCTCCGCGGCACCGGCATAGAGACACTTGGGTTGCTTGGGCCTGCTACCTCCACAGTGGAGGAGAACATGGCTTCAGGAGCACTGAATGTTGTCGGTGTAGTTGACATGGAGCTTGTTTCTGCAGGCTCCTCCAACTCCTCACTGTCGTTAGTGGAGAGGGCACCCTGCAGCTCAATGGGCGAGATTCGGGGCTCCTCACTACCAGAAGCACGATCCACCGTCGCCGCCGCCGGATCCGCACCTTGCCTCGGTAGTGTTACCTGTGACTGCAATGTTGGTTGAGCTACACAACATAAATGAGGTTATTAGAGGAGAAGTGGGTGCTAGGGTCACAGACTGATTCAAATGCTACACACAGCATATGCATGAGAACAGCAGAACCGCTATCAAAATAATCACAGACATCACATTTAATGAACATAATCAAATTCTGCATTACAATGATTTTCATGAGCCCATCATTACACTTACATCAATCGTCTATCATATAATGCTCGATATGAGTGGGTGTGGCATCTATTGACTTTACATCACGCAATGGTGTATACTTTACTCATCAGATTCTGTTGCTGCACGGGTGGACGAGCGGTTGTGGATCCCCACTAGTGCCAGCACCCGCTCCTCAATGTCCGTCAGCTCACACATCACTGGTGGGCCGCCACCCGTGCACCGCTGCTCGGCCCTATTCCTCGAAAGATTCTTTTGCAAAAGGTAACAACAGCACAACATAGCATAAGATCATTGCATGAGATCATTGCTAGGTACTGTCACAAATACTGATACAACACATAACGACAGATGTTATAATAATTATTATTATCATTATTAACCTGAACACGTATACCGTAAACGTAGGATTTGAGTAAAACATTCCCCGTCTAACTGCAATACATTAGATCTGAATTTATTCACTCGGTACATTTACAATTCCAATTATGTAAATATATAAGTAAATATAAATAAATGTAATACTTATTTTGCTGGAGCCGACAAGGTCATGCCAGCGCTTGCGGCACTGGTTAGCCTCACACACCTTGTGCATCACCGACAAGACCACCTCAGCGATCTCGGCTCAACTGTTCTGGTAAACCTTCCGGTGGGCGTGGGACCCCAGCGTGACTCCACCTCCTGCAGGAGGGTAGCATTTGCCTCGTCGGAGAATCTCCTCGCTCATTTTCGTCCTCCCAACTCCAATTCCTCTCCAACGTCACTGCCCTCACCAGCCTCCTCCCCCTCCACATCGTGCTCTCTCGCCTTCTCCATGCCTTCCATGTTATTAATTTATTTTCCCGATATTTCTGTGTCAACAAACTAAAATACTGCTCTAATTTATTATTACTCTTCACAAAAACCATTCCACACTCTCACAACAGCACAAAGAACCAGACAAGAAACCTACACACACTTTCTCTTCCTCTCTGCTCTCTCTCTCTCTCTCTTCTCTTCTGCGCATATATTGATGACCCCTGAGCTCCTGAAACGCGGGAAAAGATCGTTGCCATGGCGTTGCTATGGACGGCGACATTTTACGACAGAAGAAAAAAAAATACCGCTAACGCCCATTTCACATCGCTCCCGCTAACGCCCATTTTATAAAATGGAAACTCAGGGTTTTGAAAATGGGTGATAATCCGGCGATCTCAAATCACATAATAAACGCCAACGCTGGAAATAATGCCAATTTTTGGGCGATCTGCACAATAATGGAAAGTCTAGCCCCATAATTTGTTGATTAGATGTTTATCTGTTGTGTCGCTTGAAATGATTGTAAGACTGAATTTAACTGTGACTGTGTTAGTTGTGTTTTGAAGGTAACAGAGTGTGAGAAAAGCCAGTACGAATCCAGTATGAGATGGCCTCCTGTGTCACTACTACCACAACTACCATGCTTTACTAGTATAACAGGACTTGTCCCATTAATAGCCCCAGTTTCTGCTTCACACCACATCTCTTTGGAGCAAGACAACTTGAGAATAGATATTGAAATTGACAGCATAGAGGACGACTCATATTGGTGGGATATTGGGCTTAATATATCAGCACACCCTTACGTTCATATTATTTCATATGCTCTGGTAGTTCTCCAACTTGTAATGATTGTATATTTTATACATGTACTCTATGTAGCAAGACTTTCATGCATAAGCCAATTGTATACTCATGTCTATGACTAACCAGCACTAAAAAAAAAATTAATTGGCACACCAAAAGAGAAGATCCAAAACAATGTAGCAGAGACCCCAGGCAGGGAAAGATCAGGAAAGATAGGAGAAACAGAAGATACCCCAGGCAAGGCAGAATGGGAACACCAGAACAGTGAATTGAATTTGAGTAAGAGGTCGGAGGTTGCTCCTCCCCTTCAAAGGAATGGACTGTGAGAAAGGGGGATATTATCATTTTTGAATCTCCCTACGAACTAACTCCCAAGTGGAGAAAGCAAAAAGCAGATAACTTGAAAATAGCCAGAGTAGTCAGGAGTTGATTGTGAGAAGCCAATAACGATATTTCTTTTTCAAAGTAGGGAATTGTAAGAAATCATGAATCCGAAGAAATTGCAAATTATAAAAGAAATAATGATTTTATAAAAGAAGTAGTTGTTCCAGCTCAGCAGACACAGAGAGCTAAGGTCAAGACAGAAAAATAGGTCTTTACAGCGTAGCTATGCCAATAAGGGATTTAGCACAGAGCCAGTAGGATAAGCAAAATGTCTTCAGAAACACAACAAGACATTTAGGACAGAGATAAGGAAATAGCTGACCACATCAAGATGTGAGGCGGCTGTCAGAGGCCCCTCTCCTCTGTAATTGGACCATGAGATGGGTAAAAATGATTAACACCAAGTATCCATCAGCCCATCGGAATAAGGTATAAAAACAGGCGACCAAGGGAGAAAAACAGCCAGTTAGGGCGATGGCTTCCCCGAGATGGATGCATGCTGGCCAGGGCCTAAGACCTTGGTCAAGCTGAACCTCTGAGGTGGATCGATGCTGACTGACAGCCTAACACCTCCAACAGCTCGAGGGATGACCCAACAGAAGTGACTACTGCCACAGGCTGCAGCAATCCACCCAATCCAAGACCAGCGTTCTGCTGTCCGTCCGGTCGTTCCGTTCTGTGGCCATAGATCACTCTCATCTATCACGGTTGTATATTTACTATATTTATCTCAATCTCATGCAGCATCTGAATATGCTTAAAACTGCAGCTCTTTAATAAAATGATTTACAACTCCTAAAACCTTTTGAGTAATCTGTTTGTGACCGGTGATCCAAATCTTACATGCCGGAGTCAGAACCTCACAATTCTAATGGGGAGCAATGTGAAATCTTTTAGAGGGGGAAAAATCACACCCGTGAGTATAACTGCAGTAAGGTGCCAAAACTACATTATAAAGTGCTCGTGATTACTAGGACACTTTTTAAACTGAAGCAAAACTTATGCTTTGAGGACATTGATGCTCCCGTCCCTGCTCTCGATACATGTAAAGTTGGGACCAGAGCTCTTCTCATTTTTGTAAGCATACACAGACAGGGCTTTCTCTTGGGTGGGAGAATCACTTTGAGAGTGTATAAATCAGGCCAGCATGTATTTGCAACACCAATGTTCTGCTTGTCCCCTTGGATGACAAGACCAGACTTCAGTTTGGTCCCCTTGAAGGACAAGACACACCCAGCAGTTTGTCTGGAATGTGTAATTAGATTCTGCCTGCCTGAGTAATCAAGATCTTTGCAAAGTTTAATTTGATCTATTCATTGTGACAGCCAGGCTCCAGACAGAGCTCACAGTGCTAACACTACTACTTTCAGAGAACAGACAGGGCTTACCCTCCCAACAAGTTCCTGACATTCCCCCACAACAAGTTCCTGACCTTCTCTCTGTCATGTATTTAACCATCTTGCAATAACGTAGTCATGTAACTGTAACTCATGTACACTGTACCAGTACCCTAGAAATGCACACCCTGACCACAGGGGGTGAACTTGCGGGAGACACTCCTCACCTGGGTTTCCAGGTATAAAAGGGGCTGGTCCCACCCAGGGTCAGCACTCCTTGGTCCTGGCAATAAAGGTGAAGGTCACAGAGTGACCGTGTCTGATATATACATGCCTCGTGTGAGTTTGTAGTAAGGTGCAGGGACACTACATTTGGCGACGAAAAATGGGAATCAACGAACCACGAGGATGGCCACCGGTGGCACAGAGGAATGTTACTGTGTGGGTGAGGACTGGGACAACTTGGTGGAAAGACTCCAGCAGAGCTTTGTCACAAAGAGCGGCTGACAAGCGGAGGGCGCATCTACTGAACAGCTGCGGACCATAGACGTATGCGCTGATGAAAGACCTATTCGCACCCCAAAAGTCAGTGGATAAGTGTTTTGAAGAGCTCAGCCAGCTGATCAGTGAGCATCTCAAGCCGGCGAGTAGTGCATACATGGACCGGCACTGGTTCTACTCTCACCAGCGTCGGGAGGGACAAAATGTCTCGGGCTTCGTGGTGGAACTGCGGCGCTTGCCAGTCTCTGTAAGTTCTCCGATGCCTAAAGGGGGGAGATGTTAAGGGACCTTTTCATCGAGGGCATTAATCATGCCGGCATTTTCAGGAAGCTCATAAAGACTAAGGACTTGACTTTTGAAGGGGTGGCATTGATAGCTCAGACCTTCATGGCAGGGGAAGGGGAGACCAAGCTAATTTACGCGCGCAACCCTGGTCCAAAAGTGGCGACGGACCAGGGAGTTAACATGGTGAACGCGGATCGGGACCCCGCAGGCAGGCAAGGGCATTTCGAAACCGCCCAGGCAGCAACAGGCTCTAGGGTGGGCCCACAACAAGGACAATGGAAAGGGGATCGGCAATTCACGCCATCTTGAGGAACAATGTGTCCCGCGATGGGACCATTAACACCCACCATCAGAGTGCTTAGAAACAGCCAAATGGGCAATCAGAGAGGAATGCCTGGTAATAGTCCTTTTGTTAACAGCAATCTCAATCTCAGCTCATGCTGGAGGTGCGGGGGTAGACACACTGAGAGAAGCTTCAGGTTCCAGCAATATACCTGTAGGATTTGTAATGTCAGTGGACACTTGGCCAGGATGTGCAAAAAGGCAGTAGCGAGGCTAATCTGTGAGACAGAAGAACCAGACGAGGGTCTGCAATGCAGGATGAGGCCTGGGGTAAAGCCATAGATGCTGAAGTTCAGCGGGTTCATGTGGCTGACGTCCACAGCTCATACACTAAAACGCCACCCATGATGATGAAAGTCTTACTGAATGGCATCCCGGTACACACGGAGCTGGACACCGGAACTAGCCAGTCACTCATGAACACCCAACAATTTGAGAGACTATGGCCACACAGAGCTAGCAGGCCCAACCTGTAACGCATTGAGATGCAGCTATGGACGTACACCAAAGAGATCATCCCAGTGCTGAGCAGTGCAAACTTGGTGGTAATACATAATGGATTCCAGAACCGGCTGCCACTCTGGATTGTTCCGGGAAATGGCCCCGCGCTTTTGGGGAGGAGTTGGCTAGCTGAGATGAATTGGAAATGGGGGGATGTGCACGCCATTTCATCCGTGGAGCGAAGTTCATGCTCACAGGTCCTGCAAAAATTCGGGTCACTGTTTCAACCTGGTGTCGGAACGTTCAAGGGCACTAAAGTAGTGATACACATCACTCCGGATGCCAGACCAGTACACCACAAAGCCATAGCGAAGCCGTATGTGATGCGTGAAAAAATTGAATGTGAACTGGACAGGCTGCTCAGAGAGGGCATAATTTCGGCCGTTGAGTTCAGCGACTGAGCAAGCCCCATCGTTCCCGTCCTGAAAGCTCGGTTAGGATTTGTGGCAACTACAAAGCTACCATCAACCAAGTATCGCTCCAAGACCAATAACTGCTTCCGAGTTGGACCTCACTTCGGCCTACATGACTCAGGAACTGGCTGAAGAATCCAAGCTTCTGACCACCAACACGACGCATAAGGGATTATTTGTCTACAACAGGTGCCCGTTTGGCATTCGTTCGGCAGCAGCCATCTTTCAGAGAAACATGGAAAACTTGCTCAAATCCATTCCTGGAACGATCGTATTCCAAGACGACATTCTCATAACGGGTCGAGACACCGAAGAAAAACTCCACAAGCTGGAGGAGGTGCTACGCCGATCGGATCGGGGAGGCTTGCGGCTGAAAAAGGCCAAGTTTGTGTTTTTGGCCCCAGAGGTTGAGTTTTTGGGCAGGAGGGTTGCTGCAGACGGGATCCAGCCCACTGAATCAAAAACGGAGTCGATCCGCCGGGTTCCCAGGCCCGGTAACACGTCGGAGTTGCGATCATTCCTGTGACGTTTGAACTATCTTGGGAACTTTCTGCCAAACTTAAGCACATTGTTGGAGCCGTTACACATGCTCCTGCATAAAGGTAGTGAATGGTTTTGGGGGGACTGTCAAGAACGGGCTTTCAATAAGGCGAGGAACCTGCTGTGTTCCAACAAACTGTTGACTTTGTATGACCCCTGTAAAAAACTGGTCTTAACATGCGATGCGTCATCCTACGGGGTTGGGTGTGTGTTGCAGCAGGATAACGATGACGGCCGACTCCAATCAGTGGCTTACGCCTCCAGGTCGCTCTCCCAGGCAGAGCGTGGATAGGGCATGGTCGAGAAGGAGGCACTCGCGTGTGTGTACAGTGTGAAAAAGATGCACCAGTACCTTTTTGGTAGACAGTTCGAGCTAGAGACGGACCACAAGCCGTTAACATCCCTGTTGTCCGACAGCAAGGCTGTCAATGCCAATGTGTCAGCTCGCATACAGCGCTGGGCCCTCACACTGGCTGCATATGACTACACCATACGGCAACGGCCAGGCACCGAAAATTGCGCTGACGCTCTCAGCAGGCTCCCACTGGCCACCACTGAGGGGGCATAGGAGAAGAGCGCCGAGCTGGTCATGGCCGTTGAGGCTTTTGACACTGCGGGCTCCCCTGTCACAGATCAAACTCTGGACCAACAGGGTCCCCCTCCTATCCATGATAAAGAAATGTGTCCTGACTGAGGATTGGGCGCCCGCACACAGGGCGTGCCCCGAGGAAGTCAGGCCGTTTCAGAGATGGATGGATGAGTTCTCCATCCAAGCCGACTGCCTGCTATGGGGCAGCCGGGTAGTCATGCCCCAGAAAGGAAGGGAAGCATTCATCAGGGAACTCCACAACGAGCACCCTGGCATCGTGTTAATGAAGGCCATTGCCCGGTCACATGTATGGTGGCCGGGGATTGACTCAGACCTGGAACACTGGGTTTGCAGGTGCACGATGTGTGCCCAACTGGACAATGCCCCCAGGGAGGCCCCACTCAGCCCGTGGCCCTGGCCCACCAGACCATGGTCACGTATTCACGTAGACTATGTGGGCCCATTCATGGGGAAAATATTCCTGATCGTTGTCGATGCATACTCGAAGTGCCTCGAGTGCATCATATTGAACTCGTGCACGACATCCAACACCATGAAGAGTCTGCATACTGTTTTCGCAACCCACGGCTTGCCAGACATCCTGGTCAGCGACAATGGCCCGGATTTCACCAGCCATGAATTCCAGGAGTTTATGTCAGGCAATGGTACCAAGCATGCCCGGACAGCGCCGTTCAAGCCGGCTTCCAATGGCCAGGCGGAACGGGCAGTCCAAGTCATAAAACAGGGCATGCTACGCATCCAAGGACCCTCTCTTCAGTACCGCCTATCGCGCCTCCTGCTGGCCTACAGGTCCCGGCTGCACTCGCTCATGGGAGCCCCGCCAGCGGAACTCCTTATGAAACGCATGCTCAAGACGCGGCTGTCCCTCATTCACCCAGCCCTGGCAGATATTGTTGAGGGCAAGCGCCAGTCCCAAACCGAGCTCCATGATCGGAACTCAAGGGGGAGGTGAATAGAAATAGATAACCCGGTATTTGTTCTTAACCATGCTTTGGGACCCAAGTGGCTTGAAGGCACCATAATTGGCAAAGAAGGAAATAGTGTCATGGTGGTCCAACTAAACAATGGGCAAAACACGTGGAACAAGTAAAGACAAGGTTCGACATAGACACGGAAGAATCTGAAGAAGAGCATGAGGTGGCACCCACACCACTGCCAGCGGACGAGCAACAAAGACAGTCCTCAGCATGCACAGTCCCTGTGGCCAGCCTGGACAGGCCGGAATCACCTCAAGTGACAGAGACGCATGCTGAGGCTCAGCCACCAGAGCCACAACTGCGGCGCTCCACGAGAGAGCGTTGACCACCTGACAGACTTAACCTCTGAAACAAAAAGACTTAAGGGGGGAGGTGATGTCATGTATTTAACCATCTTGCAATGACATAGTCATGTAACTGTAACTCATGTATACTGTACCTGTACCCTAAAAATTCACACCCTGACCACAGGGGGTGAACTTGCGGGAGACACTCCTCACCTGGGTTTCCAGGTATAAAAAGGGAGGTCCCACCCATGGTCAGCACGCCTTGGTCCTGGCAATAAAGGTGAAGGTCACAAAGTGACCGTGTCTGATATATCCATGCCTCGTGTGAGTTTGTAGTAAGGTGCAGGGACACTACACTCTCCTCCCCAAATAAGTTCCTAACCTTCTGCACCCCCAACAAGTTCCTGGCATTCTCCCCCTGAGCTAGGCCTACAACATGTGAATGGGCTCTGAGCTCCAGGATTTGAGCTGGGCCTACAGCCTGTGAATGGGTTTCAGGCTCTGGGTTTGTGCTGGGTCTATAGGAAAGGTAAGTGCATGCGTGGTTGACAGAATGGGTGTGCATGCGCGGTTCAGTTTGGGAGGGGGCAGGACGGTCTTCATGGTTCTGCCCTCCATACAGTGCACTTGCACAGAACAAATCAAATTTGCTTGTGCAAATAATCACTCCAGTTTTTTTATTGAAAAGCAGGCAAGCCGGCTGCACGGGTTTCCTGGAGCATTGTACGGACGCTTACAGGGAATATTGCCCAGAATACACTCTCACTTTTTAAAATTCATTTATTTATTGTCCATCCTTCTTTGCCCTTGAAAGGGTGGTGATGAGCTGCCTTCTTGAACCACTGAGGTCTGGGGAGGAAGGAGAGAGAGAATGTGGTTCAGGTGTAAAGGGGGTGGGGATGGAAGAATGTAATCCAGGACTAACAGAGGGCTATCTTCCCATCTGGATTACGTTCTTGCTCTCATCCCACCACCCCGCCACCCCCCCCCCCCACCCCTGCCTCCTCCGGCCTCATTTAAACCTGGATCATGATCTTCCCCACTCCCCACTGTTCTCACTGTGCTCCCCCCAACAGGTTCCTGACCTTCTCTCCCCGAGTTCATGACCTTCCCTCCCCCCCACCCCGAGATCCTGATCTTCTCTCCCCCCCTCAATATCCTGACCTTCTCCTCCCGTTGATTTCCTCTCCTCTCCACCCCACCTTGGATTGCCTCTCCACTCCACCCTTCAATCTTGTCTCCTCCCTCTTGGAGACCCTCTCCTCGTCCCCCCTTCAATCCCTTCCCCCCTCGATCCCCTCTCCTCTCTCCTGCTTGGATTCCCTCTCCTCTACCCCTTTTGGATCCTCTCTGTGCTCCCCCTTTGATCCCTTCTCCTCCCACTTGCCTCCTTTGAGCCCCGGATCGTCTCCACATGGAGCCATGGAAAGAGTGGCAGTTTGGTGCTGCACATGCCCGAACGCATCGAGTGTGCATGCACGATACCAAACAGATGCACATATGCGCAGAAAAAAGCGGTGCAAATAATCACTCTGATAAATCAGCCACTGCTAGGGAGGAAGTAATGCTGTAGACACCAATCTGAGATAGGTAGCTGCCGTAAGATGGCAGCCAAAATCAACTCTCCTTTGTCAAAGTCAAAGTCAGCTCTGACTCAGTTCGAAGTATTCTCACCGATAAGTCAAAAGGTTGTGACTTTAATCCCTCTCCCGAGACTTCAGCAGATAAACTAGGCTGACACTCCAGTGCAATACTGAGGGAGTGCTGCACTGTCGGAGGTGCTGTCTTTTAGTTGAGACATTAAACCGTAGCCCCATTCGCCCTCCTCAGATGGCCATAAAAGATACCATAGCAGTAGTCAAAGAAGAGCTGGGGAGTACTGGCCAATATTTATCCCTCAACTAACGTTAATAAAACATGCTATCTGGTCATTATCACATTTTTTGTTGGACTTCGCTGTGTGCATAATTGGTAGTAGTGTTTAAGCGGGGGTGGGGGGTGTATGTTTTCTATGAAGGAGTCAGATTCCTTTCTGACCAACTTGAGCGGTTCGAATCGCTCCCACTCCCTTGGCTTCTGTACTTTGGATTTATTTGGGGGGGGGGGGTGACAAAAGTGCAGAGGACACTGGTTTGATGCAAAGAATTTTGGTTTTATTACAGTCAAAGTAATACAGGCTTATTACTCTGGTCAGAAAAAACACAGCCAACTTACAATCACTCTAACAAAGAACAATACAAGAAAAGGTACAAGGTCAAATGTATAATCACTCTAATAAAGTACCATACACTACACATTCAAAGGGGGTTGCAGTAAAATTATACCTCCCACCTCCCAATACCTAATTCTAGCTAGGTTAGACTCCAGCGCAGGCAGGGACTTATGCTTACCAATCCTTTTGATAGTTAATGGTAGATGGTGATGTTCTTCCTTCCTTCAGGACTTCAAGACTTCGAGGCTGGAGAAGTTAGTTTACAACTGTCGCGTTGGTTTCTCTCCTTGTCTTGATGAGTTAGTAGCAACCACCTCTCTCCCCTCTCACTGTCCTCTCTCTCTTCTATCTCATCACTCTCCTCTCTCTCCTCTCTCTCTCTCTCTCCTCTGTTGAAAACAATGGCTAATTATATGATTTCAGTGTTCTAATCTTGCCGCCCAATCTGTTCACAATCCTTTGTATAATTTTGGCGGGCTTGGTTCTTCTTTGTAATATTTTGTCGGGCTCGTTAAAGTTGATATGTCTTGGGTAGGTTGATGTTCGAAAAACTGTTTCCTAATGGAAATATTAGTTTGATAATTGCAATATCCTTTTGCGCTTAGTCTTTTGCATACAGGCTGGATTGGGCCCCTTTATGATGTATATGCTGAAATGGTTTGTCCAGATCCATGTTGATGGGGAGCTATCTCTGTGATACTGTGATGGTATTGTCTCTTGTGGAGGAAGATTTCCAAATACTCATTCTTCCAGACAGGTTAGCTCAGTCCTCACACCCAGACAGTTCCAATAATCAAGTGGGCTTCTTTTGTTCCCTAGGTCTGCCCACAGGCTTGAATTTGTCTTGTAAAAGTTCATAATTCTATTAAAGTTTGTAGTTTCTTCCATAAGCACTTTAAAGTTCCAAGCTTTCCGGTAGATAGTCCCAAATTAAATTTCCTTTCAAATGAGCCCAAACACAGGGGGGGTTCTGGTGAATTTTGCTCTCTGCAGTCCCCCCTGTTGACACTCCACACTCCTTGAGTGTCAATCAAGGTAAGCAAAATTCCTGCTCCCGAGAGTCAACCTTCCCTGCAGTTATACTAGCTAAACATTACCCTGCATCCCCCGTTGAAATGCAATGCAATATACAGGCGAATACAGTCATTACCATTCGGTTATAGCATAGAGGGGGTATGATGTCCCTCTTTTACTCGGTTTTCACAGTAACATGACGGTACACAGTCATACATAACTTTAAGTAAAAATAAAAACACATAGTAACACCTTCTCAAATAGCATAAAGGTCCATAGTCAAACACGTTTCAAGTTTAGTAAAATAAAGGTACACAGTCAAAACATTTAAGTAACACTCTTACAACACTCGCAATGTTGCGGTTTACAGCAGGTAAAATCAAACACAAATAAACATGGTTGTATGGTGTCACCCCTCCCTGCGCGATTCCCAAGTTCGGCAAGGAGCGTATTTGGTGCCTGACCTGACGGCCTCTACGTTTCACTCGGCAAATGAGACACCATAAGTAAAGTATAATCGTGAGTTGACAAATAACTAAAGTGTGGGAAGCGATTTGGATCCAGACTGGGACCTCCATATTTCTGAAAAGGTCCCACGAAGGCGGAATGATGATCTCAAGAATCTTTCTCTCTATCTCAATGGTTCTCTATTCTAGAGTATAGAAGTGTTTTTGTAAGATAATTACGGCTTTTAGCAGAGCGGTAAGATGTTCGGGTAGAGTGGGAATTGCATAGCCAAAATGTACAACATAATCTTGCAGGTTTGTAATGTTTTCCTTCACAGTGAGGTGGACAATGGAGGGTTCAGGAATGGGGACAATCCATTCCTGGGCCACTTGAACTGATGCCTCAGGTTTGAAGCAAAAACTGTTGTCACTTACTGGACACCAGAAGTGTCTATGTTGGTAGTGGGGCGCACTGGTGGTGACACAATATGTCCCACCCGCTATGTATGCTACCTGTGGAGGGACATGGTCTTGTGCTTTAAACCCACACTGTGACTTTGAATGGACACTCAAGTACTGGGGACACAGTAATACGTGTGCACCCCGGCTCTGGCACCCGGATAGGTCAGTACCTATTACAGCGTGCTCCCACTTTATGACATAGGGTGGGACCACTACGAAATGAATGTGTGCACCTCCCTGAATAACTCCAATGTTCTCCACCCGATATACCGGTGCGGGTCGGGCTGTCCCACCCATGAACGGCATCCTTAGTACGATTCCCATAATGGTGTGGTTAGATTTCCCATAGTCTGCTGGGACAGGGTAAGCTTCAGAGGCTAGGCGGAGCTGGCACGGGCTCAGTGAATTGCTGTACGGGTGGAGGGCTGCGAGGTGCTTGTTCCTGATCCAAGAGGGGACTACACCTTGTTTTAAATCTTCCAGGTTGTGGCCCTTGCCCAACAATCATGCCCCATACAGTACGCACACCTCGTTCTGTGCAGCCTGGTCAGAAGCGTTTCTATCCTCCCGTATGAGTACATTCACTGTCTGTGCATGTTTTTCCAGCTCAGCCGCTATTTCCTTTAAATGGACAGTCATAGCCTGGTCCTCGTGTAGTTCTGATCCTACTATGGTATTCTCCTGTTTCAGGATTTTTCTCAATTGGGTCTTTAAACTGTTGACCTGTGTTTGCAGCTCTATGTCATCTCGGCTATTTATTACAGAGGATGCTGTATTGTATGTCGTGAAATCGTCGTTTGTGATTCCCCTTTTAGGTCTCTCTGAGCCCATGGTCTCCCTAACATTTAGGGTGTATAGATCTGCTTTGTCTACATTTTCAAAGTCTAACTCATAAAATTTCTTGAGCATGTCTCTAAGTAGGGCCTGGTAGAGCAGCTCTGTTTCCTTCAGACACCGTGCAGGCAGGTGTACCTCGGTAAGGTTTAATATTACTAAAGCTACTGTATAATTTTCCCCCCTGATATAACACCTTTTCGGTCGGTACCAATACTAATCCGTTCCCAGGTCCCTTGGTGGTGATAGGACACCTTTCTATTACTGTGCGTATTGGCGGGGTTGTGGGCAGGGGTTTCTTAATGTGTGCTCTTAGTTCGGTGGCGTTAATTGGGAGTGGGGAGTGTGGGACCGCGCACCCGTGTAGGCTAGAATCCCACCCCATCATTCCCCTTCATCTTGCCATTTCCTGGCGAAGGCGATCAACATGTCTGCAGGACAAATACTCTCTGATCCCCACATGCAAAAATAAATTCCTTGTTTGGATTCCCACCATTTGTCCCAACACACTGTTACTCCTCCCCATGTCCCCGTGATGGTGTGGTACGTATCATTACCGAGTCTTTCCCAGTCCGATTCCTGATCCCATGCGTCCTTGCTGAGTTTTCCGAGCCACCACCATCTTTGCAGGGGAATGTTCCCTTTGCAAGTCAAACACACACGTTTTCCCTCTGTAACACTGACTCGGACTGCGATGATCCGTATCCGGGAGCATGGAAGTGAAGCCTCCCCGTAGATAAAGCCTTCCTGGCTGGAGTAGCGGGTAGAATTAGCTCCCAGCCACCCTGGCCATCTTCCCTCCTGGGCGTAAACGGTGAGTTCTTCCACGTCTCGGAGGCCATGCCCGGTGGTTATGATCGGTGCTCTCCCTCCAGAACACCCGTAAATGAGGGATTCTTCCACGTCTCTTCGATCGCCGCTGCTCATCCTTATCAGGGCGAGCAGGAACAGGATCCTTCTCATGCTGACCTCTTTCCTGTAGGAGCACATGAAACAGATTGTCTAGCCCTGAGAAAGCTCTCTGGCTTGACAAAGGTGACTGATTCCAAGTTGGGCTTGTGTTCCTAACACAGCTGAGACTGCACACAAAGTAACAGTGACCTCAGTCTTCATTAAGGCACTCCAGAGTGAGTAACAGGCCTTAGGGGCCAGCTTATATACAGTGCTCCCAAGGGATGCTGGAATCCCTTGGGACTTCAGGGGATGTGCTCCCTGGTGGCGGAACACGGGAGTGCATGCTTTACAGATACACAACATCACTCCCCCGCCAAAGTCAAAGTGAAAATTATTTACAAGGTGAGGCGGTCGAGAGCCTTTCTTTCCCTGGTGGACCGCCTCGGTACAAATGTCTGTTCTGGTGTGTTGGCTGTGCCCTCGCTGGGCTGGCGTGTTGTTGGCACTGCAGGGCTGTTAGGTGAGCCTGGCCTTGCTGGGCTGTTGGGCGTGATGGGTTCGATTTCCTGGTCCAGCGTGGTGTCGTTGATCCTTTGGGTGTGTGTTGTGGGCTCGAAAAAGGTGGTGTCTGCCGTGGGTTGTTCAGGGCAGTCTGTGAACCGCAGCCTCGTTTGGTCCAGGTGCTTTCTGCAAATTTGTCCATTGTCTAGTTTGACTACAAACACCCTACTCCCTTTTTTAGCTGTCACCGTGCCCGCGATCCACTTGGGACCAGGTCCATAATTTAGCACATACACAGGGTCATTCAGATCAATTTCCCGTGACACAGTGGCACGACCATCGTTTACATTTTGTTGCTGCCGCCTGCTCTCTACCTGATCATGCAGGTTGGGGTGAACCAGCGAGAGTCTGGTTTTAAGTGTCCTTTTCAAGAGTAGCTCAGCCGGGGGCACCCCTGTGAGCGAGTGGGGTCTCGTGCGGTAGCTGAGCAGTACTCGGGACAGGCGGGTTTGGAGTGAGCCTTCTGTGACTCGTTTGAGGCTCTATTTGATTGTTTGTACTGCCCGCTCTGCCTGCCCATTGGAGGCTGCTTTGAACGGGGCCGAGGTGACATGTTTGATCCCATTGCGGGTCATGAATTCTTTAAATTCAGCACTGGTGAAACATGGCCCGTTGTCACCGACCAGTATGTCAGGCAGGCCGTGGATGGCAAACATGGCCCTCAGGCTTTCAATGGTGGCGGTGGCGGTGCTTCCCGACATTATTTCACATTCAATCCATTTTGAAAAAGCATCCACCACCACCAGGAACATTTTACCGAGAAACGGGCCTGCATAGTAGACATGGATCCTCGACCATGGTCTGGAGGGCCAGGACCACAAACTTAATGGTGCCTCTCTGGGCGCGTTGCTCAACTGAGCACACACGCTGCTTTGCCGTACACAGGACTCTAAGTCAGAGTCGATACCGGGCCACTACACGTGGGATCTGGCTATCGCTTTCATCATTACTATATCCGGGTGTGTACTATGGAGATCCGAGATGAACGTCTCCCTGCCCTTTTTGGGTAGCACTACGCGCTTACCCTACAACAGGCAGTCTGCCTGAATGGACAGCTCATCCTTTTGCCGCTGGAATGGCTTGATTAACTCTTGCATTTCAACAGGGATGCTGGCCCAGCTCCCATGCAGTACACAGTTTTTTACTAGGGACAGCAGAAGATCTTGTTTGATCCAAGTCCTAATCTGGCGGGCCGTGACAGGTGATTTATCATTTTCAAACACTTCCATGACCATCAACAATTCTGCGGGCTGCACCATCATCAACAAGTTTGCAGGCTGTGCCATTTCCACCCCGGTGATGGGCAATGGTAGCCGACTGAGAGCATCTGCACAGTTCTCGGTGCCTGGCCTGTGGCGGATGTTATAGTTATACGCTGATAGCGCGAGTGCCCACCTTTGTATGTGGGCTGAGACATTCGTATTTATCCCCTTGTTTTCAGTGAACAGAGATATGAGGGGCTTGTGATCTGTTTCCAGCTCAGATTTGAGGCCAAACATGTACTTATGCATTTTCTTTACCCCGAACACACACGCTAATGTCTCTTTCTCAATCATGCTGTTGGTGCTCTTGGCCTTAGACAAGCTCCTGGAAGCATAGGCGACAGGTCCCTTCCTATTTTGGCAACTTCCCCGCAAGATTAGCTTGTTGTAATCCACACCCGACTCCATACGACGACGCATCACATGCTAGCACAAGTCTTTTACACTGGTTATACAATATAAGCAGCTTGTTGGAGCATAAAATGTTTCTATCTTTCTCAAAAGCAATTACTTGGTTTTTTTCTCCATACCCAGTTCTCACCTTTATGCAATAACACATGTAGGGGCTTTAAGAGGGTGCTTAACCCTGGTAGGAAGTTACCAAAATAGTTGAGGAGTCCCAGGAATGACCGTGACGTTCTGTGGCCTGGGCGCGTTCCTGATAGCCTCTGTCTTGTTGTCTGTGGGCTGAATGCCGTCCGCCGCGATCTTTCTCCCCAAAAACTCCACTTCTGTTTCCATGAAGACGCATTTCGACCTCTTCAGCCGCAGTCCTACATGATCCAGTCACTGGAGGACCTCCTGCAGGTTTAGTAGGTGCTCGACCATGTCCCGACCCGTGACCAATATGTCGTCCTTAAAAACCACCGTGCGTGGTACCGACTTGGGTAGACTCTCCATGTTTCTCTGGAAGATCGCTGCAGATGACCGAATTTCAACCGGGCATCGGTTGTAAATGAACAGTCCCTTGTGCGTGTTGATGCAGGTGAGGCCCTTCGAAGACTCCTCCAGCTCCTGCATCATGTAGGCTGATGTCAGGTCGAGCTTGGTGAACGTCTTGCCTCCTGCCAGCGTCGCAAATAGGTCGTCTGCCTTAGGTAGCCCGTATTGGTCCTGTAGGGAGAAACGATTAATAGTTACTTTATATCGCTGCAAATTCTGACCGTGCCATCACTTTTGAGTACTGGCACAATTCCACTGGGGAGATGATGCCCTTGCGTTGCAGCCTGTCCAGCTTGATTTCCACTCTCTCTCTCATCATGTGAGGTACCGCTCGCACCTTGTGGTGAATGGGTCGTGCCTCTAGGACCAAGTGGATCCGCACCTTCGTCCCGGAAAAGTTTCCAATGCCTGGCTCAAAAAGGGAAGGAAATTTGTTGAGAACCTGGGTACATGAGGCCTCATCGACATGTGATAGCGCTCGGATGTCATCTCAGTTCCAGCGGATTTTGCCCAGCCAGCTCCTTCCAAGCAGTGTGGGGCCATCGCCCGGGACAATCTAGAGTGGCAGTTCATGCACCGTGCCCTCGTAGGTGACCTTGACTATGGCGCTGCCCAGGACAGTAATAAGCTCTTTGGTGTACGTTCTCAGTTTCGTGTGAATGGGGCTCAGGGCTGGTCTGAGTGCCTTGCTGTACCACAGTCTCTCAAACATCTTTTTACTCATGATGGATTGGCTAGCGCCAGTGTCCAATTCCATGGCTATGGGTAAGCCATTCAAATTTACGTTTAGCATTATAGGTGGACATTTCTCGAAAATGTGTGCACCCCATGTACTTCAGCATCTGCCTCCTCTCACTGAGGCTCGAAATTGCTTTGGTCCACCATGGACCGATCTTCCTCTACCACGTGGTGGTGAGCAGGTTTTGCAGAGCTTGCAGCTCATCAGCAAGCTCGTTGGAGCTGCCCCATTGTTCCACAGCTCTTGCAAACATACCCTTTGAAGTGGCATGAATAGGCTGAATGGAAGCCTCCACAACGCCAACATGGTGTGAATTGCCTTGCATTCATTCTTTGTTGCGGACTCTGAGTCATTGGGTCATCTGAGGCCTGCTGGCAGTTGCAGACTCGTGGTTTTTGCCCTGTACATTTCTGCTCGCAAACACAGTTCCAGTTAATTTATGAACATTGCTAGCACTTGTGTACTGAGAGATTTGTTTGGTGTTATCACTGGTGGACATAAATGCCTGTGCTATCGCAATGGCCTTACTGAGGGTCGGTGTCTCTACAGTCAAAGTTTTCATAGGATGGTCTCGTGGCCAATGCCCAGTAAAAAAAAGTCTCTGAGCATTTGCTCTAGGTAGCCATCAAACCCACATTGTCCTGCAAGTCGCCTTAGCTCGGCGACGTAGCTCGCCACTTCCTGACCTTCAGATCGCTGGTACGTATAGAATTGATACCTTGCCATCAGCACGCTCTCCCTCAGGTTAAGATGCTCCAGAACCAGTGTACACAGCTCCTCATATGACTTATCTGTGGGTTTCACCGGAGCCAGAAGATTCTTCATGAGGCTGTAGGTCGGTGCCCCGCAGACCGTGAGGAGGACCGCTCTCCTTTTTGCAGCGCTTCCTTCTCCGTCCAGCTCGTTGGCTACAAAGTACTGGTCTAACCGTTCGACATAGGCTTTCCAGTCCTCACCCTCAGAGAACTTCTCCAGGATGCCCACAATTTGCTGCATCTTTGCGTTGGATTTGTGTACTCGTCGCCAGTTGTTGTGTTCCTAACACAGATGAGTCTGCACACAGGGAGGTTAAAGTAACAGTGATCTCAGTCTTTATTAAGACACTCCAGAGTGAGTAACAGCCCTTAGGGGCCGGCTTATATTCAGTATGCAGGGATCCTTTGGGACTTCAGGGATGTGCTCCCTGGTGGCGGAATATGGGAGTGCATGCTTTACAGATACACAACAGGGCTCATAATCTTTAATTGACTGATTGTCTTATTCAGTTCATTGTGGACTGATTGCTTTTAACTTTATCTCACAGTCGTTCTGCTTGTTATCTTACCGGTGCTTCCTTAATAGCCATACATGTAGATTCTTCTTACTCCCGGGTGTTACCCGGCCTATGCTTCTTTTAACAGCTGCACAGGTCAATTCTTTTCCTTACCACAGTTAACTAATACATATATACTTATCATTACACAGATAAATCTTACACTATTCTAAACTTATTCACTAAACATACTTAAATTCATATTGCTAAACATCCTTAAATTCACATCGCTATATATGTACATCTGCCACCTGTCTCCGGGTGGCCAGGTTAATTCCTGCATTCTCTCTTCTTCTCCCGCTGGGTGTCCAACAAGGTAGGTGATAGGTCGGTGTGCACCACCTAACCCTAAGTATCCTGACTGGACATGGATTTGAGTCCCACACTATCGGGAGAACGTCCCCTCCGGTGCTGCAGCACACCGCTCCTTTGTGGGTGGCTGCCTGGTTCCTTTCTTCCCCTGGGGGTTCTGCCTGGCTGAGGACTGTGGGCTGGGAATTCTCACTTGGCTGTTCCAGCGCTACTCTTCTGGGGGTCCCTTGTTGCCCGAGGCTGGGTGTCCCTGCTTGCGGGCAGGTCTCTGACCTTAGGTGCCCTTTTGTGGCTGGTCCCTCTCCCGGGGTTGAACCATTCAAATTGGAGCGCTGGTGACCATGGTGTCTTTGGCCGTGGTGTGCGGGGAGTCCTTCTTAAGGCTCCGGCTGCTGTGGGTGCGTCCGAGTCCCAAATGATTGGGGGACAGCTCCTCCAGTAACACAGTCCACCGCCCCTCTAGGTGCAGTCTGTGGTTCTGCCACGTCCTCTGTGGGATTTCCAAAGTCACGGGTTGTTGGCTGGGGGGGTCCCTGTCTTTCATGCAGTTTACAGTTTTGAGGACGGGGTCTTCGTTCTGGACCATTTTTAGGTCCGGGGACAAAGCTATCCCTGCCTTCCCTGCCGTCCCCATGCTGCTATGGTCCTGAGTTATACAGATCCCAGAGCTTGCCCGTGCGGGCCCCTTGCTTGGCTAACATGTCAGCCTGCTGGTTTCCCTCGCTATGGGGTTCTGTATTGGAATGTGCCTTCACATTTTGTATGTAGATATTCCCTTCCTCCCCTTTTCATAAACTTTTCCAGTAGGGGCTTAATTGCCAGGGGTCTCCCGTCTGCAGATGTGTATCTGCGGCGGGACCAAATAGCCAGGTATTCCGTACACAAATTGCATGTGAACATACTGTCCGAGCAAATCGTGTATGGGGTAGGGAATTCTTCGGGGTGTGTGACTACGTACACCACCGCAGACAGCTCAGCGTGCTGGGCGCTCATAGTACTGGGGAGTTTAATCGCCAGGGCAATGCCTGCCTCGGGGTCATAAACTCCGCAGCCTGTGAGTCGTTCACCTGCAGATACAGTGCTTGAACCACCCACATAGATCTCTCGGCCTGTGGGGTGTAACCCAGCCCGAAAGCCTATGTTAATTTCCCATACACCTTCTACAGAACACCGGTGGGTTGTCCCTGGATAAATCATGTTGGCTGCGAGTCTTGGCTCGCAGAGACCCTTTGCCCGTAGATCCATTTGAGAGAGGAGCAGGATCCAGCGAGCACTGCAGGCACTGCTCACTGTCCCGTCTTGATTCTCCAATCCAGGAGCATTTGGGTGGGTGTATGGTGGGTAAGGAGTGTGATAGGGAACCCCCCGTGAAGATCAGTGATCTTTTCACAGCCCAGTGAGTGGCTAGGAGGTGCCGCTCACAGTTGGAGTATCCCTTCTCCACGTCCATGAGTATCCTGGAGGAGTAGACCACTGGCCTCAGCCGGCCGTGCCACTCTTGGAGCAGTACTGCGCTCAGGCTGTCCCCACTGGCTGCTACCTCCAGGAAAAACTCTTTACCCCCATCTATGGCCCCTAGAGCTGGCGCGCTCTGCAGGTCTTTCTTGATTGCATAAATGCTGCCTCGCAACCTTTGTCCCATTCCCACTCCACTCCCTTGTGTCGGAGTCGGAGCAGAGGGGCTGCGGTGGCTGCATAATCCTCAATGAAACCTCTGCAGTAACCGGTTAGCCCTAGAAAAGATCTTACTCCTTTTACTGTGTTGGGGGCGGGTACCTTCTGCACTGCTTCCCTTCGAGCTTTGTCAATGGCTCATTCCCCTGCGCACACAGCCAGTCCCAGGAATTTTACTTCCTTCAGGCCGATCTGTGTCTTCTTGGGGTTTATTTTAAACCCTTCTTCCTTCAGTAGCTCCAGCAGCTCAGCCAACAGTGGGCCATGCTCCTCCCCCTCATCAGTGAACAGGAGCAGGTCATCCACATACTGTACTAGCTGCTGGGGTCTGCTGAAGCTCTTTAAACAATTGGCCATACACTGATGGAAAATACTGGGGCTGTTGTGGAAGCCCTGAGGGAGACAGTTACAAGTGTATTGCTGTCCCTTAAAGGTAAAAGCAAACTTGTACTGATCTTCCCTCCTTAAAGATATAGACCAGAACCCGTTGAAAATATCCAGCACCATGAAGGTGGCCGCGGAGGCTGGGATACTTCCAATGAGGTTGGCGAAAGCAGCAACAGTGGGTGCACAGGCGGAGATGTTACAGTTGAGTACTCGATAGTCCACCGTGACTCTCCAGGAGTTGTCCGGTTTCTTAACCGGCCACAATGGAGAGTTCACATGGGTAGCTATTGGTCTCAATAACCCCTGTTTAACTAAAGAACCCAGGCTGTTTCCATGTCTGCCTCTGCCTCCCTGGGGAAGTTGTACTGTTTCTGCGATCGGGTCATGGGGTCCCCGTCTATGCTAACCTCGACCCCATTTACTCTCACACATTCGTGTTTGTGAGTGGCAAAAGCTGCAAGGTTTTTCCTCACATATTCTTGATATCCTACAGGGGTGTTACTGACCAGTGATTCAAGGTCGTAATCCTCCTTTGGTTTCATGGTGCACACTGTCCCTTTTCCCTGTTTACCCGGGATAACCATCACCTCACTCTCCTGTCCCGTGCAGACTGATCCCAAAGACAGTGGTTTCGTAAATCCACCAGGATCCCATGGCGTAGGAGGAAGTCAGCCCCCAGGATCCCTCTCCCTTCCTGCTCCCACTTCATCAGGACACAAGTCCACTGTGGAATGTGGAGTGTACCTAAATGAATAGAGAGCGGAACGGAGAATGAGCCAGTCTGTTCAGTGCCTGTGAAACCCACCAAGCTGTAGGGGACCCTGTTAGACAGAGGTGAGACGGCGGGGTTAGCTGCATAGACAAGGGTGCTTGAGGCACTGGTGTCCAGCAGGTAAGTCTCTTTCACCTTTTCCACCTCCATTTGTACAGTCGGTCTCCCCCACGCATCATACTCGAGGGCACACAGGTGGACGGGCTGTGCCTGTCCTAGTCATGGTTTTGGTTGGGATGGGGCAGATGGGATTTCGGTACCAGTGGCGGTGGCTACCTTCCCTGGGCCATCTAACATGGCTCAGAGCGCAGTTAAAAAGGTCTCAAACGAGTGGGGAGGGACTGGCTTATCTGTCTCGGTCTTTTGGACAGGGGCTGGAGAACTCTTTCCTGCGCTATTCTTACAAGGATTTTTACAATCCTTTCTCCAGTGCCCATTCTTTCCGTACCCGAAGCAGGTACGTTTTGTATCAGAGGGGTTACCCCCCTCGTGGCGCCATTCCCTCTTATCTAGGTTAGGTCGGATTTCGTGAACCCTTCCCTTTTGTGGGTGCTCTTCTGTCCCTCTGCTGTTTCTGTAAGCTAGGGCCAGCTGCCTAAGCACTCCCTGTTCTGAAGCTTGGGGATCTCTGGGGTCGAACCAGGCCTCAGCCTTGGTTCTTATTCTGGGTAAACTGTTAGCTACTAGGTTTCAGAGCCAGTGTGCTAATTCATCCGGGTTTAAGTGATCTCTGTCTGTGTCCCCACTACAGGCACTTTTGTACACCGGCCACAGTCGGTCTGCGAAAACCTGTGGGGTTTCTCCTGTGAGCTGCACCGTTTTCTCTACTCGAGATAAGGGACTCCCATCATTGAAGCCCATAGCTTCTAAAATGTCTTTCTGGACGGCAGCAAGTGTTTTCTGTCCTCTTTTGCTCTCAGTAGAGAGGGACAAGTACAGTTTGCTGTCTAGAGATAAGAGAAGCATCTTTGCCATTTTTGCATCATCGCACCCATTAATATCCCCTGCATGTTTCACTTCCACAAAGTGAACCGAGGGGTCTCCCTTTGGAGTTAGCTTTCCCAGGTGGTTTGTCATAGCCCTAAGCTGGTGGGGAGTGTGGGGGACCACAAACTGACTTTCCAGGGGCCCTGGGCCCCCGTTAAGGGTGGGCGGACCAAACTTCTGTTGCCGGACTGGGCACATTGGCCCTGGTTCTGGCTCTCCCTGTTCTGGCTCGCCTCCCTCTCCTCCCTGCTGCCAAGCCGAGCTGAAACTCGGTGCTACAGGTGGTGGTGGTTCACTATCCCTGTCCATCCCGCAACTGATTTGCCCCTCCTGCTGCTGAACCGGTGTAGTCACCGGTGCCACAGGTAGTGGCCAGGTAGTTTCTTCCTTCTCTTCCAGGTTTACCTGGAGTGTACCCGGGCTTATTAGGCATACCATGCCTTTTGCCTTCGACAGAGTAAGGTTTAAACTTTTAATTTGTTGTTGGCAGGGATTGTGGTCTCCCGATTCAAACCCAAACTACTTTATACGCTGCTTGCACATCTTTTAATTTTTTCTGGAGCTCTTTTACTTGTAGTGTGAGGCAAGTGCTTTCCTCCCTCAGTGACTTTTCATTACTTTTGGCCTCGGTAACCTGACACTGAAAATAGTCCTGACTGTTTTTAAACCTTTCCATTATTTGGGTCCTTTCCTGTTTTAGCTTACGGAGTTCTCCTGATAATCTTTCTTCTGACATAACCCTTTCCTGATAGTTCTCTGCGCATTCCCATAACTCTGCCTGTAATGTTTCATTCATTCTGCCTAGCAGTTGGATCTGTCGCTGTAGACAGACCAACCAAGTTTCTTTCTCTACTTCTTCTTTGTGATCTTTACTTGCTGCCCACTGGGCTGCGGCGTCAGCCAGACGCTCAGCGCGCAATAGACTAAGCACCCATTCCGTAGTTACATTCACTTTCTTATACACATAAGAGGAAATCCTCTCTTCCATTTTGGTTCTTTGCCCCAAACCAGCACTCCCTACATCACACCCCGTGTACCAGAGTCCTGTCGCAGTTGCCATTTTGTAAGGGGATGGCAAGGGGAGGGGGGGTCTCTATGAGGGGGTCAGGTTCTCTTCTGACCAACTTGAGTGGTTCAAATCGCTCCCACTCCCTTAGGTTCTGTACTCTGGATTTATTTGGTGGGTGTAGTAAAAATGCAGAGGAAACTGGTTTGATGCAAAGAATTTTGGTTTTATTACAGTCAAAGTAATACAGGCTTATTACTCTAGTAAGAAAATACACAGCCAAACTTACAATCACTCTAATAAAGAGCAATACAAGGAAAGGTACAAGGTCAAATGTATAATGACTCTAATAAAGTACCATACAGTATACATTCAAAGGTGGTTGCAGTAAAATTATACCTCCCACCTCCCAATACCTAATTCTAGCTAGGTTAGACTCCAGCGCAGGCAGGGACTTATGCTTACCAATCCTTTTGATAGTTAATGGTGGATGGTGATGTTCTTCCTTCCTTCCTTCAGGACTTCAAGACTTCGAGGCTGGAGAAGTTAGTTTTACAACTGTCGCGTTGGTTTCTCTCCTTGTCTTGATGAGTTCGTCGAAACCACCTCTCTCCCCTCTCACTGTCCTCTCTCTCCTCTCTCTCCTCTCTCTCTCCTCTCTCTCCTTTCTCTCCTCTCTCTCTCTCTCTCTCTCCTCTGTTGAAAACAGTGGCCAGTTATATGATTTCAGTGTTCTAATCTTGCCGCCCAATCTGTTCACAATCCTTCGTATAATTTTGGCGGGCTTGGTTCTTCTTTGTAATATTTTGGCGGGCTCGTTAAAGTTGATCTGTCTTGGGTGGGTTGATGTTCGAAAAACTGTTTCCTGATGGAAATATTAGTTTGGTAATTGCAATATCCTTTTGTGCTTCGTCTTTCACATACAGGCGGGATTGGGCCTCTTTGTGATGTATATGCTGAAATGGTTTGTCCAGACCCATGCTGATGGGGAGCTATCTCTTTGTGATACTGTGATGGTAATGTTTCTTGTGGAGGAAGATTTCCAAATACTCATTCTTCCAGACAGGTTAACTCAATCCTCATACCCAGACGATTCCAATAATCAAGTGGGCTTCTTTTGTTCCCTTGGTCCGCCCACAGGCTTGAATTTGTCTTGTAAAATTTCATAATTCTATTAAAGTTCATAGTTTCTTCCATAAGCACTTTAGAGTTCCAAACTTTCCGGTAGATAGTCCCAAATTAAATTTCCTTTCGAATAAGCCCAAACACAGGGGGGTTTCTGGTGAATTTTGCTCTCTGCAGTGTTTCCTATATTACAACAGTGACTACACTTTAAAAGTACTTAATTGGCTGTAAAACAGTTTGGGCTGTCCTGAGGTCATGAAAGACGCTATATAAATCCAAAATCTTTCTTTTAATTGTCCTTATGCACAATCAGAATTGGCTTAAAGGTCCATTTGAAGAAATCAAACATAAACACTGCTCTGAGACAGGCCAGCAGAGACTGGAAGATGGACCCCACTGTTGAATTCCAGAGTTTCATTAAAGTGAAATGTTTTTCTATACCTTTTGCTGCCACTTTCTATCCTGGGCTGCCCCTTTTTCCATTACCACTTGTGTTCATCCTTCAATATCTAAGACAGCCATATTTTGCAGTGAGTCCTTTAGTGACTGATGCGACCTATTTTTGCTCGGAATGAGTGTTGGCAGATTGAACAATGGATCCTATTACTTCTGCCATAGCACCATTGAGGTGTTCATTATTAGCATTTACGGTTGGGTAACAGGAAGCAAAGTTTGAACCAGAAACTGACCCACATTATTTTTTGCTCTTAATTCCCTCAGCCTATACATCTGAATCCTATCTTTCCTGCTCACTGTAGCTCACTTCCTGGCCCACATTGGTCTCAGATGACCCCCTCATCTGGTCTCCCAATATGCCCCGTTACAATTTCTCTCATGATGAGACAAGTCACGCACTGCTACCAGGAGACAGGATTACTTTTGCTTTCTGTGCTCTGAGACAGAATTTTCACAATAGCGAACAGATTGATTTCATAATGAGTGGGAAACTAGGCTAGATTTGCCTTCCAGTAGCATTCACTGAATCTCTGTCACTGTAAAATAAAAGGGAACAGCGTGCAATGGCAGGCCAAGAGAGAGGTGACTGGGAGATACATTTAATAGGAAGAGAGACTTAGAGCCATGCTGGAAACCTGTCGGGGCAACTGCATTAGATTCTCTAATTTACATGTAAAAGTGAAAAGTCATTTCAAAATACACCCATAGCATGCACAATTCCTAACAATTGGCAGCAGTAATACCAGCAAGGGAAATTTGAACTAACAGTTTAAGTGGAGAACTTTGATCAAACAACAATATCTGAGACCGACTGTTTTTGCAGTAGTTTAGTACTCCGAGAGCTATCTCAAGTCCTTGCAGGTAGAAATTCAGTATCGCCCCGCTTGGGGGAGGTAACGGTTGGGATGTGCAAGACATAGTACCAGATGCTGAAGTCTCGCCCTCTCTTCAAAATTTCGGGTTGCTGCCCCCAGAAGCAAGTGGAGTGCTAAATCAAACGTTCCACTTCCTTCCTCGACGCTAATGGGGCGGACACCTCAGCAGCGCTGCGCACTGTGCCGTGCAGCGCTGCCGCATCCGAGGGACTCCTCCCTCACTTAAAGGAAGGGCCCACACTGCCGACTCTGTAAATTAAAAGGAACCTACCTGGAGCATCATAGAGCAGAGGTGTCGGGAGATATCAGCCTGGCACTTAAGCAGAGCGCCTGGATGAGCAATCGTGGCTAGAATCCTGCGAAGAAAATGGAGCAGCAGTGGGAAATCCAAGGTAAGGTTTTTTTGTATTTTCCCTTGGCCACCTCACCTTTAATTTTTGCCCCAGTAGCAGCCAGCTACTTAAGACGTGTTTTCTACAGCTGCCGGTGTTTTGGTCCAGCGTTGCTGCAGAGGGCGAAAGTGAATTGCAGGGCTGGGCCGCTAACGGGGCAATACTATCATGATCTCCGGGCGCAGGAGATCGTTCAGCACCGCCACTAAACTCCAACCTAATATGGCAGAAGTCGTTAACAGCACCACGCCCAGTCAGTAACTCATTTGGGTCCCGTTAGCGCTAATGAGTTGAATTTCTAACCCTCAATTTATTAGCCTTTGAGCTTCACTCTTGTGAATTATGATGTTCTCTGAACCCTTTCACTAAATGACTATCTTATATTCATTGTTCTCTAATTGTCATAAATAACAGCTCCAAAAGTATAAGCATTATATTTATGTATTATTGTTACAAAGGAATACCATTAAGCTTCCAAGAATATAGTTGACCAGACTGTGCATCACATGCCTGTAGTCCATTCATTGAATACTTCCATGGTACATGCTCAAGCAACAATTGATGGCAAGAGAGCAGATTATTATTTTCTAAATATCTATCAACAAAAGGCTTGCATGGAAGATTGTTTCTACAGATCAGTCAATAAATATATAGCAAGATACTTAGATAAAATATAATCCAATACAACCGGGAATTCCCTATGGACTCTTTAATTTGCAAGCTCCTTGCTTTATATTCAGTTTTTGAATCCTCATGAATAGAATTAAGCAAGGGACTCTTAATTTGTGCTGCCCAGTCTATAACTGTTGTGGTTGGACAGTCATGTAATAATTTGGACTGCTGTCACATGATCAGCAACCAGATTCAAATTGAATTTCTCTACAAGAATTGAGGGAGTGGTTTTATAATTACAGTACTTTGTAATTACATTAACAATACAAGATTGTTTTAAAAAAAAAATCTTTGTTTTCACTTCATTTTATTTTTTATTCTTTTAATTTTAATATTCTGCTTTAATTTTTTTTTATTCACTTGTTTTGCTAATTATCTCCATTGATTTTCTGCTCTCTGCCTCTTCCGAAGATATTGGTTTCAAGGTTGCTTTGTGCACTCAGGTACTTCTCTCAAATGGCCATTGTTCTTGTGTGAGCTTTGACAGTAAGTGTGGCCATGCTATTTGACTGTAGGGAGCATCACAAGCAAGACTTATCTTATTCTCATACAAAGCCCTTGCAGCACTTCCAGCAATGTCACTGGTTAGCAAGCAGGAAAAGGAACTCTGGCCACTTAGCACAGACTGTGGATCAAACTTGGAATGTTCCTGGTCAGTACGACTTAATGGGCCCAAGTTTTCTCCCACACTTAGAACGGCACACCTCCATGAGGTGCGCCGACATTTTAGAACAAAAACCGTGCGTAAAAGTTACCAAGGTATTCTCCATGAAGCTGGAACGATGCAGGCCCCTGGTGTAGTGCAGCAGAACTAGTGGATCTATGGCCATACTGGGTCAACACAGCTGGCGGCGGGAGGGCCGGGGCTTGGGCCCAGCATGTTTCTGAGTGCCAGCAGCATTGCGCATGCGCGATGGAGCATGCGCGCATGCGCAACGGCTCAATAACATTGGCAATCAGCCATTTTTAAAGGTAAAGCCTGCAAAGTGTTTTTTTTTGGGTGCTTGGAGTAGTGGAAAGCCTTCTGATTGATTTTTGGTGTCTGACGCAGTACTGTTAATAGTACTGTGGAAGAAATCAGCTGCTGGAATCAGTGAGTGCTCTGTGTTGCTGCTAAACTTCCAGAAGGAGTGCTGCATAGGTGCATGCAAAGTAAGGACTGCGTGTTTTGAAAAATCACTGAGTGTCAATTCAATACAACAATGGAACAACGTGCACCAAGAACGAAGAATTTCTTGCATGACGAAGTGGAGATACTATTTAATGACATTGAGAACAGATGGCAGGAGCTGGATACCAGCAACAGAAGTCGCACAAAAGTGACACCCAAACAAATGAGGAAACGCTGGAACCTAGTTGCAGAAGAGTGGTGAATACCACGAGATCTGGAAGCCAGTGTAAAAAGAAATGGTACGACCTTGGTCAAGTAGTTAGTGTAAGTAATATTTTCATTTTTCAATGGAATCTCAATTGTAAATGTGACCATATCTAAAATGTCCCACCCTACAGAAAGACACTCTCTCTAAAAAGTTATATTTTAATCTTTGCAGAAGAAATTGGCCCACAACAAAAGGGAAAGAACTCGAATAGGAGGAGGCGTGCCAAATCTACATCCACTGACACCCTTGGATCAGAGGGTTGCTGCTTTGATGAGTTGTACCTGGAGAAAAACAATCAGTACTGCACAAGCTGGGCCCACACGCGAGGGAGAGGGTAAGTCCTGCAAATGCATCGTGGCCCTTCAAATCAACCTGCTGCCTGGCCTGCTACATGTGAGACTACTCATGCCCCAATCCTGCCCCCTCCTGTGCTGCTAACCATTTGACTGTTCTGTTATATTTTGCAGAACATGATGCCAATCGTGAAGATCCTGAAGATCCAGAAGAAGATTCAAATGCGTACGATCTAGCCCAAGGCGGGGGGAGGAGGGGGGCATGGATATGTGTTTAGGGGAGATTGTTGATCTTAATATAGATCAGTCCATATTACAGTACCTCACTTTGCCAAACACTTCCATGAGTTTTGGTCTGACATTCCATGGTTTCACAGATTCTGAGGTTGCGGGTCCCAGTGGTGGTGGAATGCAACTTGGAAGACCCGGGGCCCCACCGTCCCAGCCTGTGCCTCCCAGTGGAGGGATGCCGTAAGGCAGACCCACGGCGAGGAGAAGGAAAATCCGACAAAGCTCTCCTGAGATGCAGTGTGCAACAGATGTGGTTGAGGTTATGGCATTGGGTGTGGAGACCAATGACCTTACCCAATCACTCGTGCACACCATCAGTGGGGTGGGTGATGAGGTAATGGGACTGTTGGGAGAAATAGTATAATGACACGGGAAATGAAGGAGGGAATGTCAGAGGGAGCGCAAACGACGGCACAGGCCGTCAAGGAGGGCCTGTGTGAGGTAGCTGCTGCAGTAAGGGCACACAGCCCGGCCAATCAAATGCTAGCCCCATGAAGAAGTGCACATTCACCGAGATGTGGATGAGAGATGGGTGCAGCCTTTCTTTGCTGCTGCTGTTGTTGTTGCTGTTGTTGTTGACGTTACTGTTGTAACTGTTTTCAAATTGAAATTGTTTTGTAAGTTTTGTAACTTTACAACTTTATAAGTGATCTTAAAGTTTTTCAGTGATCTTAGAATGTAAATGTTCCCACATATTGTAAGTTATTTAAATTTACAGCTAAAATTATCTTAAAGTTTTGAAGTGATCTTATAGAGTGTAAATGGTCTCATATTTTATAAGTTATTTAAATTTACAACTAAAAAGTGATCTTAAAGTTTAAGTGATTTTAAAGAGTCATATTAAAGTACAGTTTGATACAAGAATTATTTTATTACACTAAAGTGCAGTACATTGTAAACTTTTCAAGAAAATATATTTACATTAAAACTGAATCATGTTCCATTAGCACAACACAAATAGGAACAACTGCAAAAAATAAACATGTCCAAGCCGAATAGTTGTCGCTGGGCTCTCAGGCAGAATGATGCAGAACCATTGCAAAATCGTGGCATTGATAATGCATCACCCATACTTGAAGTAAAACTTAAACTTTCAAAGGTCAATGGTGAAAAATGGCAGCACAGGACTTCTCCCTCTCCACAAGGTCTGTATATGGACCACACCCAAAGGTCTTTTGTTCTCTCCCCTCCCCCCTTTAGTGATGTTACTTCTCTCTCCCTCTCCTACAGCCTGCGTGTTCCCAGCCCCCTTTAAATTCCCTCCTGCAGCCCAGCCTGCTGCTTGTTGCGTGCCTCCCGCCGTTCCTAGCCCTGGCCAAACGGCTTGCCGCTGCATGCTGCAGTCGGCAAGTTAGGACTTTTTATTTTTTATTAATTGATTTATTTTTCATTTATTATTGATGATGGTTTTTATGCTTCTTTAATGCTGTTGTGAAGGTGTTTAGTGCTTTGCAAAATCCTCTCACTTCCCTTCCACCACCCCCCCCGCATCCCCTGCGCCCCCGCCCCCCAATCTCTGGTTCCCTGCGCTGATTTCTTAAGTCTCCGCAAGGTTTTTCTGAGCCTACAAAAGTGGCCACATACGCTGGTCAAAGTTAGTTAGGAGTAATTTTTCGTTGGCTAAACTTGCTTAAATGGCAAAAACAGGCGTAAGTGGCTGGTAACGCTAACATTTGAAAAAAAAACTGAACTAACAAAAAACTGAACTAACTCACTTAAACTGGAGCAAATTAAATGAGGAGAATTGTTATTTTTAAGATACTCCAAAAAAATCTAGTTGCTCCAAAAAAATGGGAGTAACTCCTGGGGAAACTTGGGCCCATTAGTCGGTAAACTCACTGAAGCAACAGAGGAACTCATCTGTTTCATTTTCTCTTCTTTGCTCTTGATTTTTTTTGTAGATGAAATAAACATGATAAAAACTGAAGGCAACTCTTTGATTTTCTTGAAAAGATGTTTCAAATGTTATCTTTAGTCAGAACTAAGAATTGAAAGACAAGCATTAATTTAAATAAGGTTAGAAAAAGAAAGAAAGGAGGAAGAAGAAATAGAAACATAGAAACATAGAAATTAGGTGCAGGAGCAGGCCATTCGGCCCTTCGAGCCTGCACCACCATTCAATATGATCATGGCTGATCATGCAACTTCAGTACCCCATTCCTGCTTTCTCTCCATACCCCTTGATCCTGTTAGCCGTAAGGGTCACATCTAACTCCCTTTTGAATATATCTAATGAACTGACCTCAACAACTTTCTGTGGTAGAGAATTCCACAGGTTCACAATTCTCTGAGTGAAGAAGTTTCTCCTCATCTCGGTCCTAAATGGCTTACCCCTTATGCTTAGACTGTGACCCCTTGTTCTGGACTTCCTCAACATCGGGAACATTCTTCCTGCATCTAACCTGTCCAATCCCGTCAGAATTTTATATGTTTCTATGAGATCCCCTCTCGTTCTTCTAAATTACAGTGAATATAAGACTAGTCGACCCAGTCTTTCTTCATATGTCAGTCCTGCCATCCCGGGAATCAGTCTGGTGAACCTTCGCTGCACTTCCTCAATAGCAAGAATGTCCTTCCTCAGATTAGGAGACCAAAACTGCACACAATATTCAAGGTGTGGTCTCACCAAGGCCCTGTACAACTGCAGTAAGACCTCTCTGCTCCTATACTCAAATCCCCTCGCTATGAAGGTCAGCATACCATTTGCTTTCTTTACTGCCTGCTGTACCTGCATGCCTACTTTCAATGACTGATGTACCATGACACCCAGGTCTCGTTACACCTCCCCTTTTACTAATCTGTCACCATTCAGATAATAATCTGCCTTCCTGTTTTTGCCACTAAAGTGGATAACCTCACGCTTATCCACACCACACTGCATCTGCCATGCATTTGCCCATTCACCTAACCTGTCCAAGTCCCCCTGTAGCCTCCTAGCATCCTCAACACAGCTCGCACTGTCATCCAACTTAGTGTCATCTGCAAACTTGGAGATATTATGTTCAATTCTTTCATCTAAATCATTAATGTATATTGTAAATAGCTGGGGTCCTAGCATTGAACCATGCCTGCCATTCTGAGATGGACTCGTTTAGTCCCAATCTTTGCTTCCTGTCTGCCAACCAGTTCTCTATCCACATCAATACATTACCCCCAATACCATGTGCCTTAATTTTGCACACTAATCTCTTGTGTGGGACCTTGTCAAAAGCCTTTTGAAAGTCCAAATACACCACATCCACTGGTTCTCCCTTATTCACTCTACTCGTTAAATCCTCAAAAAATTCTAGAAGATTTGTCAAGCATGACTTCCCTTTTATAAATCCATGCTGACTTGGATGGATCCTGTCACTATTTTCCAAATGCGTTGTGATTACATCTTTAATAATTTATTCCAGCATTTTCCCCACCACCAATGTCAGGCTAACTTGTCTATAATTCCCTGTTTTCTCTCTCCTTCCTTTTTTAAAAAGTGGGGTTAGATAAGCTACCCTCCAATCTATAGGAGCTGAACCAGAGTCCAAGAAATGTTGGAAAATGATCACCAATGCATCCACTATTTCTAGGGCCACTTCCTTAAGTACTCTGGGATGCAGACTATCAGGCCCTGGGGATTGATCGGCCTTCAGTCCCTTCAATTTCCCTAACACAATTTCCTGACTAATAAGGATTTCCCTCAGTTCCCCCTTCTCACTAGACCCTCGGTCCCTGAGTAATTTTGGAAGGTTATTCATGTTTTCCTTAGTGAAGACAGGACCAAAGTATGTGTTGAATTGGTCTGCCATTTTCTTGCTCCCCATTATGAATTCACCTGATTCTGACTGCAAGGGGCCTACATTAGTCTTCACTAATCTTTTTCTCTTCACATATCTGTATAAGCTTTTGGAGTCAGTTTTTATGTTCCCTGCAAGCTTATTCATACTCTATTTTCCCCCTCCTAATTAAACCCTTAGTCCTCCTCAGCTGAATTCTAAATTTCTCCCAGTCCTCAGGTTTGCTGCTTTTTCTGGCCAATTTATGTGCCTCTTCCTTGGACTTAACACTTTCCCTAATTTCCCTTGTTAGCCACGGTTGAGCCATCTTCCTTTTTTATTCTTACGCCACACAGGGATGTACAATTGTTGTAGTTCATCCATGTGACATTTAAATGTCTGCCATTGCCTATCCACCATCAACCCTTTAAGTGTCATTCTCCAGTCTATCCTTGTCAATTCAGATCTCATACCGTCGAAGTTTCCTTTCTTTACGTTCCAGACCCAAGTCTCTGAATTAACTGTGTCACTCACCATCTTAATGAAGAATTCTACCATATTATGGTCACTCTTCCCCAAGGGGCCCCGCATGACTAGATTTCGAATTGATCTTCTCTCATTACACAAGACCCAGTTTAGGATGGCCTGCTCGACATATTGGTCTGGAAAACCATCCCTTATACACTCCAGGAACACCTCCTCCACAGTATCGCTACCAGTTTGATTAGCCCAATCAATATGCAGATTAAAGTCACCCATGATAACTGCTGTACCCTTATTGCACGTGTCCCTAATTTCCTGTTTGATGCTATCCCCAACCTTCCTACTACAGTTTGGTGGTCTGTACACAACTACCACTAATGTTTTCTGCCCTTTGGTGTTTCGCAGCTCTACCCATATAGATTCCACATCTATGCTAATGTTCTTCCTTACTATTGCGTTAATCTCCTCTTTAACCATTATCGCTACCCCACCTCATTTTCCTTCCTGTCTGTCCTTCCTGAATACCCCTGGATGTTGAGTTCCCAGCCTTGGTTACCTTGGAGCCATGTCTCCGTAATCCCAATTACACCATATCCATTAACAGCTATCTGCGCATCCACCTTATTATGAATGCTCCTTGCATTGAGACTCAGAGCCTTCAGGCTTGTTTTTTTAACACTCGTTGTCCTTTTAGAATTATGTTATAATGTGACCCTTTTTGATTTTTGCCCTTGATTTCTCTACCCTCCACTCTTGCTTTTCTCCTTCCTACCTTTTGCTTCTGCCCCCTTTTTACTTCCCTCTGCCTCCCTGCATATATTCCCATCCCCCAGCCATTTTAGGTTAAACCCTCCCCAGCAGCACGAGCAAACACTCCCCCTTGGACATCGGTTCCGCTCCTGCCCAGGTGTAGACCGTCTGGTTTGTACTGATCCCACCTCCCCCAGAACTGATTCCAATGTTCCAGGTATTTAAATCCCTCCCCCTTGCACCAATCATCAAGCCACGTATTCATCTGAGCTATCCTGCAATTCCTACTCTGACTAGCATGTGGCACTGGTAGCAATCGTGAGATTACTACCTTTGAGGTCCTACTTTTTAATTTAACTCCTAGCTCCCTAAATTCATCTTGTAGGACCTCATCCCGTTTTTTACCTATATCGTTGGTACCTATATGTACTACGACAGCTGGCTGTCCACCCTCCCCCTCCAGAATGTGCTACAGCCGCTCCGAGACATCCTTGACCCTTGCACCTGGGAGGCAACATACCATCTTGGAGTCTCGTTTGCAGCCACAGAAACGCCTATCTATTCCTCTTACAATAAAATCCTCTATCACGCTAGCTCTCCCACACTTTCTCCTGCCCTCCTGTGCAGCAGAGCCACCCACGGTGCCATGAACTTGACTGCTGCTGCCTTCCCCTGATGAGTCATCTCCCCCAACAGTATCCAAAGTAGTATATCTGTTTTAGAGGGTGATGCCCACATGGGACCCCTGCACTACCTTCCTTCCACTGCTCTGCTTGATGGCTACGCATTCCCTATCTGGCTGTGTAACCTTTACCTGTGGTGTGACCAACTCACTGAACGTGCTATTCACGACATCCTCAGCATCGTGGATGCACCAGAGTGAGTCCATGCGTAGCTCCAGTGCCGCAACGCTTCCTGCATATGGAGCTGTCAGGGACACTGGTAGCGTCCCTGATTTCCCACATACCACAGGAGGAGTCTGGTCTCTCCTGCCATGACTTAACCCTTAAATTAACTTAATTTGGCAACAATGCCAAGGGTTTCCTACTGTTAAAAAGAAAAAGAAGATAAAATACTCACCAATCCACCAGTCAATCACTTACCCGCTTGGGTGTGACATCACACTTCAATTTATTTTTACTTCTTTGTTTTACCTTCGGCCTCGATCTCCCGCTCTCGCTGTGATCTCAAGCCTCGGGTCCCCGCTCCTTTTATCCCCACCGCTGGTCCCACTCTCGCTGTGATATCGGGCCTCGGGTCCTCGCTCCTTTTATCCCCGTCACTAGTCCCACTCTCGCTGCTGTGATGTTGGGCCTCGGGTTCCCGCTCCTTTTATCCCCGCCGTTGGTCCCGCTCTCGCTGTGATCTCGGGCCTCGGGTCCCCGCTCCTTTTATCCCGCTCTCGCTGCTGTGATCTCGGGCCTCGGATCCCTGCTCCTTTAATCCTCGCTGCTGGTCCCGCTCTCGCTGTGATCTCGGGCCTCAGGTCCCCGCTCCTTTTATCCCGCTCTCGTTCTGATCTCGGACCTCGGGTTCCCGCTCCTTTTATCCCGCTCTCGCTCTGATCTCGGACCTCGGGTCCCCGCTCCTTTTATCCCGCTCTCGCTGTGATCTCGGGCGTCAGGTCCCCGCTCCTTTTATCCCTCTCTCGCTGTGATCTCGGGCCTCGGATCCCTGCTCCTTTAATCCTCGCTGCTGGTCCCGCTCTCGCTGTGATCTCGGGCCTCAGGTCCCCGCTCCTTTTATCCCGCTCTCGTCCTGATCTCGGACCTCGGGTTCCCGCTCCTTTTATCCCGCTCTCGCTCTGATCTCGGACCTCGGGTTCCCGCTCCTTTTATCCCTCTCTCGCTGTGATCTCGGGCCTCGGGTCCCCGCTCCTTTTATCCCTCTCTCGCTGTGATCTCGGGCCTCGGGTCCCTACTCCTTTTATCCCGCTCTCGCTGTGATCTCGGGCCTCGGGTTCCCGCTCCTTTTATCCTGCTCTCGCTGTGATCTCGGGCCTCGGGTCCCTACTCCTTTTATCCCACTCTCGCTGTGATCTCGGGCCTCGGGTCCCTACTTCTTTTATCCCTCTCTCGCTGTGATCTCGGGCCTCGGGTTCCCGCTCCTTTTATCCCTCTCTCGCTGTGATCTCGGGCCTCGGGTTCCCGCTCCTTTTATCCCACTCTCGCTGTGATCTCGGGCCTCAGGTCCCCGCTCCTTTTATCCCGCTCTCGCTGTGATCTCGGGCCTCGGGTCCCTACTCCTTTTATCCCGCTCTCGCTCTGATCTCGGGCGTCAGGTCCCCGCTCCTTTTATCCCGCTCTCACTGTGATCTTGGGCCTCAGGTCCCTGCTCCTTTTATCCCGCTCTCGCTGTGATCTCGGGCCTCGGGTCCCTACTCCTTTTATCCCGCTCTCGCTGTGATCTTGGGCCTCAGGTCCCTGCTCCTTTTATCCCGCTCTCGCTGTGATCTCGGGCCTCGGGTCCCTGCTCCTTTTATCCCGCTCTCGCTCTGATCTCGGACCTCAGTTCCCGCTCCTTTTATCCCGCTTTCGCTCTGATCTCGGACCTCGGGTCCCCGCTCCTTTTATCCCGCTCTCGCTGTGATCTCGGGCCTCGGGTTCCCGCTCCTTTTATCCCGCTCTCGCTGTGATCTCGGGCTTCAGGTCCCTGCTCCTTTTATCCCGCTCTCGCTGTGATCTCGGGCCTCGGGTTCCCGCTCCTTTTATCCCGCTCTCGCTGTGATCTCGGGCCTCGGGTCCCCGCTCCTTTTATCCCGCTCTCACTCTGATCTCGGGCCTCAGGTCCCTGCTCCTTTTATCCCGCTCTCGCTGTGATCTCGGGCCTCGGGTCCCCGCTCCTTTTATCCCCGCTCCTTTTATCCCGCTCTCGCTCTGATCTCGGGCCTCGGGTTCCCGCTCCTTTTATCCCGCTCTCGCTGTGATCTTGTGCTTTGGGTTCCCGCTCCTTTTATCCCGCTCTCGCTGTGATCTCGGGCCTCGGGTCCCCGCTCCTTTTATCCCCGCCGCTGGTCCCACTCTCGCTGTTGGGCCTGTCCTTGGATTTACATGCAACTGCAATGTGTCCGTTACTTGGTACTGGTAGTATCTTGCCCACTTGAACTGATACTGTTGTGCAGTATGGTTTCCATTACACCAATAACATCTATTCTTCTTGGTTTCATAAATCTCCCACACACTAGGGCTCACAATCTTCTGTGTTTCTACAGCCCTGTTGCTTTGAACTGCTACTATTGCTGGTAATGGATGAAATTCCTTAATATTTTTTTCTGCCATTTCCAAGGAGGTGACTATCTTGCAAACTCTTTCAAAAAAGCGATTATCCATATGTAACAATCTTGACTGAATGCGTTTATCCGTTAATCCACACACAAATTTATCTCAAAGAGCCCTGTTCAAGAATCCTCCAAAATTGCAGTATAGAGACAATTTTCTCATGGCAAACTATTCTCTGATGGTTTGTCAGGCCTGTGTTTTCTCATTGCAAACTTATAGCTCTTCGCTATTTCTAAAGGCTGTGGATCAAAAAGATTCTCCAATATCTGTAGTATGCCCGGGGTTAACAAATTCACTAAGATATGGGCTAGAATTTCGGCACTTCATCACCCATTTAGCACCCATAAAAGCACTGAGATGCGGGCCATCACCCACCTTTGATGAAAAATGGAAACTAGCACCCGATTATAGCCCATTTATCGCCGGCGCAACTTTCGGCATACAGGAATGAGCTGCATCGCCTGGCCCATTTAAGAAAAAATATGATGTCATCCTCGTGCAAGGCCAAGAATACAGGTTATAATGGAGACTAGTGCCCGATTATCGCCCAGATGATCGCCGAGCGCTACTTTCGGCATTTCACCCATAGTTCGCCCAAATGATCGCTGGCCCAAAAAGATGCTGAAGAAAAGCTGCAATTACCTGTCCTTAACTCGGCGCTACTTGGCACTACATAGCACTATGGACGCAATTTTGTAATTCGGGGGATCTTTAATAAAAGGCTGCTTGAAGTGCTTTTCAGGAAAAGCAATCTGTGAGTGATTTTAAGGGTGTTTTTGAGTCTTGCCAATCATCTAATCACAATTGTAATTGTTGAGGACAAATTAAGGGCATTTATAGTGATGTGGCCGGTCATTTTTCAACCAGTATTGATGACTAATCACATGCTGCAGTGCAGAGATGGGAGAAGGTTTATTGAAGAGCATTATGTGCCCAATCAAAGAGGTGGCAGACTGCTCATGAGGAGGAGACGATACACCCAACACATTTACAGGGATAAGCGATCCTACCTGGCTTGTCCGATAATACTTGCTTCGATTCTGAAAGGAGGTCATCAGTGAGATAATTAGAGCCATACAGCGTTCCTGTCCAGGCTAAGACCCCCAGCATTGAAGCATTGAAGCCAAAGGTGGGCAGCGGAAACGTAACAAGGACACCCTCAATGCCTCCCTGATAAAGTGCGATATCCCCACTGACACCTGGGAGTCCCTGGCCAAAGACCGCCCTAAGTGGAGGAAGTGCATCCGGGAGGGTGCTGAGCACCTTGAGTCTCAATGCCGAGAGCGTGCAGAAATCAAGCGCAGGCAGCGGAAAGAGCGTGCGGCAAACCAGTCTCACCCACCTCTTCCCTCAACGACCATCTGTCCCATCAGTGACAAAGGCTTTGGCTCTTGTATTGGACTGTTCAGTCACTAAAGAACTCATTTCAGGAGTGGAAGCAAGTCTTCCTCGATTCCGAGGGACTGCCATGATGATGATGATGAATTAAGAAAGATCTGCAGCCTACCAGCACCATCAGGACCGCACTGCCCATGGAGGGTAAGGTTAATGTGGCACTTTCCTTCTATACATCGGGCTCCTTTCAGTCCTCAGCTGGCGACATTTGCGGTATCTCTCAGCATGCCACACATTGCTGCATTTGACAGGTGACTGAAGCCCTTTACGCACACAGGATGAACATTATAAACTTCTCTATGACCAGGGAGGCACAGACTGAGAGGGCTTTGGGTTTCTCGAGAATAGCAAACTTCCCCAAGGTGCAGGGAGCAATAGACTGCATGTACATTGCCCTGCAAGCACCTTTACAGGATGCAGAGATGCTTCTTGAATGTGCAGCTCATTGTTGACCACAAGCAAATAATCATGGCAGTAAATGCAAATTTTCGAGGGAGCATCCATGATGCACATATCTTGTGTGAGAACACTGCCTCTGACCTGTGTAAGAGTCAGCCACAAGGTCACGGTTGGATGCTGGGCGATAAAGGATATGGCCCTGCCAGCTGGCTCATGACGCCCCTGTGTAAGTCCCAGATGGAAGCCGAGACGCGTTACAATGAAAGCCATATAGCTACACGCAATATCGTCAAAAAGACAATTCGAGTTCTGAAGCAGCGCTTCCGATGCTTGGATCACTCAGGAGACAACCTACAATACCATCCTGAGCAGGCCGCCGAGTTCATTGTGTTGTGCTGTATGTTGCGTAACCTAGCTATGAGGAGAGGACAACAATTGCCAGATGAGACTGCCGGTCCACCTCAGGAGAGAGATGGTGGGGTGGAAGAGGAGGATGAGGAGGAGGACGAGGACCTCAGGGAGGACAATCAGCCTGGCGATGAAGCCATGCCCCCACACCCCCCACAACACTGGAAAAGCCCCGTGATAGTTACACAGCTGCAAAATTTTTGTGTCAGCAGCTCTTAAATGAACATTTTGCGTGAAGTTACGTTGGTGATAGTTACAGTTGCATTATGTTTCATCCTTGCCTGACCTGGCCATGCTATTGTTTGCAACCCTTGTATTGATGTTTTACCTTACATTAATAGAAGACACTTCACAACAATTGTAAACTTAAACAAAAATTTTTAATAAATAAGTTAATTTAAATTTTTTTTTAACAAACATATATAACACCATCCCCTCCCCACCCAACCCCCTACCAACCCCTGACAGTGAACAACATTCTTAACAAAAAAATATAACAACACCCTACCACCATCCCCAACAGTCAATATTCAACTAATTTTTTTAATAACATCAATAATATGCAGCCCCCTCCCTAACCCCACCTGCAGCTATGCTTCCCTCCTGTACCTTGGCCACCCCTTGTCATAAACCCCGTTTCCCATGTAATCCCCAGGTAATGGAACCAAGACGTCTTAGAAACATAGAAACATAGAAACATAGAAAATAGGTGCAGGAGTAGTACATTCGACACTTCGAGCCTGCACCGCCATTCAATGAGTTCATGGCTGAACATGCAACTTCAGTAGCCCATTCCTGCTTTCTCGCCATACCCCTTGATCCCCCGAGTAGTAAGGACTACATCTAACTCCTTTTTGAATATATTTAGTGAATTGGCCTCAACAACTCCCTGTGGTAGAGAATTCCACAGGTTCACCACTCTCTGAGTGAAGAAGTTTCTCCTCATCTCGGTCCTAAATAGCTTACCCCTTATCCTTAGACTGTGACCCCTGGTTCTGGACTTCCCCAACATTGGAAACATTCTTCGTGCATCTAACCTGTGTAAACCCGTCAGAATTTTAAATGTTTCTATGAGATCCCCTCTCATTCGTCTGAACTCCAGTGAATACAAGCCCAGTTGATCCATTCTTTCTTGATATGTCAGTCCCGCCATCCCGGGAATCAGTCTGGTGAACCTTCGCTGCACTCCCTCAATAGCAAGAATGTCCTTCCTCAAGTTAGGAGACCAAAACTGTACACAATATTCCAGGTGTGGCCTCACCAAGGCCCTGTACAACTGTAGTAACACCTCCCTGCCCCTGTACTCAAATCCCCTCGCTATGAAGGCCAACATGCCATTTGCTTTCTTAACCGCCTGCTGTACCTGCATGCCAACCTTCAATGACTAATGTACCATGACACCCAGCTCTCATTGCACCTCCCCTTTTCCTAATCTGTCACCATTCAGATAATAGTCTGTCTCTCTGTTTTTACCACCAAAGTGGATAACCTCACATTTATCCACATTATACTTCATCTATCATTTGCCCACTCACCTAACCTATCCAAGTCACTCTGCAGCCTCATAGCATCCTCCTCGCAGCTCACACTGCCATCCAACTTAGTGTCATCCGCAAATTTGGAGATACTACATTTAATCCCCTCGTCTAAATCATTAATGTACAATGTAAACAGCTGGGGCCCCAGCACAGAACCTTGCGGTACCCCACTAGTCACTGCCTGCCATTCTGAAAATTACCCATTTACTCCTACTCTTTGCTTCCTGTTTGCCAACCAGTTCTCAATCCACATCAGCACACTACCCCCAATCCCATGTGCTTTAACTTTGCACATTAATCTCTTGTGTGAGACCTTGTCGAAAGCCTTCTGCAAGTCCAAATACACCACAACAACTGGTTCTCCCTTGTCCACTCTACTGGAAACATCCTCAAAAAATTCCAGAAGATTTGTCAAGCATAATTTTCCTTTCACAAATCCATGCTGACTTGGACCTATCATGTCACCTCTTTGCAAATGTGCTGCTATGACATCCTTAATAATTGATTCCATCATTTTACCCACTACCGATGTCAGGTTGACCGGTCTATAATTCCCTGTTTTCTCTCTCCATTTTTTAAAAAGTGGGGTTACATTGGCTACCTTCCAATCCATAGGAACTGATCCAAAGTCTATGGAATGTTGGAAAATGACTGTCAATGCATCCACTATTTCCAAGGCCACCTCCTTAAGTACTCTGGGATGCAGTCCATCAGGTCCTGGGGATTTATTGGCCTTCAATCCCATCAATTTCCCCAACAAAATTTCCCGACTAATAAGGATTTCCCTCAGTTCCTCCTTCTTACTAGACCCTCTGACCCCTTTTATATCCGGAAGGTTGTTTGTGTCCTCCTTAGTGAATACCGAACCAAAGTACTTGTTCAATTGGTCTGCCATTTCTTTGTTCCCCGTTATGACTTCCCCTAATTCTGACTGTAGGGGATCTACGTTTGTCTTTACTAACCTTTTTCTCTTTACATATCTATAGAAGCTTTTGCAGTCTGTCTTAATGTTCCCTGAAAGCTTCCCCTCATACTCTATTTTCCTTGCCCTAATCAAACCCTTTGTCCTCCTCTTCTGAGTTCTAAATTTCTCCCAGTCGCCGGGTTCGCTACTATTTCTGGCCAATTTGTATGCTACTTCCTTGGCTTTAATACTATCCCTGATTTCCCTTGATAGCCATGGTTGAGCCACCTTCCCTTTTTTATTTTTTACGCCAGACTGAGATGTACAATTGTTGTAGTTCATCCATGAGGTCTCTAAATGTCTGCCATTGCCCATCCACTGTCAACCCCTTAAGTATCATTTGCCAATCTACCCTAGCCAATTCATGCCTCATACCTTCAAAGTTACCCTTCTTTAAGTTCTGGACCATGGTCTCTGAATTAATTGGTTCATTCTCCATCATAATGTAGAATTCCACCATATTATGGTCACTCTTCCCCAAGGGGTCTCGCACAATTAGATTGCTAATTAATCCTCTCTCATTACACAACACACAGTCTAAGATGGCCTCCTCCCTTAGTTGGTTCCTTGACATATTGGTCTAGAAAACCATCCCTTATGCACTCCAGGAAATCCTCCTCCACCGTATTGCTTCCAGTTTGGTTAGCCCAATCAATATGCATATTAAAGTCACCCATGATAACTGCTGCACCTTTATTGCATGCACCTTTATTGTATGCACCCCTAATTTCCTGTTTGATGCCCTCCCCAACATCACTACTACTGTTTGGAGGTCTGTACACAACTCCCACTAATGTTTTTTGCCCTTTGGTGTTCTGCAGCTCTACCCATATAGATTCCACATCATCCAAACTAATGTCCTTCCTAACTATTGTATTAATCTCCTCTTTAAGCAGCAATGGTACCCCACCTCCTTTTCCTTTTATTCTATCCTTCCTGAATGTTGAATACTCTTGGATGTTGAGTTCCCAGCCCTGATCATCCTGGAGCCACGTCTCTGTAATCCCAATCACATCTTATCTGTTAACATCTATTTGTACAGTTAATTCATCCATCTTATTACGGATACTCCTTGCATTAAGACACAAAGCCTTCAGGCTTGTTTTTTTAACACCCTCTGTCCTTTTAGAATTATGATGTAGTGTGGCCCTTTTTGTTTCTTGCCTTTATTTACTCGGCCTTCCACGATTGCTTTTTACCTTTCTACCATCTGTTTCTGACTCCATATTACTTCGCCCTGTCTCGCTGCATAGGTTCCCATCCCCCTGCCATATTGGTTTAAACATTCCGAAGTGCATTAGCAAATGTTACCCCTTGGACATCAGTTCCAGTCCTGTCCAAGTGCAGACCGTCCCTTTTGTACAGATCCCACTTCCCCCAGAACTGGTTCCAATGTCCCAGGAATTTGAATCCCTCCCTCTTGCATCATTCCTCAAGCCACGTATTCATCGTAACTATCCTGCTCCCTCTACTCTGATTAGCATGTGGCACTGGTAGCAATCCAGAGATTACTACCTTTGAGGTCCTACTTTTTAATTTAACTCCTAGCTCCCTAAATTCAGCTTGTAGGACCTCTTCCCTTTTCTTACCTATATCGTTGGTACCTACATGTACCACGACAACTGACTGTTCACCCTCCCTCTCCAGAATGCTCTGCAGCCACTCCAAGACATCCTTGACCCTTGCACCAGGGAGGCAACATACAATCCTGGAGTCTCGGTTGCGGCCGCAGAAACTTCTATCTATTCCCCTTACAATAGAGTCCCCTATCACTGTAGCTCTTCCACTCTTTTTCCCGCCCTTCTGTGCAGCAGAACCACCCATGGTGCCATGAACCTGCCTGCTGGTGCCTTCCCCTGGTAAGTCATCTCTCCCAACAGTATCCAAAACTGTCTATCTGTTTTGGAGGGAGATGACCGCAGGGGACTCCTGCACTACCTTCCTGCTCTTGCCATGTCTCTTGGTCACCCATTCACTATCTGTCCTCACCTTTCCCTGCGGTGTAACCAACTCACTAAATGTGCTATCCACAATATTCTCAGCATCGCGCATGCTCCAGAGTGAGTCCATCCGCAGCTCCAGTGCCATCATGCGGTCTGTCAGGAGCTGCAGCTGGACACACTTCCTGCACACATAGTAGTCAGGGACACTGGACGTGTCCCTGATTTCCCACATAGAATGACACGGGTCCGAGCTCTCCTGCCATGACTTAACCTTTAAATTAATTTACTTACTAAAATTTACTTAAACACCAAACAACTACTTAGTAGTTCGCTGCCAATTAAACAATCTAAAAATCAGTCTAAAAGAGAGTTATACATACCAGATGAACAGCCAACCACTTACAAGCTTGGCTGTGATGTCAGCTCTCGATTTTGCACTCCTCTATCTTTATCTGCAGCAGGTGGGCTGGTCTCTGGACCTCCGTCTCCAACTCTCGCACTCCTTATCAGCTGCTCTAGTGTCAGCACTGGTAGGAAAAACAACAAAACAGCACCTGCCACCCCCACGTGCCCTTAAAACTCACCCACTTACCAAACTCACGAATGCCACTCTATGCTGCTGCACTCCGTGCTCTGCACGAGCTGCCTCTTTTTAAACTGTATCTAGGTCAGATGACTCACTACTGGTCAGTTGTTTACAGAACTGGTTTTAACTAGCTGTGAATTGCCTCCTACTGGAGAGTTACCTTGTCTTTTTCTGCCTAAACCTGAAAGATTCCGAACTATTTAACTTTTCCCCTTTAAATTAAACTGCTACTTACTTAGAAGCTACTGGCAATTGCCACTAACAATTTACTCCAGCCTCCAAATGGTTTAAAGAGAATAACCCTTAAAACTCACCCACTTATCAAACTCACGAATGCCACTCTATACTGCTGCACCTCAATGGCTGCTGCTGTGGGGGGAGGTGACATCGGCAGAATGGCCTCAGTGGATGGAGGAGAAGATATTTGCGAAGAAACGTCTTCTGAGTCAGAAGGAAGATCTTCCTCCTGTCTCGCATCTGTCGTGGTAGTTGGTGGTACGGCACCTTGGGGTGCAGTGCTGTCTCCCGAAACTATCGCATGCCGCAAGGCATCGATAGAGTCAGTCATTTGCCGCATTGCCACAACTATCTGCTCCATGCTCTCTGTTATTCTCACAGACAGTGTGGCAATGTTACCGGTCAACCCACCCAGCGGCTGGAGGAACTCGCGACCTATTTCGATGCTCGCCCTTGACAGTGTCCTCATTAACATCTGCCCATCGCAATGCGTGCCTACCTCACCGACTCAGCCTCCACGGGGTCGGCGTGGGCACTGGACACCTTGAAGTGCCCTGCTGCAAGCCGCTTGGTCCCGCTACTTCATCTGTTGAGGATGACGTGGCCGCAGGTACCACAGATGAAAAATCAGGGTCTGTTTCATCCTCCTCCTCACTTTGGTACTCGTCACCCGTGGTGATGACGATCTGCAGCGGTACAGGTGTTGGTGCAGGGGCCTCCCTTTGTACCTGGGGAGCCTGGGGAGCTGGAAAACATAATTGAGGTTATTAGAAGAGAAGGGGAGACATGAGAATGCTTGCGTTGCACAGATATATGTACGAGGAGCAACACTACTGCAATAAATGTGAACGAGTGACGTTACATATGATTAACATGAGAGTACAGAAGAGTACCGAAACTGCATGCATAACATTATATCATTCATATATTATAATGAAATGCCATTGAATTATTTTAAATTACCACTGATTTACCACTGCTTTACACATTATTCATGTGGCGCAACAACAAGATCTGCACAATCCCGGGTGGCAGAACGATTATGGATGCCCACTAATGCTGCAGCACCTTCTTCCAGGTCGGTCAGAGGGTGCAGCTCAGCAGACCCTCCTCCGTTCCGCCTCTGCTCAGCATGATTCTTAGCTATCTTCCTCTGCAAATGTGACAAGAGCATGGCATAAGCTATTTGACTAGGTACTGTATATACTCGCGTATCATGCGACTTTTGAAGACCTAAATTGTAACCTAAATTTGGGGGGGTCGCATGATACGCGAGATACAAAATTTGCGGGTGTGAAGTGCTGGCCAAGATTAGGCTGTTAGGCTGTTAAGCAGACCGTATCCACGCTGAATCTCGGCAGGTATCTCCTGGGCTGGATTGCAGCCTCTATTGTCGCTTGTACTGTATCGGGGGGGATGAGAGAGAGTCGCGGAGGTCGGGGGGGGAGAGAGAGTCGCGGAGGTCGGGGGGGGGGAGGAAAGAGACCGGACCGGATCCGACCTGACCCCCGCTCTCCCTACCCCGGCGACCCGACCTCCGCTCCCCCAACTCCCCCTCCACCTGGCAACCCGACCTCCGCTTCCCCCCGGTGACCCAACCCGACCTCCTCTTCACCCCCCCCACCCCCCCCGGCGACCCGACCTCCGCCACCCACAACTCCCTCTGAAGTTTGCTGCATTATTAGAGGCTCCATCTATCTCAGCCCATGCTTCTTTTACCCGCAAACACAGTAGAGGCTGTGGCTGAACGACGCTAGTCAAGCCAGCTGGAACGATTGCTGTATCGGTGTTCGATTCGCGAACAGCTTTCACAGCAGAATCCACTCAATGTTTCATGTTAAGGTCTGTATTCGATCTCAAAAAAGTGACTCGCATGATACATGAGATATATGGTAAAATCATGTTTTGGGGACGAAAATTTAGGGGTCGCATGATACGCGAGATCGCAGGATACGCGAGTATATACGGTACTATTACGGAAACACAACAGATATGTAATCCACAATTAATCACCCCACATGCTATTCATTGTTAACATTAACGTTATATGCTAATACGGTTTTTATCCACAATGGATGCATGGTTATACCATCTACGTTCATAGAAAATATTTAATAAGATCGTGTTTATGAACTAATGCTTGACACCAAGCATCTCGCGTATAATCTCCAGGAAGGGCCCCATCCACGGGCCGTTGCATTTGGTGTCTGAGGGAGGTAGGCGGTTTATTTGAATCGATGGAGGTTCCCCGGGGAGGGTGGGGGGGTGGAATCAGGACCGCAGGTGAGCTCGGCAATGACAGAAGTATAATGGGAGGGTGCATCGTGTCCATGGGCTGTGCTCGGAGACCTCTGTGTGGCCGGAGCTAATGTCCCAAAGTGTCCCAGGGCAGACAGTGAGCCAGGGCAGCTCTCCCCCAATCCAGGCTGGGTCACTGTGTGAGTAACAGCAGCCGGAGAGAGTCACACAGTCTGGGTAAAGGTGACCGACCACTCAGTGCTCAGTCGTGCCCCATCCACCAACGTAACCAAAAGTGAGACAGTGCCCAAGTTAAAGACTTGCTCACAGCACACAAGAATTTTCTTTCGAAACTAAAGTGGTAGAAATGCCAAATGTTTGCGGTCTGTCTGTTTCCAGTCATTCCTTTAGATAATAATTAATACTGTTGTTTAAGTATAAGGCATCTCAGCAAAATTAGACTTAATGGGCACAGGTTCCGACCCCAGTCCAAATCTTAGCAGGGAAACTACCCAAGATTACCCAGCTTAATTACCATCCAGCAGATTTACATTCTAATTAATGAGTCAGTGCATCATTACAATTTAAAATGTAATAATTGAATACTTACTCTTGCCAATGCAACCAAACTGATCCACCACTTGTGGCACTGGTCTGCCTCATGCTTATCATGGGCCACCGATGAGACTAGAATGGCGATATCGCCACATATTTTTTGACATGTGTTGGGGTGAGGTTTCCCACGCCCACCCTGGGTTAATTGGCCCCACCAATGCATGACAAAAGCACCACCGCTATCAAAATCATCACAGACATCACATTTCATGACCATCAACACATTCTGCATTGTAATGATTTTCATTAGGCCAGCATTATTTATAGGACAATTTTAGAAATAATCTATCATATATTATTGTTCGGATATGAAGTGGGTGTGGCATCTATTGACTTTACATCAAGCAATGGCGTAAACTTTACTCACGTCGCAACACTTCAGGATCTGCAGATACTTGCTTTGCCGTCCAGGGGTGCTTCCCCACGAGTGTGAGCACCCGCAGTGATGTCTCAGTGATGTCGCTGGGGACTGGTGCCCCCTCCCCCCGCCCCCCGTTCGCCTCTGCATGGACCTCATCATCGATAGCTTCTTCTGTAAAAGGTGACAGGATGACATGGCATGAGATCATTGCATGATATCATTGCTAGGTACTGTCACAGAGACTGATACAACACATAACTGTCAGATGTAATCATGATTATTATGATAATTATCATTCTTTACCAAAAGACGTATATCGTGACCATAGACTTTGAGTACAACATTCCTGGTAAAAGTGAAAGACCTCACATCTGATGATAGCCACTCATGACTCTTACAAATCAAATTATATAAATACATAAGTACATGTAAATAAATGTAATACTTACAAGGTCGTTCCATCGTCTGCGGCATTGGTTGCCCTCACGCACCTCATTGGTCGCCGACGAGACCACCTCTGCTATCTCAGCCCATTTCTTCTGGGTAGGCCTTTGTGGTGGGCTTCCCACGCCCTCCCTGTGTCAAATCACCCCAGCGTAACTCGACCTCCTGCAGGAGGGAGGCATTTGCCTCGTCCGAGAACCTCCTCGCTCTTTTGCGCCCTCCAATGTGCTCTTCTCCCAGCTCACTGCTCTCGCCAGCATCAGTCTCCACAGTGTGCTGTGTCACCTCTTCCTCTCCCTCCATTGTAGGCATCAAATTCGGCCAAATATCTGGCTGCTAACAGCTAAATTTTTTTTCCCAATTTGCTTAAAGCTTCAAACTCTCCCTCCTTCCTCCCAAAGCAGCCACACCACACCCACACACGCCTTCACTCCCTCTCAGCTCCCTCTCTATCTGTCTCCTCTTCTGCACATGTCATGATGACCCTTGACCTCCTGAATCATGGGAATCGAGCATTGCCACGACGTTGCTAAAGACGGCAACATTTTACGGCAGGTCAGAGAGATTTAATGCTACCATCCATTGCATATCGCACGTGGTAATGCCCATTTTCAAAAATGGAGATTAGGGGCTTTGAGAATGGGCGACAAGCCAGCGATCTGAAAATGCATTTTTACCGCCCACACCAGAAATAACGCCCATTTTTGGGACAAAAGTGTAAAATCTAGCCCCTGTTTCTGTCTGTTCCCAGCATTTCCATTTCTTTTCTTTTGATTTTCTTATTCTTTCATTGATCTAATATAATGCCTAAAGGGTAAATTGTTAACGTGGTTATTTTGATAGCAGTAGTAAAAGTTTTCACTGAAGTGAAAAAAAAAGATGTTGAAGGATCACATCAATCAGAAAGTAGTTTAGAAATACACATTTTTTTTGGAAAATTTCCCCCTGATGTCGGTATCAGGGAATAAAACACTATTCCACTTTTGGTACTCTGTGTCATCATGAGGCATTCCCAGATTCAATGTAGCACAGGTGAGATTAAGTTCAAAGCTCATTCTGCTCTACTCCAACAATGTGTCTTATCTACAACCTCAGAAGCACAGACCAGTGGAATTTTCAACTTCTTACATCAGCCATTTATGCAACCTGTTCAAGGAAAAGTACAAATTTTGTGTCAATTAGTATTGAATTAATGACAGTTTTGTACTCTGTACTTATGCCCATTTGGAACTGGATTGACTCCCTAAAGTAATTTTTCCTTGAATGCTTTAAGCAAGCTCTTGAGCAGAGAATGGTAACCCTTCAGGCTGATCTGGATTCAGACCTAGAGCTGAAAGGGTAATCTTGTAATCTACTACAACCCCCACTTCTCCATGCTTTCATTGCAATGTTTAAATGACAGTTGTAGTGTATCAGTGGTATAGCATTTTGGTGTAGCAACATGCTGTGTGATGGAGTGGTAGAACTCAGGATCATGCTCATATTGCCCCATACAGTGAATTCCTGTTGTTAGTTGTACCAATGTGAGCAGCAGAGAGGAAATATTTAACTTTCTCTGTCCAATCATGATTCAGTTGATTAAGTTGATGCAGTTCAATTTTTTTGAATATGACCTTGAAGTTCAGATGTCTTTCCAACAAGCTTAGTGTTGGAAATTATAAAAAGGATATTGAGGCACTGGATAGGGTACAGCTGGGTCTCTTTTCGCTTGACCTAATTGAGGTCTTTAAAATTATGAAAGGTTTTGATAGAGTAGATACAGAGAGAGTGTTTTCATTTGTGGGGAAGAGCATAAGTAGAGGCCATCAATATAAGATAGTCGACAAGAAATCAAATAGAAAATTCAGAAGAAACGTCTTTATCCAAAGAGTGGTGAGAATGTGGAACTCGCTACCAAGAAGGTAATTGAGGCAAATAGTGTAGATGCATTTAAGGAGAGGCTAGATAAGCATATGAGGGAGAAGGGAATAGAGAGTTATGCTGACAGAGTTACACGAGGAAAGATGGGAGGAGGCTCGAGTGGAGCATAAATGCCGGCATGGACTGGTTGGGCCATATATTCTATGTTGAATTCTATCCAGGAATGTGGCATGTCATTTTGCCATTGTTGAGAGGAATAATGAGGTTAGGCCTAACAGATTTATTTATTTTCCATCAATGCAGAGTTGCGAACTAAACGCTGTTAAATGGGAGAGTGTAAAGTCCTGTCCCCTCAGTACAGATTCACACGAGGCATGTAGTGAAGTCAAGGTCACTCTGGACCTACACCTTTATTTCATAGCTCTGGAATGCTGCATTTGCCTGAGACATGTCCTTATATACCTGTCTCTTGCAAGTGCACCCGATGGTAAGGTATGCTGGTGGTTACAGGTCATATCTTATTACAGTCATGTAGAGCATGTTAGGATACAGTTCTAAATAATAATGTAAGCTACATCACAGAGAGAGATCAAAGTGTCCCAGTACATGAATCTCTGAAGTTTTACAACGAGGATATTGCAAAAGCAAATAGAGTGCTAGGGTGTATTGACAGGATGATCAATAACAAAACAAAAAATATTATACTGCCTTGTCTAAGACCTTGGTCAGACCTCATCTAGAATACTGTGTTCAGATTTGGTCCCCTCACACGCTGAGTGTCACAGAGGGCCTGGAAAAAGTTCAGCGGAGGGCCACTAGATTGATATCTCGTTTAAAGGCCTTAGTTACCAAGATAGGCTTAGGGAGTGTGGCTTTTATTCTAGAGAAGTGTAGCCATCTAGGATATTTGATTGCGGTCTTTAAAATAATAAAGGATTGGATTAGGTCTATCTAGATTGATATTTGAAATCAATAGTTTAGGGAGAACCAGGGAACATGAGTATAAATGACACTGAACCGGTTAGATGTCAGGAGCTATTTCTTTTCACAGAGAACCATTGACCTATGGAACAAATTTACAGTTCTTGCAGTGAGTGTAGAATCTCTGCAAATGATTAAAAGAGAGCTGGACAAGTTTCACACTGAGGCTAACATCACAGCATATAAAAAGGTAGGTGGAGCATTGTGGGCTGTTTTCCTGCATCACTGTGGTCCCCTGGAATTTGTTCCATCACCTTCAGGGGTAGGAGAAGAATCTCCTAGAGTTTAGTTCCGCCCTGGGGTGTATTTGCCTCTCCCAGGATATTGCATGGCTGATTGATGGAGGGGTTGGAATGGGTGGGGGTCAGCGTGAGGCATGATGTGCAAAAGTTGACAGTATGGGACAGGCTTTTTGGAGCAGCTGGTCTTTTTCCGTCCATTGCTTTCATATATTCTTAGTGCTTGGAACCTGTCTATAAATCAAACAGTTTAGAACTGATCTTCAACATGTCCTTCTGATGCCCAATTGAGAGGATTTTTCATATTAAGATATCCTGTGGTTTCCCTGTTTCTTTTGCTGCCTGATCTTCTCCATCTACTAAAAGACTTCCACATCATGGAAAACATCAAAAATATTTTTATGAAATCAAGGCTATGAACCAATGCCAGTATGTTGCTGCTTGGATGGTGAGCAGAACTCTGCAGTATTAGATACAATCTGCTTGCTCTGAGCCCAGATGAAGTCTGGATCTTTTGACGAGTTGATAGAAGCCACCTGATTGAGACTGTTCCAATTAACCTTGTCAGAAAGCCAACCTTATGTTTGCGATTCCTTTCAAAAGACTTGGATGGAGACCAGGTGCTGGTCTAACATGCCAATTGGCACTAGGTTCACTACTTTCAAGTTATCAGGGAGACAGTCAATGTTAAATTTAATACACATTATCTCCAACAGGAGAGAGTGGCAGCTGGAGGAATTCATTAGTAACTGTAAAGCAGTGTGATATAACTAATATGGGATAATTTATTTTTTGTTTCCTAAGTAATCCTAATGGCAACAATTGGAATTTGCTTGATGGTTAATAACTGAATGTTGTCAATGGTTTCTGACAAGTACTCAAAATAAAATCTGTGGTGAATAATAGATGGTAAATAGATGTCGGGAGGTCCGGGAGGTTGGGAGGCCCAGAGGTCCAAAAGTTCAGGAGGCCTGGAGTCTGAGAGTTCGGGAGGCGAGGAGCTCACAGCCACCATCCGGGCAGGTAAGTGATTGGCTGTTTGATTGGTAAGTAATCTCTCTTTCTCTTTTGTAATCGGATAAACCTAATTAGAGGGCTGCACAGCCCTGTGGACAACCTGTGGCATGTGGGAAGACCTGGACACTTTGTGTGACTTAGACAATCATGTGTGCAGGAGGTGTCTCCAGCTTCAACTACTCGAGCTCCGCATTTCGGAGCATGAGCAGCGGCTGGAGTCAATATGGTGCATCCGCGAGGCTGAGAGTTACGTGGATAGTACGTTTCAAGAGGTGGTCACCCCGCAGCTTAAAAGCATGCAGGTAGAGAGGGAGTGGGTGAACACCAGACGGAGGAAGAACACTAGGTAGGTAGTACAGGAGTCCCTTCCTGATTCCATCTCGCTTTCCAACCGATATTCTCTTCTGAGCATCGATGGGAGCGCTGGTGTCTATGGGGAGTGCAGCCAGAGACAAGTCCAAGGCACCACGGGTGGCTCAGCTGCACAGGGAGAAGGGACAAAGAATAAAAGAGCTGTAGTGTAAGGGATTCAGTAGTTAGGAGAATAGAGAGGCGTTTCTGCGGCCATAGACGTGACTCCAGAATGGTATGGTGCCTCTCTTGTGCCAGGGTCAATGATGTCATAGAGCAGATCTAGGGAATTCTGGGGGGAGAGAGTAAACAGCTAGAGGTCATGGTCCATATTGGGACCAGTGACATAGTTAGAAAGAGGGATGAGGTCCTGCAGGAAGAATTTAGGAAGCCAGGAGAAAAATTAAAAGGTAGGACCTCAAAGGTAGTAATCTCTGGGTTACTACCGGTGCCATGTACTAATGAGTACAAGAATAGAAGGATAGTGAGGATGAACATGTGGCTGGAGAGTTGGTGCAGGAGTGAGGGCTTTAAATTCCTGAGGCATTGGGAACCGCTTCTGGGGTAGATGGGACCTGTACAAACCGGACAGGTTGCACCTCAACAGCGCCAGGACCAATATCCTTGCAGGGAGTTTTGCTAGTGCTGTTGGGGAGAGTTTAAGCTGGCTTGGCAGGGGGATGGAAACCTGAGAACAAATTCAATAGGAAGGAAGTAAAGCTGAAATTTGGCAAGCAAGAATGTAGAAAGTGAATCTGTAAGACAGAGGAAACAAGGATTAGTAATTAATAATCAAGGAGGTCTTTCTGTGCTAAATGGTATACTTCAATGCAAGGAGTATAGCGAATAATGCAGACGAGCTGAGAGCACAGGTAGACACTTGTATGACATTATAGCCATTACAGAAACATGGCTGAAGGAGGGGCAGGTTTGGCAGCTCAATATTCCTGGCACCAGGATTTTTAGACAGGCCTGAGAGGGGGGTCAAAAGGGGGCATGGTCGGGGTATTGATTAAATAAACTATTACTGCTGTGCAGTGTGCGGAGGGATGATATATTAGAGGGATCAGCAAATGAGGCCATATGGGTCAAACTGAAAAATAAAAAAGGGGTGATCACACTGCTGGGCATGTATTGTAGACCCTCAAACAGTGGGAGGGAGATAGAGGCGTAAATATGTAGGCAAATTTTGTGAAGTCCAAAATCCATTGGGCAGTAATAGTAGGGGATTTCAACTATCTTAATATTGATTGGGACAAATTTAGTGTGAAGGATATAGAGGGTGTGGAATTCCTAAAATGCATTCAAGAGAACTTTTTTAGTCAGTATGTAACTGACTAACCCAACACGGGAGCGGGAGGTTCTGGATTTAGTTTTGGGGAATAAAGCTGGGCAGATGGAAGGGGCATCAGTGGGAGAGCACTTGGGTACCAGTGACCATACCGCAGTCAGATTCAAGGTCGTTATGGATAAGGACAAGGATAGACCAGGAATAAAAGTCCCAAATTGGGAAAAAGCTAACTTTGCTAAGTTAAGAAGTAATTTGGCCACAGTGGGCTGGAAACAGCGACTTGAAGGTAAATCCATGTGGGAGGCATTCAAGGAGGAGATCCGGAGGGCTCAGGCCAAACATGTGCCATTAAAGAAAAAGGGTGGGAATAACAATTCGAGAGCCCCCTGGATGTCGAGGGACTTACAGGGGAGGATAAAGATAAAAAGGGAAGCTTATGTCATATACCGATGGCTAAATACTGTAGAATATCTGGAGGAATATAGAAAGTTCAGAGGTAAAATTAAAAAGGATATTAGGAATGCTAAGAGAGAGCCTGAAAAATTATTGGCAAGTAAAATCAAGGAAAATCTAAAGATGTCCTATAAGTATATTAAGAGCAAGAGGATAACTAAAGAAAGGATAGGGCCTATTAGAGACCATGAGGGTAATCTGTGTGTGAAGGCAGAAGATGTTGGTATGGTTCTTAATGAATACTTTGCGTCTGTTTTCACAAAGGAAAGGGGCAATACAGATACTGCTATTGAGGAGGAGAGTGATATTCTGGATGAAATAAACATAGTGAGAGAGGAGGTATTAAAGGGTTTAGTGACTTTGAAAGAGGATAAGTCCCCAGGCCCGGATGAAATGCATCCCAGGCTGTTGAGCGAAGCAAAACAGAAAAGAATAGAGGCCTTGACCATCATTTTTCAGTCCTCTTGGGATTCAGGCATGGTGCGGGAGGACTGGAGGACTGCTAATGTAGTACCCTTGTTTAAGAAGGAAGAAAGGGATAGGCCGAGTAATACAGGCTTATCAGCCTAACCTCAGTGGTGGATAATTTATTGGAAATAATTCTGAAGGAAAGGATAAATCTTCATTTAGAAAGATACGGATTAATCAAAGACAGTCAGCACGGATTTGTTAAGGGATGGTCGTGTCTGACTAACTTGATTGAATTTTTCGAGGAGGTAACCAGGAGGGTCAATGAAGACAAAGCATATGATGTAATTTATATGGACTTTAGCAAAGCTCTTGATAAGGTCCTACATGGCAGACTGGTCACGAAGGTAAAAGCCCATGGGATTCAGGGCAAAGTAGCAAGTTGGATCCAAAATTGGCTTAGAGGTAGCAAGCAAAGGGTAATGGTTTAGATGTTTTTGTGACTGGAATGATGTTTCCAGTGGGGTTCTGCAGGGCTCAGTACTGGGTCCCTTGTTTTTTGTGATACATATTAATGATTTAGATTTGAATATAGGGAGTTATGATTAAAAAGTTTGCAGATGAAACTAAAATTGGCTGTGTGGTTGATATTGAAAAGGAAAGTCATGGACTGCAGGAGGATATCAATCTACTGGTCGGGTGGGCAGAACAGTGGCAAATGGAATTTAATTTGGAGAAGTGTGAGGTAATGCACTTGGGCAGGGCTAATAAGGAAAGGATATACACATTAAATTGTAGGCCACTTAGAAGTGCAGGTAAACAAAGGGACTTTGGCGTGTTTGTCCACAGATCCCTGAAAGTAGCAGGCCAGGTGGATAAGGTGGTTAAGAAAACATACAGAATGCTTGCCCTTATTAGCTGAGGCATAGAATACAAGAGCAGGAAGGTTATGCTTAAATTGTATAATACAGTGGTTAGGCCACAGCTGGAGTACTGCGTGCAGTTCTGGTCGCCGTATTATAGGAAGGATGTGATTGCATTGGAGAGGGTGCAGAGGAGATTTACGAGGATGCTGCCTGGAATGGAGAATCTTAGCTATGAGGACAGATTGGATAGGCTGGGTTTGTTCTCCTTGGATCAGAGAAGGCTGAGAGGAGACCTAATTGCGGTATATAAAATTTTGAAAACCTGAATACAGCAGATAGCAAGGGCCTATTTCCCTTGGTGGAAGGGTCAATTACAAGGTGGCATAGGTTTAAGGTGGTTGGTGGAAGGTTTAGAGGGGATTTGAGGGGAAGCTTCTTCATGCAGAGGATTGTGGTGGTCTGGAACTCACTGCCTGGAAAGGTGGAAGAGGCAGAAACCCTCACCACATTTAAAAGTTGCTTGGATGGGCATTTGAGGTGCCTTAACCTGCAGGGTTACGGACCTAGAGCTGGTAAGTGGGATTAGACTGGATAACCTCTTGTTGGCTGGCGAAGATACAATGGTAAATACTTCAGGGAATTTAATATGGCCAGAGTGATCTCCTGGACTAGTTTCGATTGCCTGGATGGGTCGGAGAGGAATTTTCCCAGAATTCTTTTCCCAATTGGCCTGTGTTTTTATCTGTTTTTTTGCCTTTCCCAGGAGATTGTATGGCTCCGGGTGGGGTGGAGTGTAAAATGTTGCAATACATGGAGTATCACAGTTGTGGGGGGTGGACTGGTTGGACCAGATGCTTTTTATCTGTCCGCCATTGTTCATAGTTCATAGGTTTATATGTAACTTTCAGGGCTGCTGACCAAGGGCCATGTGGCTTTTTGTCGGCTGGCGCAGGCACGATGGGCCGAAATGGCCTCCTTCTGTGCTGTAATTTCTATGTTTCCATGGGCTAGATTTTCCATTATTTTGGCATGCATAATGCCCACTTAATGTCCATTTTAACACTGAAATGAAGTGTAACGCCAATATATCGTCCATTTAGCCACAAAATGGAAACTGACGCCCATTTATCAGACACATACTTTCAGCATGTATGTAACGCCGGGAAAAAATAATACTGCCCGCCCACTTTTTTGGGGTGGAATCACCAGAATGGGTGAAACCAACGCCCATAATATCGGCCAGCGTTTCTTTCCGCCCGTAATTAACGCCGAGATTCAATAATACCGACCGCCTACTTTTTTTGTCATAAAGATCACATTTGCTGAAACTAATGCCCAGCGTCACTTTCAGCACCTCACACACATCTCGCCCACAATATCGCTCACCCAAAACACCGCTCTGAAAAAGTGGAACCGTTCTGAACTAAACACAGCGGTGTGGACGCCAATTTTCAAATCACAGGTCGCTTCATTGAAAAGGCTGCTTCAACTTCGGGGCAGTTTGAATTGACTCTGGAGTTCTTCTCAGGTGAAGTGACCATCTGAACAGACATCTTTTCAGACTGTGGACGATTGGGTTTTAATGTAGGTGTCTTTTAATGTTGAAATGATTGCTTCTGAACAATCAGCATTATACTTTTATTGGAATGGGGCCAGCCATTTCTCAGCCTGCATCGATTACCACAGCATTATGTGCCCAATCTAAGACGTGCCAGACTCAGGAGAAGGTCCAGACCATATATACCCTGCACTTACAGGGAGAAACGGTCTTATCTCGACGTGTCCGAGAACACCTGCCTTCGGAGACTGCGCTTCAACAAAGTGGTGATCACTGAAATATGCCAGCTCAACAGGCCAGATCTGCAGCCTGCCATCATATTCAGGACATCACTGTCCGTTGAGGTCAAGGTCACCGCGGCACTGTCGTTCTATGCATCCGGTTCATTTCGGGCCCCTGCAATCGACATTTCCCCTCTGCCTCACCATCATCATCATCATCATAGGCAGTCCTTCAGAATTGAGGAAGACTTGCTTCCACTTCTGAAGTGAGTTCTTTGGTGGCTGAACAGTCCAATACGAGAGCCACAGACTCTGTCACAGGTGGGACAAATAGTTGAGGGAAGGGGTGGTTGGGACTGGTTTACCGCACGCTCTTTCCGCTGCCTGCGCTTGATTTCTGTATGCTCTCGGCATTGAGACTCAAGGTGCTCAGCGCCCTCTTGGATGTACTTCCTCCAGTTAGGGCGGTCTTGGGCCAGGTGTCAGTGGGGATGTCGCACTTTATCAGGGAGGCTTTGAGGGTGTCCTTGTAGCGTTTCCGCTGCCCACCTTTGGCTCGTTTGCTGTAAAGGAGCTCCAAATAGAGCACTTGCTTTGGGAGTCTCGTGTCTGGCATGCAAACTATGTGGCCTGCCCAGCGGAGCTGATCGAGTGTGGATCGTGCTTCAATGCTGGGGATGTTAGCCTGGATGAAGACGCTGATGTTGGTCCTCCCAAGGGATTTATAGGATCTTACAGAGACATTGTTGGTGATATTTCTCCAGTAACATGAGGTGTCTACTGTACATGGTCCATGTCACTGAGCCATACAGAAGGGCAGGTATTACTACAGCCCTGTCGACCATGAGCTTGGTGGCAGTTTTGAGGGCCTGGTCTTCAAACACTCTTTTCCTTAGGCAGGTCATGGAGGCCCTGTACACACATAGGATGGACTTTATCAGCTTTCCCATGACCACGGAGGCTTAGACTGACAGGGCTGGAGCATTCTACCGCATTACTAAGTTCCCCAAGGTGCAGGGAGCAATACAGTGCACTCACATTGCCATGCGGGCACCTTCTCTGGACCCAGAGGTTTTTTGCAACAGAAAAGGATTTCACTCCCTGAAGGTCCAACTAGTTGTCGACCACAATCAGATAATGATGGCAGTGAATGCCAAATGTCCGAGCAGCTTCATGAGGCTCACATCCTGCGTGAGAGTGCTGTCTCTGACATGTTTAACAGTCAGCACAAGGACAATGCTGGATGCTTGGTGATAACTGAAATGGCCTTGCCACCTGGCTGATGACCCCCCTGCGTGATACCCACACCAAGGTCGAGAAGCGATAAAATGAGAGCCACAGAGCCACATGCAATGTGGTCCAGAAAATAATTATTGTGCTTAAGCAGCGCTTTAGATACCTTGAGCACTCAGGAGGGGAGCTACAATACAACCCTGAGCAAGTAGCTCAATTCATGGTCGTCTGCTCCACGCTGCACAATCTGGCTATCAGGAGGGGACAAGAATTGCCAGAGGGACTGATGGTCCACCTCAGGATAGAGAGGAAGAGGAGGACGAGGGGCTGGATGCTGACCTAGCGTCAGACAATCAGGCTGGCTATGCAACCATGCCCACACCCCCCTCCAGACCACAGGAAAGAGCTCGTGGTGGCCACATAGCTGCAAGACTCTTACGTCAGGAGCTCATAAATGAGCGATTTGCCTGAAAGAACATTGCTGTAATTGACAAAGCTGACACACTGCTGTGTGTGTGCAGCTCAGACATCAATGGTGGGCATCACCTTGGTGCCAGTTAAAGTTTAAGTTGATTCAAGTTAAATTTAATTGTACCCTTTCAAGTTAAGGAATCACCAGTGTGTAATGGCCCAGCGATCTGAGACAATGCGCAACAAGGTTATGTTGAATATAAAACATTTAATGCGACCATTGGCCTGAAATCATAAGTATCATGGGCAAAAATACCCCAACCCACTTTTTCGATCATTGACATCAATCAAATGGTCAACATGTCCAGCAACACAGAACACAAATGCAAACCAACAGGGTGGCCCCTTCCCCCAATACGTCACAACAAATTGCATACACAGAGATGGAGATATAACACAGCCATCACCTGCGGACATGCACCTCACTTTCCTTCCCCCCTCCCCTTCTTCTCCCCACCTCGACCTTTTCCCCTCCTCACTCCACACTGCCTGGCCAAGGACCTCCTCAGGCGGTGCCTCAGTGAGGGGGATGAAAGCAGAGCTGGTGGTTGAACAGGTATGGGAGCGGGGGGTACAGAGGTGGGAACATTCTCGGATCCAGAAGCAGGATTGTGGTCCTGCCTCTCATCTGTTGTTGGCAGTGGGGGTGCGGAACCTAGGGGTGAAGTGCCACGCTCCGGGACCACTGGGAGGCCTGTGCCAGTAGTGCTCTTGGCTATCGCCTCAAGGAACACTGCCATCCGCGGAACGTACTCCGTCATGGTGCCGGAGATGCTGGCCAGCTGTCGGGATATGCCCCCCCAATGCATTTAGGATCTGGTCACCTATGTCTACAGTTCTCCTGGATTACTATACCATCTCTCCGCTCTCATCTGGCGCTTGTGGACCAGACCTGCCGCGTCCACGAAACCTCCGCGGGGTCGGCGCCATTCTGGGGACAAATGGGGTGCCCTGTAGCGAGGTGCTTGAGCCCAGTACCTCCAGAGTGGAGGTGGAAATGGCTGGAGTAGCACTAGATGGCCTTGGGGTGGAATGCCTTCTGGAGCCTGGCGATGCAGATTCCTCAAAGTCGGCGCTCTCATCCATAGAGAACAGACCCAGCGGATTGACGGGTGAGAATCGAAGCTCCTCAGCACCAGATGTAGTAGGATCGCCGCCGAGTCTATCCCCGCGCCCCCACCTTCTGGCCTCTGTGGCCTTGCCTTGGGACGCGCTGTTGGCTGAGCTGCAAAACACAAATGAGGTTATTAGAGGAGAAGGGGGTGCTAAGGTCACAAGGTGAGTCCACAAGGTCACAGCATATGCACGACAAAAGCACCACCGCTATCAAAATCATCACAGACATCACATTTCATGACCATCAACACATTCTGCATTGTAATGATTCTCATGAGGCCAGCATTATTTATAAGACAATTTTAGAAACCATCTATCATATATTATTGTTCGGATATGAGTGGGTGCGGTATCAATTGACTTTAGATCACGCAATGTTGTACACTTTACTCACGTGGCATCATTTCAGGGTCTGCAGCTGCCTGCGTGGCCATCCAGGGGTGCCTCCCCACGAGTGTGAGCACCCGCTCCTCCATCTCTGTGATGTCACTGGTGACTGGTGGCCCCCCACCCATTCGCTTCTCCTCGGACCTAATCGTTAATAGCTTCTTCTGTAAAAGGTGACAGGACGACATAGAATGAGATCATTGCGTGATATCATTGCTAGGTACTGTCACAGAGACTGATACAACACATAACCGACAGATGTAATCATGGTTATTATGATAATTATCATTCTTTACCTAAAGACATGCACCGTGACCGCAGGCTTTGAGTACAACATTCCAGGTAAAAGTGAAAGACCTCACATCTGATGATAGCCACTCATGACTCTTATAAATTAAATTATATAAATACATAAGTACATGTAAATAAATGTAATACTTACTCTTGCGGATCCGACAAGGTCGTCCCATCGCTTGCGGCATTGGTTGCCCTCACACACCTCAATGGTCGCTGACGAGACCACCTCTGCTATCTCGGCCCATATCTTCTGGTAGGCCTTTGGGGTGGGCTTCCCACGCTCTCCCTGTGTCAAATCACCCCAGCGTGTCTCGACCTCCTGCAGGAGGGAGGCATTTGCCTTTCCCGAGTACCTCCTTGCTCTTTTGTCCCCTCCAATGTGCTCCTCTCCCACTTCATTGCTCTCGCCAGCGTCAGTCTCCACAGTGTGCAATGTCGTCCCTTTCTCTTCTTCCATTATAGGCATCAAATTCGACCAAATATCTGGCTGGTAACAGTTAAAAAATTTTTTCCCTATTTGCTATAAAGCTCGAAACTCTCCTTCCTTCCTCCCACACACGCCTTCACTCCCTCTCAGTTCCCTCTCTCTGTCTCCTCTTATGCGCATGTCATGATGACCCTTGACCTCCTGAATCGCGGGAATCGAGCGTTGCCATGCCATTGCTAAGGATGGTAACACTTTACGGCAGAAGGTCAGAGAGATTTAACGCTAACGCCCATTTCATATTGCTCACGGTAACACCCAATTTTAAAAATGGAGGGGGCTTTCAAATTGGGTGACAATCCGGCGATCTGAAAACACATTTTTACCTCCCACACTGGAAATAACGTCTATTTTTGGGCGATCTGCACAAAAGTATAAAATCTAGCTCCATGTTTCTAAACTGTGGGCAAAGTTCATTTCAAAAGATGCTAAATTTAAAATCTTGCCTACAGGACACTGCCAATCAAATGTTGAAATATTGGAAGACTTCGCTATTACTCTTGATACAGAACAATTGAAGGAGGAATGGTTACGGCCTTATTCATTGACCTATCAAGAATGATTCACAAATAACTAGTGACACCGATTTTCATTTGCTGGTGTAGAACCGGTAGGAGTCAGGCCTGACAGCATGATATGCCGCTGGTCTGGACCAGTGCTGAAACCAACTGAGACGCTGGGTTCAGCACAATTTGCATAATACAGGCACACTTAAGACATGACATGAGCCGAAATTCACCTCCACCAGAAATGGGGCGCACCTACCGTTTTTTGATGTGTTTTGGCCGCCAAATGGATGCGGTGGCCCATGTTGCAAAATTCAGCTCTTTGTCATTTTTCTTCGAGCAGGGAGGAAGTCGTTAATAATGGGGGCAGAAGTGGGGTTGGTGCAGAGTCTCCACCGCTGTCAGTCATCACCGCTGGACTGGTGACATCATCGCGCTGGCGCATCACCACGTCTCTCCCATTCAGGTAAAGGGGGCACCGGCCAATGGCCGGAAGACTTTCTCGGCTGAATTTCACTTCCGGGGTGGGACCTCGGCAGTGCACGCTCAGGAGGTTTCGGCAGTAGCGGGGCAGAAGTGGGGGGAGCAGGGCGGATATGGTCAATTGCGCAAACGACGGCCATTTCACAAAAGATTGGCGACCATTCCGCAGCAAGCCCTAGCCACCGCTTTCTGACGGCTAGAGGCCTTAACAAAAGGCGCTATTTTGGCCCTGAGCAGTCCCAAAGATAGGGAGCTTGTCCATCACAAAGCAACTTCACTTTCAGCGAACTTCAAAACATGAACAACTCTGTTCAAGTCATTCATGTGCATATCAATATTTTTAAACTACCATCACTAAATCTATTTCCTTTCTTCTCACCTCCATCATGTGAAGAGCACGAGAACCTGCCCACAGAGTACGAAGACGCCGTGGAAGAACTGATACCTTATGAGGATGCATCGTCACAGGATACATGAGTTGTCGGCTCCAGCACAGATACCAGCACATCAATTGGGCCTCTTAATCAGATAGATGGGATGGCATCTGGTGACTCTCACAGCACAAGTGAGCAAGACCAAAGAGTGGTGGCAGGGAAAGCTGAGGAGAGAACATTCCGGAGTGCGGCATCTTTTCCAAACTCCACTTAACAGGACAGAGATGCAGAACCCTGGGGGTCAGCAATGAAAAGGAGAATGCTGAATACACAGCAGCAACTGTGTGAGGTATTGGCTGTCCAGCCAGGCAGACTGTCCACTATGTCAGAGTGGATGGAGTATTCCAGTTCCACCACGCATGGGGTGAACTCACAGGGTTTTTCATTTCTACAATGTACCATGGAGCATGTGGCAAGCTCCCAACAATCATGCTGGTTTAATACTTCACGGCTCACGAATGTTTGTACATTTCGCACACGTACCCATTCATTCATAACTTCTCAAAGACCGCTACAAGAATTCCAAAACACAATAGGATAACAGTGTCCTCTTCTTCTGTAATAAAAACAGAAAATGCTGGAAATCTCAGCGGGTCAGGTAGCATCTGTGAAGCGAAACAGATTTAATGTTTCGGGTCAATGACCTTTCGTCAGAACTAGTGAATGTTCGAAAAGAACGGAATCTTAAGGAGCACTGAAAGGGAGAGGGGAGGAAAGATCAAAAGTGAAGGTCTGTGATAGGGTGGAAGGCAGGAGAGATTAGAGAGACAAAAGGGATGATGGGCCGAATTGAAAAGGTAATGGCAGAAGTTAGAAAAAGGTTAGCCTAGATAGGGCGTGAATGGTGGAATAATGGCCAGCTGCCATCGGAGACAAAGAGAAAAAAAAACATAAGATTGGGGGTGAGATGGGGGTGGGGTGGTGGGGGGGGGGCGGTGGGGGGAAGGAAGTGAGCCAAAAATCGGCAGAGATTATCTGAAATTGTTGAACTTGATGTTGAGTCCAAAAGGCTGTAACGTACCTAAATGAAAGATGAGGAGCTGTTCATCGAGCTAGTGTTGAGCTTCATTGGAACATTGTACGATGCCAAGAATGGAGATGTTGGAATGGAAGTGGAGCGGGAATTAAAGTGACAGGTGACCAGATTACGTTTATGTACTCAACGGAGGTGCTCTGCACAGCGGTGATCCAATCTGCGTTTCGTCTCCCCAATGTGGAGGAGACCACATTCTGAGCAGCGAATACAGTATACTAAACTGAAAGAAGTACAGGTGCAGCGTCCAAAATCCGGCGTTCCTGAATCCGGAATGTCCCGGAATCCAGACTGAGAACGAGGCAGGGTCATCCAGAATCCGTAAAATGTGGTGGAATTCGGACCCTGCCGAACTTGAGGTGCCGCCGCTGCCCGATCTCGGGCCTCGCCGCATCGGCCCTCGCCGTCACTGCCCGACCTCGGGACCTCCATGCCGGCCCTCGCGACCAGCTCTGCTTCGGCGGGGCCCCACCCGAACAACTCCACAGCGGTGGGGCCCGCCCGAACAAATCCACAGCGGTGGGGCCTGCCCGAACAACTCCACAGCGGTGGGGCCTGCCCGAACAAATCCACAGCGGTGGGGCCTGCCCGAACAACTCCACAGCGGTGGGGCCTGCCCGAACAAATCCACAGCGGTGGGGCCTGCCCGAACAAATCCACAGCGGTGGGGCCTGCCCGAACAACTCCACAGCGGTGGGGCCTGCCCGAACAAATCCACACCGGTGGGGCCTGCCCGAACAACTCCACGGCGGTGGGGCCTGCCCGAACAACTCCACGGCGGTGGGGCCTGCCCGAACAACTCCACGGCGGTGGGGCCCGCCCGAACAACTCCACGGCGGTGGGACCCGCCCGAACAAATCCACAGCGGTGGGGCCCGCCCGAACAAATCCACAGCGGTGGGGCCCGCCCGAACAAATCCACAGCGGTGGGGCCCCACCCGAACAAATCCACAGCGGTGGGGCCCGCCCGAACAACTCCACAGCGGTGGGGCCCGCCCGAACAACTCCACAGCGGTGGGGCCCGCCCGAACAAATCCACAGCGGTGGGGCCCGCCCGAACAAATCCACAGCGGTGGGGCCCGCCCGAACAACTCCACAGCGGTGGGGCCTGCCCGAACAACTCCACAGCGGTGGGGCCCGCCCGAACAACTCCACAGCGGTGGGGCCTGCCCGAACAACTCCACGGCGGTGGGACCCGGCTGAACAACTCCACAGCGGTGGGGCCCGCCCGAACAACTCCACAGCGGTGGGGCTCGCCCGATCAGCTCCTCTTTGGCGGGGCCCGGCTGAACAACTCCACGGCGGCGGGACCCCACCCAACGACCTCATTGCCCGGTGTTCAACACCACCCCCACCCCTCCACCCCTTCTGACGTTCCAAAATCCAGAAATACCCGAACCTGGGCTTGGGTGTTTCCGGATTCATGATGTCAGAAAAACGTTCCAAAGTCCGGCAAAACGCAAAATCCGGAACAGTCTTGGTCCCGAGGGTTTCGGATTCGGGGCACTGCACCTGTACAAGTAAATCACTGTTTCACCTCGAAGGAATGTTTGGGGCCCTGGATAGTGGGAAGCGGGGAGGTAAATGGGCAGGTGTTGCATCTCCTCCACTTGCATGGGAAGGTGCCGTGGGAAGGGGAGGGGCTGCTGGGGGTGTCTGCGGAATGAACTAGGGTTTCGCGGAAAGAGTGATCCCTTCGGCATGCTGAGAGCGGAGGGGAAGATGTGATTGGTGGTGGGATCACGCTGGAGGTGGCGGAAATGGTGGAGGATGATCTGTTGAATGTGAAGGCTGGTGGGATGAAAAGTGAGGTCAAGGGGAACCCTGTCATGGTTCTGAGAGGGTGGGGAAGGGGTGAGAGCAGAGGTGCGGGAAATAGAACGGACTCGGTCGAGGGCCATGTTAACCACGGCAGAGTGGAATCTGCTGTTGAGGAAAAAGGAAGACATGTCAGAGGCGCTAGTGTGAAAGTTGGCGTGGAGTGGAATGGAGTGGAGTCCTTACAGGATGCGGTTTGGGAGGAAGTATAGTCCAGGTATCCGTGGGCATCAGTGGGCTTATACTGCCTATCCCCAGACATAGAGACGGAGAAGTCGAGGAAGGGAAGGGAAGAATCGGAGATGGACCATGTGAAGGGGAGGGAATGGTGGAAATTGGATGCAAAGTGAATGAAATTTTCTAGTTCAGTGCGAGAGCATGGAATGGCACCACTTCTTCTGCTTGTACTTTTAAATTTTTCTTTGTTTTCTTTCTGCCTCTTTTTTTCTCCCTCTCTCTTTGTTCACTCTCTTTCTTTCTCTCACTTTATTTCTCTTTCTGTCTCTAATTTGACTCTAGAATCATAGAATGGTTACAGCACAGAAGGAGGCCATTCGGCCCGTCGAGCCTTTGCTGGCTCCCTGCTAGACCCACTCACCTGCCATAGACTAAGAACATAAGAGCATAAAAATTTGCAGCAGGAGTTGGCCATTTGGCCCCTCAAGCCTGCTCCGCCATTTAATAAGATCATGGCTGATCTGATCATGGGCTCAGCTCCACTTCCCTGCCTGCTCCCCATACCCTTCACTCACATTGCTAAAAAAAATCTGTCTATCTCCACCTTCAATATATTCAATGACCCAGCCTCCACAGCTCTCTAGGGCAGAAAATTCCACAGATTTACGACTCTCTGAAAGAAGAAATTCTTCCTCATCTCAGTTCTAAATGGGCGACCACTTATTCTTAAACTATACCCCCTAATTCTGGATTCCCCCATGAGTGGAAACATCCTCGCTGCATTCGACCTTGTCGAACCCACTCATTATCTTACATGTTTCAATAAGATCACCTCTCATTCTTCTAAACTCCAATGAGTATAGGCCAAACCTGCTCATCCTTTCTTCATAATCAATCCCCTCATCTCTGGAATCAACCTAGTGAAACTTCTCTGAACTGCCTTCAATGCCAATATATCCTTCCTTAAATAAGGAGACCAAAACTGTACACAGTACTCTAGGTGTGGCCTCAGCAATACCTTATATAGTTGTAGCAGGACTTCCATGTTTTTATACTCCATCCCCATTGCAATAAAGGCCAACATTCCATTTGCCGTCCCGATTACTTGCTGTACCTGCATACTAAAGTTTTGTGTTTCATGCACAAGGACCCCCAGGTCCCTCTGTACTGCAACATTTTGTAGTTGTTCTCCAGTTAAATAATAATTTGCTTTTTTTTCCTGCCAAAATGGATAACCTCACATTTTCCAACATTATACTGCATCTGCCAAATGTTTGCCCACTCATTTAGCTGTCAGTGGGCTCAAATTTCCCCAAGAGTTGCCCCGTTTTTTTTTTGGAGTAAGTAGCTTTTTTTGGAGTAACTTAAAAATTGCAAATTTCCCCATTTAACTTGCTCCAGTGTAAGTCAGTTAGTTAGGTTTTTTTCTAGTTTAGTTTGTTCTCTCCAAAAGGGGGTGTGACAAGCCACTTATGCTTCTTCTGGCCATAGAAGTAAATTTAGCCAGCTGAAAGTTACTCCAAACTAACTTAGGCCAGTGTATGTGGCCACTTTTGCAGGCACAGAAAAACCTTACCTACATTGAAGAAATCAGCGCAGGTAGCCAGAGATAGGGGGCGGTGAGTTAGGGGATTCTAAAGCACTAAAGTCCGTCACAATGTCAGCACAACATTACAACATCTTCAGCACAACAGCTGCACAACATCATCAACAATAAATGAAAGATAAATCAGCTACTGAAAATAGAGCAGTGCTACCTTGCCGACTGCAGAACGTACCGGCTAGCCCTCCCGCCAGGGTTAGGGGCGGCAGGCACACATGACTGTAGGGGTGAAGGAGTTTTACTTTTTACAGTTGTCCATAAATGTTGCGTGATCCTAATGGAGCATGATTCAGTTTTAATGCAAAATATCTTTTATTGACAATGACAACAACAACAACAACAACAGCAACAACAGCAAAAAAAGGCTGCACCAATCCCTCACCCACATCTTGGGGAAAGTACACTTTCTCAAAGGGTCGGTGATGGTAGTGGGGGGGGTAGGGCGGGGGGGGTTGGGGGCCCAGCTTGGGTCTGACCGGTGGCTTGTGCATGGATTGAAGTGGGAGTGGCATTTGAGTATCCGGCCTGTGTGCCCTGATTGCAGAAGCCAGCTCCCTCATGGCATCTGCCATCATTTGCACACCCTCTGAAATGCCCGCCCTCACTTCCCATCTCAGTGCAGAGATTTCACCCGACAGTGTCACTACCTCATCACGCACCCCACTGACGGCCGCCACGAGAGATCTTGTGAGGGCATTGGTCTCCTCACCCAATGACACGACCTTATTAACCTCTGTTGAGGGCTGCATCTCAGGAGAGACTGGTCGGCTTCTCCTTCCCCTCACTGTGGGTTTGCCTTGTGGCACCCCTCCAGTGTGAGACAAAGGCTGGGACAGTGGGGGACTGGGTGTCCCAAGATGCATTTCACAACCGCCACTGGGACCCGTGACCTTGGAAGGTGTGAACCCATGGAATGTTGCCGAGGAGCTCATGGAGGTTTCTGGCAGTGTGATGCCCTGCACTATGGATTGATCCATATCGCAGTCAGCATTCTCCCGTGAACATATTTCCATGGACCCCTGCTCCCCACACCCGCCTTGGTCTGGAGTGCACGCATCTGGATCCTCTGGTGGATCTTCAGGATGTTGAGGAGTGTCTTCTTTTGCAAAATACAACAGAACAGTCAAATGGTTAGCAGCACAGGAGGAGGCAGGATGGGTGGCATGAGTAATCTGACACGTAGCAGGCCAGTCAGCAGGTTGATTTAAAGGGCGACTATGCATTTTAATGACTCACCCTCACCCTCGCATGTGGGTCCAGCTTGTGCAGAGCTAATTCTTTTTCTGCTGGTGCATCTCAGCAAGGCAGCAACCCTCTGTTCCAGTGGTGAGAGTTGGTGCAGAGTTGGCAGACCTCCTCCTGTTCTAAATCTTTCGCTTTTGTTGTCGGCCAATTTCTTCACCAAAGATGAAGATATTAATTTTCAGACATAGTGCGCTTCTGATGGGTGGGACACATACAAAGATGAAGATATTACTTACACTCACTATTTCACCAATGTCCTGCCATTTCTTCTTGCACTGACTTCCAGATCTTGCGGTATTGACCCCTGCAGAGTATTCTTCTGCAACTAGGTTCCATCTTTTTCTCATTTCCTTGGATGAAACTTTTGACGGACCACTCTTGCTGATATCCAGCTCCAGCCATTTCTCCTCAATACAGTCACTAGTTTCTCCACTTCCTCATGGAGGAAATTCTTTGTTCGTCTTGCATGCTCTTGCACCATTCATCTATTGGACTTACACTCAGGTAATGTTCAAAAATCACATCTCACCTTTCTTCCACCTATCTAACACTACTTTCCACTCCCTCAGCCACACAAAAATCAATATTTAAACCTGACCTTTATATATCTTCCATTACCAATGATACTGAGGATGCTCTCCCTTTAATTGGCCGATTGCCAAGCTTCCTGTTGCACTGTGCATGCGCAAGCACTGAAACGCCCATTGCGCATGCACGCATGTTCAAACAGACATGCATCCCCCTGCCGGCACTCCACAAGACACTGGGCCCAAGCCCCGCCCCCCCCGCCGGCCGCGCTGAGTAAGCACGGCCCAAGCTCCGCGCCCCCCCCCCCTCCAATCAGGCTCTGCAGCACCATGCCGATGGATCCGGATGACGAGGGAGCGGCCAAATTAATAGGTAAATTTTTGGCGCTTTTTTTGGCTCACAAAGTCGGCGTGCCACCCCTAACTATGCCGCTCTAGGCGGCTAGGGAAATTGGAGCCCAGTATCCCTTTGCAGATTTTATGTGTCCTCCTTACAACTTGCTTCCCCACCCATCTTTGTATCATCAGCAAACTTGGCTACATTACACTTGGTCCCTTCATCCAAGTCACTAATGTAGATTGTAAATAGTGGAGGCTCCAGCACCGATCCCTGTGGCACCCCACTAGTTAACATTTGCCAAAAAGAAACTGACCGATTTATCGCCACTCTCTGTTTTCTGTTAGTTAGCCAATCCTCTATCCAATCTAATGTATTACCGCCATCCCATGAGCTCTTATCTTGTGCAGTAACCTTCGATGTGGCATCTTATCGAATGCTTGTTGAAATCCAAATACATTCACTGGTTCCCTCTTGTTTACCCTTGTCATTACATCCTTAAAAAGCTCCAGAAAATTTGTCAAACATGATTTCCCTTTCATAAAACCATGCTGACTCTGCTTGACCCTATTATGCTTTTCCAAATGTCCTGCTACTGCTTCCTTAATAATTGATTCCAGCATTTTACCAATGACAGATTTTAGATTAACTGATCCATAGTTTCCTGCTTTCTGTCTGCCTCCTTTTTTAAATCGGGGCATTACATTTGCAGTTTTCCAATCCGCTGAGACCTCACCAGAATCCGGGAAATTTTGGTAGATTGCAACCAATGCATCCACTATCTCTGCAGCCATTTCTTTTAAGACCTTAGGATGCAGGCCATCAGGTCCAGAGAACTTGTCCACCTTTAGTCCCATAAGTTTACTGAGTACTTTTTCTTTAGTGATAGTGATTGTTTTAAATTCCTCCCTTCCTATAGCTCCTTAATTATCTATTATTGGGATGTTTTTAGTGTCTTCTACAAATATTTGTTCAAAGTCTCTGCCATTTCCCTATTCCCCATTATTAATTCCTCAGTCTCATCCTCCAGGAGACCAATGTTTACTTGAGCTATTCTCTTCCTTTTTATATACCTGTAGAAGCTCTTACTATCTGTTTTTATATTTCTTGCTAGTTTACTCTCATAATCTATCTTCCTTCTCTTTATAATTTTTGTAGTCGTCCTTTGCTGATTTTTAAAAATGTTCCAATCCTCTGGCCTCCCAGTAATCTTGGCAACATTGTATGCCATTTTTTTCAATTTGTTACCATCCTTTTCTTCCTTAGTTAGCCACGGATGGTTCTCTGTTCTCTTAAAGTCTTTCCTTCTCACTGGAATATATTTTTGTTGAGAGTTATGAAATATCTCCTAAAATGTCTGCCACTGCTTATCTACCATCTCACGCATTAATCTATTTTCCCTGTCCACTTTAGCCAACTGTGCCTTCATACCTTTGTAATTGCCTTCCTTTAAGATCAGGACACTGGTTTGAGATCCAACTTTCTCACCCTCAAACTGAATTTGAAATTCTGCCATGCTATGGTCACTCTTTCCTAGAGGATCCTTCACTATGAGATCTTTTATTAAACTTGTCTCATTTCACAGTACGAGATCCAAGATAGCCTGTTCCACAACATACTGTTCAAGGAAACCATCTCAGATACACTCTATGAACTCTTCTTCAAGGCTACCTTAGCCAATTTGATTTGTCCTTTCAATATGAAGATTAAAATCGGGAGGTCCATGAGTTCAGGAGGTCAGAGAGGTCCGAGAGTCCGTGAGTTCGGGAGGTCCGAGAGTTCGGGAAGCTCCGAGTGTTCGGGAGGTCCGTGAATTCGGGAGAGTCCGAGAGTTCGGGAATTTTCGAGAGTTCGGGAGGTCCGAGAGTTCAGGAGGTCCGAGAGTTCGGGAGAGTCCGAGAGTTCGGGAGGTCCGAGAGTTCGGGAAACTCTGTGAGTTCGGGAAGCCCCGAGAGTTCGGGAGGTCCGAGTGTTCGGGAGGTCCGAGAGTTTGGGAGGTCCAATAGTTCTGGAGGTCCGAGAGTTTGGGAGAAACCAAGAGTTCGGGAAGTCCGAGAGTTCGGGAGAGTCCGAGAGCGGAAGTCCGTGAGTTCGGGAGGCCAGGAGTCCGACGAGCAGGAGGGCCGGAGGTAGGTGAGGAATTCACTTCTGATGTGGATCGGAGAGTCGGAGGAGCAGACAGTTTTAAAAAAGCGGGAGTCGGAGGAGCGGAGGAGGTCAGGAGCAGCGAGGCCCATAAAAGGGGGCCCAGCAGTCGGAGGTAGTTGCAGGGGCAGAAAGTAAAAAGAAATCAAAGTGTGACATCACAGCCAAGAGGATAAGTGATTGCCTGGTTGATTGATGAGTATCTAATCTTTTTCTTTTTCTTTTTCTTTTCTGATCAGTAAGAAACCTTTGGCGTTGTTATCAATGAGGTTAATTTAAGGGTTAAGCTATGGCAGGAGAGCCCAGACCCATGTCAGGCTCCTCCTGTGCTATGTGGGAAATCAGGGACACTTCCAGTGTCCCTGACAACTACATGTGCAGGAAGTGTATCCAGCTGTAGCTCCTGACAGACCGCATTGCGGCATTGGAGCTGCGCATGGATTCACTCTGGAGCATCCGTGATGCTGAGGATGTCGTGAATAGCATGTTTAGTGAGTTGGTCACACTGCAGTTAAAGGTTAGACAGCCAGATATAGAATGGGTAACCATCAGGCAAAGCAATGGAAGGAAGGTAGTGCAGGGGTCCTCTGCGGTCATCTCCCTCCAAAACAAATACACCACCTTGGGTACTGTTGGGGGAATTGACTCATTAGGGGAGGGCAGCAGCAGCCAAATTCATGGCACCAAGGGTGGCTCTGCTGCACAGGAGGTCAGGAAAAAAAAGTGGGAGAGCTATAGTGATAGGGGATTCTATTGTAAGGGGAATAGATAGGCATTTCTGCGCCCACAAACAAGACTCCAGGATGGTATGTTGCCTCCCTGGCGCAAGGGTCAAGGATCGCTTGGAGCAACTGCAGCGCATTCTGGAGGGGGAGGGAGAACAGCCAGCTGTCGTGACACATATAGGTAGCAACGATATAGGTAAAAAAACAGGATGAGGTCCTACAAGATGAATTTAGGGAGCTAGGAGTTAAATTATAAAGTAGGACCTCAAAGGTAGTAATCTCAGGATTGCTACCAATGCCACATGCTAGTCAGAATAGGAATTGCAGGATAGCTCAGATGAATACGTGGCTTGAGGAATGCTGCAAGGGGAAGGGATTCAAATTTCTGGGACATTGGAACTGGTTCTGGGGGAGGTGGGACCAGTACAAACCGGACGGTCTACAACTGGACAGGACCGGAACTGATGTCCTAGGTGGAGTGTTTGCTAGTGCTGTTGGGGAGGGTTTAACCTAAAATGGCAGGGGGATGCGAATCTATGCAGGGAGGCAGAGGGAAGTAAAAAGGAGACAGAAGCAAAAGGTAGGAAGGAGAAAAGTAAGACTGGAGGGCAGAGAAATCAAGGGCAAAAATCAAAAAGGGCCATATTACAACATAATTATAAAAGGACAAAGAGTGTTAAAAAAACAAGCCTGAAGATTCTGAGTCTCAATACAAGGAGTATTCGTAATAAGGTGGATGAATTAACTGCGCAGATAGCTGTTAATGGATAGGATGCAATTGGGATTACGGAGACATGGCTCCAAGGTAACCTAGGCTGGGAACTCAACATCCAGGGGTACTCAATATTCAGGAAGGACAGACAGGAAGGAAAAGGAGGTGGGGTAGCAATACTGGTTAAAGAGGAGATTAACGCAATAGTAAGGAAGGACATTAGCATAGATGTGGAATCAATATGGGTAGAGCTGCGAAACACCAAAGGGCAGAAAACATTAATGGGAGTTGTGTACAGACCACCAAATAGTAGCAAGAAGGTTGGGGATGGCATCAAACAGGAAATTAGGGACGCGTGCAATAAGAGTACAGCACTTATCATGGGTGACTTTAATTTACATATTGATTGGGCTAACCAAACTGGTAGCAATACTGTGGAGGAGGTGTTTCTGGAGTGTATAAGGGATAGATTTCCAGACCAATATGGCGAGGAACCAATTAGAGAGCAGGCCATCCTCGACTGGGTCTTGTGTAATGAGAGAGGATTAATTAGCAATCTGGTCATGCGAGGCCCCTTGGGGAAGAGTGACGATAATATGGTAGAATTCTTCATTAAGATGGAGAGAGACACAGTTAATTCAGAAACTCGGACCCTGAACGTAAAGAAAGGAAACTTCGACGGTATGAGACGTGAATTGGCCAGGATAGACTGGAGAATGATACTTAAAGGGTTGATCGTGGATAAGCAATGGCAGACATTTAAATATCACATGGATGAACTACAACAATTGTACATCTCTGTGTGGTGTAAGAATGAAAAAGGAAGTTGGCTCAACCGTGGCTAATAAGGGAAATTAGGAATAGTGTTAAGTCCAAGGAAGAGGCATATGAATTGGCCAGAAAAAGCAGCAAACCTGAGGACTGGGAGAAATTTAGAATTCAGCAGAGGAGAACTAAGTGTTTAATTAGGAGGGGGGAAATAGAGTATGAGAGTAAGCTTGCAGGGAACATAAAAGCTGACTGCAAAAGCTTCTACAGATATGTGAAGAGAAAAAGATTAGTGAAGACTAATGTAGGTCCCTTGCAGTCGAAATCAGGTGAATTCATAGTGGGGAGCAATTGAACAAATACTTTTGTTCTATCTTCATGAAGGAAAACACAAATAACCTCCAGAAAGTACTCGGGACCGAGGGTCTAGCAAGAAGGTGGAACAGAGGGAAATCCTTAGTAGTCAGGAAATGGTGTTAGGGAAATTGAAGGGATTGGAGGCCGATAAATCCCCAGTGCCTGATAGTCTGCATCCCAGAGTACTTAAGGAAGTGGCCCTAGAAATAGTAGATACATTGGTGGTCATTTTCCAACATTTCTTGGACTCTGGTTCAGTTCCTATGGATTGGAGGGTAGCTAATGTAACCGCACTTTTTAAAAATGGAGGGAGAAAGAAAACAGGGAATTATAGACCAGTTAGCCTGACATTGGTGGTGGGGAAAATGCTGGAATCAATTATTAAAGATGTAATCACAACGCATTTCGAAAGCAGTGACAGGATCAGTCCAAGTCAGCATGGATTTATGAAAGGGAAGTCATGCTTGACAAATCTTCTAGAATTTTTTGAGGATGTAACTAGTCGAGTGAATAAGGGAGAACCAGTGGATGTGGTGTATTTGGACTTTCAAAAGGCTTTTGACAAGGTCCCACACAAGAGATTAGTGTGCAAAATTAAGGCAAATGGTATTGGGGTTAATGTATTGAGGTGGATAGAGAACTGGTTGGCAGACAAGAAGCAAAGATTGGGACTAAACGGATCCTTTTCAGAATGGCAGGCAGTAACTAGTGGTGTGCCACATGGTTCAATGCTGGGACCCCAGCTATTTACAATATACATTAATGATTTAGATGAAGGAATTGAGTGTATTATCTCCAAATTTTCAGATGACACTAAGCTGAATGGCAGTGCGAGCTGCGTTGAGGATGCTAGGAGGCTACAGGTGGACTTGGACAGGTTAGGTGAATGGGCAAATGCATGGCAGATGCAGTGTGATGTAGATAAGTGTGCGGTTATCCACTTTGGTGGCAAAAACAGGAAGGCAGATTATTATCTGAATAGTGACAGATTAGTAAAAGGGGAGGTGCAACGAGACCTGGGTATCATGGTACATCAGTCATTGAAAGTAGGCATGCAGGTACAGCAGGCAGTAAAGAAAGCAAATGGTATCCTGACCTTCATAGCGAGGGGATTTGAGTATAGGAGCAGGGAGATCTTACTGCAGTTGTACAGGGCCTTGGTGAGACCACACCTTGAATATTGTGTGCAGTTTTGGTCTCCTAATCTGAGGAAGGACATTCTTGCTATTGAGCGAGTGCAATGAATGTTCACCAGACTGATTCCCGGGATGGCAGAACTGACATATGAAGAAAGACTGGATCGACTAGCCTTATATTCTCTGGAATTTAGAAGAATGAGAGGGGATCTCATAGATATATATAAAATTCTGACAGAATTGGAAAGGTTAGATGCAGGAAGAATGTTCCCGATGTTGAGGAAGTCCAGAACCAGGGGTCACAGTCTAAGCATAAGGGATAAGCCATTTAGGACCGAGATGAGGAGAAACTTCTTCACTCAGAGAATTGTAAACCTGTGGAATTCTCTACCACAGAAAGTTGATGAGGCCAGTTCGTTAGATATATTCAAAATGGAGTTAGATGTGGTCCTTACGGCTAAAGGGATCAAGGGGTATGGAGAGAAAGCAGGAATGGGGTACTGAAGTTGCATGATCAACCATGATCATATTGAATGGTGGTGCAGGCTCAAAGGGCTGAATGGCCTACTCCTGCACCTATATTCTATATTTCTATGATAATCAAAGACTTCACTGGGTGGAAACTGAGTAGAACAGTGTAGGTTTTGGTGTATATGCAGTGAAGGGCAAGGCAATACATTCCTTATGTCAGGATTTCAGAACATTAGTACTGATTCATAATCAATGGATTAATATGACAATAGGTATAGCGGCTGATTGCTCAGTAATGAGTCAGGATGTGTATTACAAGAATGTCAGGGGCATACCAGTAAAGGTGAGCTCAGCGAAGCTGAAAACATATTCAGGGGAAAAACTGCAGATGCTTGGACAACTGGAATGAACTGTACAATACCAGGGGCAACAAGCAAGATTACCTATTATTATAGCGAAATACGTCAATCAACTGACTCTTAAAGGCAAAGATTAGCTAAGAGTGCTTCATTTGTATTGGTACAGCGTCTGTAGTACAGAAATGGTTATGTCTCGGCTAGATACTCTGCTGGAGAAATATGCTAATATGTTTGAGGACTTGTCAAGGGATACAATGCACATATTCAGATTAGGTCGGATATCAAGCCTATTTTTTGTAGACCAAGGCTGGTATCATATGCATTAAAATCGCAGGTTGATGAAGAGCTTGATAAGTTGGAGAAAAACATAATTTTAGTGAAGACTCATAGGAGTGACTGGGCCATCTCGTTAGTTGTAGTTCCGAAGGCAGACAAAATGGTCTGGCTCTGTGGGGATTATAAAATTACCCTGAATCGAGCAATTGATGATGAACAGTACTCTATATTGACATCACAGGACTGGCAGGAACCAAAGTCTTCACAAAACTGGATCTCTCCCACGCCTTTGCTCAACTCCACGTTGACAAGGTCATCATCATAGGCAGTCCCTCGGAATCGAGGAGGACTTGCTTCCACTCCCAAAGTAAGTTCTTTTTTTGGCTGAACAGTCCGATACGAGAGCCACAGACCCTGTTACAGGTTGGACAAACATTTGTCGAGGGTAGGGGTCGCTGGGGCTGGTTTGCCGTGCGCTCCTTCCGCTGCCTGCGCTTGGCCTTTTCATGCTCTTTGCGTTGAGACTCGAAGAGCTCAACGCCATCCCGGATGGACTTTCTCCACCTCGGGCGATCTGCGGCCAGGATCTCCCAGGTGCCAGTGGTGATGTCGCACTTTATCAGCGAGGCTTTGAGGGTGTCCTTATAATGTTTCCGTTGTCCTTCTTTGGCTCGTTTACCATGAAGGAGCTCTGCATAAAGCCTTTGCTTAGGGAGTCTCGTATCTGGCAAGCATACTATGTAGCCTGCCCAGCGAAGCTGATCGAGTGTGGTCAGTGCTTCAATACTGGGGATGTTAGCCTGGTCGAGGACACTGATGTTGGTGTGCCTGTCCTCCCAGGAGATTTGCAGGATCTTGCAGAGACATCGTTGGTGATATATCTCCAGTGACTTGAGATGCCTTCTGTACATCGTCCTTGCCTCAGATCCATACAGGAGTGTGGGTATTACTACAGCCTTGTAGACCATGAGTTTGATGGTAGATTTGAGGGCCTGGTCTTCAAACACTCTTTTCCTCAGACGGCCGAAGGCTGCGCTGGCGCACTGAAGGCGATGCTGAATCTCCACATCAATGTCTGCCTTTGTTGATAAGAGGTTCCCGAGATATGTCAAGGGCCATGCCGTGGATCTTGATGATTGAAGGGCAGTGCTGTGCGGCGGTGACAGGCTGGTGGAGGACCTTTGTCTTACGGATGTTAAGCATGTGCTAGTCAGGGTAGGAATTGCAGGATAGCTCAGATGAATACATGGCTTGAGGAATGGTGCAAGTGGAAGGATTCAAATTCCCGGGACCGGTTCTGGGGGAGGTGGGACCAGTACAAACCGGACGGTCTGCACCTGGGCAGGACCGGAACTGATGTCCTTGGGGGAGTGTTTGATAGTGCTGTTGGGGAGAGTTTAAACTAAATAGGCAGGGGGATGGGAATCTATGCAGGGAGGCAGAGGGAAGTAAAAAGGGGGCAGTAGGAAAAGGTAGGAAGGAGAAAAGCAAGAGTGGAGAGCAGAGAAATCAAGGGCAAAAATCAAACAGGGCCGCATTACAACATAATTCTAAAAGGACAAAGAGCGTTAAAAAAACAAGCCTGAAGGCTCTGAGACACTGAGCATTCGTAATAAGGTGGATGAATTAACTGCACAGATATCTGTTAATGGATAGGATGTAATTGGGATTACAGAGACATGGCTCCAAGGTAACCAAGGCTGGGAACTCAACATCCAGGAGTATTAAATATTCAGGAAGGACAGACAGGAAGGAAAAGGAGGTGGGATAGCATTACTGGTTAAAGAGGAGATTAACGCAATAGTAAAGAAGGACACTAGCGTGGATGATGTGGAATCTATATGGGTAGAGCTGCGAAACACCAAAGGGCAGAAAACGTTAGTGGGAGTTGTGTAAAGACCACCAAACAGTAGTAGGGAGGTTGGGGATAGCATCAAACAGGAAATTAGGGATGCGTGTAATAAGTGTATAGCAGTTATCATGGGTGACTTTAATCTGCATATTGATTGGGCTAACCAAACTTCTAGCAATACTGTGGAGGAGAATTTCCTGGAGTGCATAAGGGATGGCTTTCTAGACCAATATGTCGAGGAACCAACTATAGAGAGCAGGCCATCCTTGACTGGGTCTTGTGTAACGAGAGAGGATTAATTAGCAATCTGGTCGTGCAGGAACCATTGGGGAATAGTGACCATAATATGGTAGAAATCTTCATTAAGATGGAGAGTAACACAGGTAATTCAGAGACTAGGGTCCTGAACTTAAAGAAAGGAAACTTCGAAGGTATGAGACTTGAATTGGCCAGGATAGACTGGAGAATGATACTGAAAGGGTTGACAGTGCGTCATGTATTCAACTGTCATTGTACTCCATGTATAAACTGACCTAAGTTGGACACCGTGAGAACACTGACCACTAGGTGATGAACTTGTGGGAGACACTCCTAACCTGGACTTTCAGGTATAAAAGGAGAAGCTCCACCCACCTTCTTCACTTCAGTTATGGCTAATAAAGGTTACTGGTCACAGAGTGACCTTCTCTCAAGTATGGGCCTAGTGTGCATTTGTACTGTATAGTAAGGACATATTATTGGCGACGAGAAACTGGGATTTAACCCATGCGAGCATGGCCCCTAGCAGCACAGATGAGAGGTACTGTGTTGGTGATGATTGGGATGATTTTATTGAGAGACTACAGCAAAGTTTTGTCACCAAGGAATGGCTGGGACAGGATTCGGCCGACAAACGCAGGGCTCATCTCCTGACGGTTTGTGCATCCAGGACGTACTCCCTGATGAAGGACCTTCTAGCGCCAGAGAAGCCGACGGACAAAACTTTTGAAGAGCTCAGTAAGTTGATCGGGAAACACCTTAAACCGGCGAGCAGCATGCACATGGCGAGACACCGGTTTTACTCGCACCGGCGGCGAGAAGGGTAAAGCGTTGCAGACTTCGTGGAAGACCTCCGGCGACTGGCGAGCCTATGTAAGTTCCCAGATGCATGCAGAGCGGAGATGCTGTGAGACTTTTTTATTGAGGGCATCGGGCACGCTCTGGTTTTCAGGAAACCGATTGAGTCCAAAGAGTTGACCCTGGAAACGGCGGCTTTGATGGCCCAGACTTTTATCTCAGGGGAGGGAGAGACCAGAATGATGTTTGACAAAAATCTTGGTTTAAATGCAGCAAATGGACAGGGAGTCAACATTGTTAACACGGCACACAGTTCTCCAGGCAGACAGGGACAATCAGACATGCCCGAGCATGTAGTCGAACCCAAAGGGGGAATTCAACAGAGACAATGGCTAGCTGAACGGCGATTCATGCCAATGCAAGGGACAATGCGGTCAGTAATGGGGCCATCAACACCTGTCAATGGTGTGCTTAAGAACAGTTACAGAGACAGTCAGAGACGATCGACTGGTAATGGACCTTTTGTTTCCAACAACGGCTCATGTTGGAGGTGTGGAGACAAACACCCAGCCAGAGCTTGCAGGTATCAGCAATATACCTACAGAAACTGCAATGTCAGCGGTCAGGTCACTTGGCGCGAATGTGCAGGAAGCCTGCAGCCAGGTTGATGTATGAGGAGGACGGGCCTGATGTAAGCCCTACGAGGCCAAATGGACACTGAGGGAAATCGCTGGAAGCTGAAGTTCAGCGGGTTCATGTGGAGCACATATACAGTTCATATACCAGAACGCCACCGATAATGATGAAAGTGCTCCTCAATGGCATCTCAGTATCAATGGAGCTAGACACGGGGGCCAGCCAGTTCCCGATGAGTATCAAACAGTTCAACAAGTTGTGGGCGTCCAAGGCCAAGAGGCCAAAATTAGTGCCGATTGACGCACAGCTACGGACATATACAAAGGAGATCATTCCGGTGCTAGGCCACGGTAGTCGCAACCCACAAAGATTTGGAGAACAGGTTGCCACTCTGGATTGTCCCGGGGGACGGTCCCACACTGCTGGGGAGGAGTTGGCTTGCTGTCATGAACTGGAAATGGGGCGATGTCAATGCAATTTCTTCTGTGGAGCGCATATCATGCTTACAGGTCCTGGACAAATTTAACTCACGATTTCAACCCGGCTGGCACTTTCATGGGGACCAAGGTAATGAATCACATAAACCCGGACGTCAGGCCAGTACACCACAAGGCCAGAGCGGTGCTGTACGTGATGCGGGAAAAGATAGAAGGCGAATTGGACCGCCTGCTGAGGGAAGGCATCATCTTGCCAAACGAATTCAGTGACTGGGCGAGCCCGATTGTGCCAGGGATCAAGACGGATGGGTCGGCCAGGATATGTGGTGATTACAAGGCCACCATCAATCGGGTGTCACTCCAAGACCAGTACCCGCTACCGAGAGCGGAGGACCTCTTTGCGACGCTATCCGGTGGCAAACTTTGTTCAAAATTGGACCTGACCTCAGTTTACATGACCTAGGAGCTGGCGAGTGAGTCGAAGAAGCTGACCACCATCACGACACACAAGGGGTTGTTTGAGTACAACAGATGTCCATTCGGGATTCGCTCGGCCGCCGTGATCTTTCAACGAAACATGGAAAGCCTCCTCAAGTCGATTCCAAGGACGGTGATTTTTCAAGACGACATCCTCATCACGGGTTGCGATACTGAAGAACACTTCCACAACCTGGAGGAGGTGCTACACAGACTGGACCGGGTAGGTCTGCGACTGAAAAAGGCGAAGTACGTCTTCCTAGCTCCAGAGGTAGAATTCCTGGGATGAGGGTAGCAGCAGACAGGATCAGACTTACTGCATCCTAAACGAAAGCGATCCAGAGAGCACCCAGATCCCGTAACACGACGGAGCTGCGTTTGCTCCTGGGGCTCCTGAACTATTTTGGTAACTTTCTTCCCAAATTGAGCACGCTGTTAGAGCCGCTACATGTGCTCCTACATGAAGGCCGCAAATGGATCTGGGGGAACAGCCAGGAAAGGGCTTTTAATAGAGCACGCAATTTGTTATGCTCCAACAATCTGTTAATGCTATATGACCCATGTAAGAAACTTATTTTAACATGCGATGCGTCGTCCTATGGGGTTGGGTGTGTGTTGCAGCATGTTAATGGCAACGGTCAGTTACAGCCGGTAGCGTATGCCTCCAGAAGTCTGTCCCAGGTAGAAAGGGGCTACGGGATGGTAGAAAAGGAAGTGCTTGCATGTGTATATGCAGTAAAAAAAATGCCCAGTACCTGTTTGGCAGGAAATTTGAGCTGGAGACAGATCACAAACCCCTAACAATGCTATAAATGCAAATGCATCGGCCTGCATACAGAGGTGGGCACTCATGTTAGCCTCCTATGACAATACAATTCGGCACAGACCGGGCACTGAAAACTGCGCCGAGGTACTCAGCAGGCTCCCACTAGCCACCACCGAGGGAGCAATCGAGCATGCTGCTGAGATGGTCATGGCTGTTGAAGCTTTCTAAAGCGAAGGCTCACCCATGACAGCCTGTCAGATCAAAGTCTGGACAAACAGAGACCCGCTACTGTCTTTAGTTAAGAAATGTGTCCTGAATGGGGACTGGGTAGCCACATAAGGGGCATGCCCTGAGGAATTTAAACCATTTCACAGGCGCAAGGATGAACTCTCGATTCAGGCCGATTGCCTACTGTGGGGAAACTGAGTAGTCATACCCCAGATGGGCAGAGAGGTGTTCATCCGAGAACTCCACCATGAGCACCCGGGCATTGTCATGGTGAAGGGAATTGCCAGGTCACACATTTGGTGGCCAGGGATAGATGCAGACCTGGAACTTTGTGTTCGCAGATGCAACACGTGTGCCCAGCTGGGCAATGCGCCCAGGGAAGCCCCCCTTAGCCCCTAGTCCTGGCCCACCAAGCCATGATCACGCATTCATGTGGACTACGCAGGTCCTTTCATGGGAAAATGTTTTTGGTTGTAGTCGACGCCCGCTCCAAATGGATCGAGTGTGACATTTTAAATTCAAGCACATCCTCTGCCACGGTAGAAAGTCTACGGGCAATGTTCGCCGCCCACGGTCTACCGGACATCTTGGTCAGCGACAATGGCCCGTGCTTCACAAGCACTGAATTCCAGGACTTCATGGCAGGCAATGGAATTAACCATGTCAGAACGGCACCGTTCAAGCCGGCCTCAAGCGGCCAGGCGGAACGAGCAGAGCAGATAATCAAACAGGGGATGCTCACAATGCAAGGGAGTTCCCTACAAAGCCGCTTATCATGCCTCCTGTTGGCCAATAGATCCCGACCACACTCGCTCACAGGGGTTCCACCTGCAGAGCTGCTAATGAAAAGGATGCTCAAAACCAGGTTATCCCTTATACACCCCACCATGAAAGAAATTGTTGAGAGCAGGCGCCGGTCACAATGTGACTACCATGACGGGAATGCGAGGGCACGATGTATTGATATCAATGACCCTGTCTTTGTCCTCAACTATGCTGCAGGGCCCAAATGGCTCGCAGGCACTGTGATTGCTAAAGATGGGAATAGGTTTCTGGTAGTTAAACTTACCAATGGACAAATCTGCCGCAAACATGTGGATCAAACAAAAAGGAGGTTCAGCAACCCCATAGAAGAAGCAGAGGAAAAAATGATGTAGAGTTTACTCCACCACAGGTGACCGAACACCGGAACCAAGCGGAGGAGAGCCCAGTCACTATGGGCAGTCCGGCCAGGCCTGAGGCACCGCAAACAGCAGACACTCAGGCAAGCGCCCAACAACCAGAGCCCCAACTCAGGCGCTCTACAAGGGAGCGTAAACCACCAGAGAGACTTAACCTGTGATCCCAATAAGATTTTGGGGGGGAGGTGATGTCATATATTCAACTGTCATTGTAACCCATGTATAACTGACCTAAGTTGTACACCGTGAGAACACTGACCACTAGGTGGTCAACTTGTGGGAGACACTCCTAACCTGGAATTTCAGGTATAAAAGGGGAAGCTCCACCCACCTTCTTCACTTCAGTGCTGGCTAATAAAGGTTATTGGTCACAGAGTGACCTTCTCTCAAGTATGGGCCTCGTGTGCATTTGTACTGTATAGTAAGGGCATATTACAGTGGCTAGGCAATGGCAGGCATTTAAATATCACATGGATGTACTACAACAATTGTACATCCCTATGTGGCATAAGAATAAAAAAGGGAAGGTGGCTCAATCGTGGCTGACAAGGGAAATTAGGGAAAGTGTTAAATCCAAGGAAGAGGCATATAAATTGGCCAGAAAAAGCAGCAAACCTGAGGACTGGGAGAAATTTAGAATCCAGCAGAGGAGGATTAAGGTTTACTTAGGAGAGGGAAAATAGAGTATGAGAGTAAGCTTGCAGGGAACATAAAAACTGACTGCAGAAGCTTCTACAGATATGTAAGAGAAAAAGATTAGTGAAGACTAATATAGGTCCCTTGCAGTCAGAATCAGGGGATTTCATAATGGGGAACAAGGAAATGGCAGACCAATTGAACAAATACTTTGGTTCTATCTTCACTAAGGAAGGCACGAATAACCTCCCGAAAATACTAGGGGACCGAGGGTCTAGCGAGAAGGGGGAACTGAGGGAAATCCTTATTAGTCACGAAATGGTGTTAGGGAAATTAAAAGGACTGAAGGTCGATAAAACCCCAGGGCCTGATAGTCTGCATCCCAGAGTAATTAAGGAAGTGGCCCTAGAAATAGTAGATGCATTGGTTGTCATTTTCCAACATTCTATGGACTCTGGTTCAATTCCTTTGGATTGGAGGGTAGCTAATATAACTCCACTTTTTAAAAAAGGAGAGAGAGAGAAAACAGGGAATTATAGACCGATTTAGCTTAATATTGGTGGTGGGGAAAATGCTGGAATCAATTATTAAAGATGTAATAGTAGTGACAAGATCGGTCCAAGTCAGCATGGATTTATGAAAGGGAAATTATGCTTGACAAATCTTCTAGAGTTTTTTGAGGATGTAACTGGTAGAGTGGAGAAGGGAGAACCAGTGGATGTAGTGTATTTGAACTTTCAAAAGGCTTTTGACAAGGTCCCACAGAAGAGATTAGTGTGCAAAATTAAGGCGCATGGTATTAGGGGTAATGTATTGATTTGGATAGAGAACTGGTTTGCAGACAGGAAGCAAAGAGTGGGAATAAACGGGTCCTTTTCAGAATTGCAGACAGTGACTGGTGGGGTGCCGCAGGGTTCAGAGTTGGGACCCCAGCTATTTACAATATACATTAATGATTTAGACAAAAGAATTGAATGTAATATCTCCAAGTTTGCAGATGACACTAAGCTGGGTGGCAATGCGAGCTGCGAGGAGGATGCTAGGAGACTGCAGGGGGACTTGGACAGGTTAGGTGAATGGGCAAATGCATGGCAGATGCTGTATAATGTGGATAAGTGTGAGGTTATCCACTTTGGTTGCAAAAACAGGAAGGCAGATTATTATCTGAATGGTGACAGATTAGTAAAAGGGGAGGTGCAATGAGACCTGGGTGTCATGGTACATCAGTCATTGAATGTAGTCATGCAGGTACAGCAGGCAGTGAAGAAAGCAAATGACATGCTGGCCTTCATAGCGAGGGGATTTGAGTATAGGATCAGGGAGGTCTTACTGCAGTTGTACAGGGCCTTGGTGAGACCACACCTTGAATATTGTGTGCAGTTTTGGTCTCTTAATCTGAGGAAGGACATTCTTGCTATTAAGGGAGTGCAGCGAAGGTTCACCAGACTGGTTCCCGGGATGGCAGGACTGACATATGAAGAAAGACTGGATCGACTAGGCTTATATTCACTGGAATTTAGAAGAATGAGAGGGGATCTCATAGAAACATATAAAATTCTGACGGGATTGGACAGGTTAGATGCAGGAAGAATGTTCCTGGTGTTGGGGAAGTCCAGATCCAGGGGTCACAGTCTAAGGATAAGTGGTTAGCCATTTAGGACCGAGATTAGGAGAAACTTCTTCACTCAGAGAATTGTGAACCTGTGGAATTCTCTACCACAGAAAGTTGTTGAGGCCAGTTCGTTAGATATATTCAAAAGGGAGTTCGATGTGGCCCTTATGACTAAAGGGATCAAGGGGTGTGGAGAGAAAGCAGGAATGGGGTACTGAAGTTGCATGATCAGCCATGATCTTATTGAATGGCGGTGCAGGCTCGAAGGGCTGAATGGCCTACTCCTGCACCTACTTTCTATGTTCCTGTTTCTATGATTATTTCTATACCTTTCTTGCAAGCCTCCATTATTTCTTTATTTATACTTTGTCCAACAGTATAGCTACTGTTAGGAGGCCTATAGACTATGCCCACGAGTGACTTCTCCTTATTATTTCTTATCTCCACCCAAACTGATTCTACGTTTTGACCTTCTGAGCCAATATAATTTCTCACTACTGCACTGATCTGATTCTTTATTAACAAAGCTACCCAGCTCCTTTTCCTTTCTGTCTATCCTTCCGCATTGTCAAATATCCCTGAATATCAGTTCCCAGTCTCGGGCACCTTGCAACCACATCTCTGTAATGGCTATCAGATCATACCCATTTATATCAATTTGTGCCATTAACTCATCTATTGTGTTACGAATGCTGCATGCAATCAGATGAAGAGCTTTTAGTTTTTTCTTTTTTACATTTTTCCCTGCTTTGACCTCACTTTCTGAAACACTCTTATTTTTACACTTTCTGCCCCTTCCTGACACACTCTTGTTATCATTTCCCCCATCGCTCCCTGATCTATTGCCTTCTCCTTGCTCTTTGACTTTTTAAATTTTGCACTCACCTGAACCCTCGCCCCCACTATTTAGTTTAAAGCCCTCTCTACAGCCCTAGTTATTCAATTCACCAGGACACTAGTCCCACTGAAATTCAAGTAGAGCCCATCCCTCTTTCCCCATGAACCGAAACCCATTTCTCCCTCACCAGTCTTTGAGCCCTGTGTTCATATCTCTGATCTTGTTCACCCTATGCAAATTTGCTCATGGCTCAGGTAGTAATCCAGGGATTATTACCTTTGTGGTTCTGCTTTTTAGTTTAGCCCCTAGCTGGTCATACTCCCTCAGCAGAACTTCTTTCTTTGTTCTATCTATGTCATTGGTACCTATGTGGACCACGGCAACTAGATCTTTCCCCTCTCACTCCAAGTTCCTCTCCAGCCCAGAGGAGATGTCCTTAACCCTGGCACCAGGCAGGCAACACAGTCTTTGGGACTCATATTGTCAGCTGCAGAGAACAGTATCTATCCCCCTAACTATACTACAACATTTCTTTTAACTCCCCCCACTTGAATGGCCACCTGTACCGCGGTGCTGTGGTTAGTTTGCTCATCCTCGTCCAAACAGGGAGTAAGAGCTTCAAACTTGTTGAACAAGAGCAAGCGCTCAGGCTCCACCATCGTTACCTGCTCACTCCATATCTTCCTCACTCATAGTCACACCCTCCTGTCCCTGACCATGGATCAAATTTGAATTCATTAACCTAAGGGATGTGACTGCCTCCTGGAACACAGCATCCGGGTAACTCTCCCCCGCCCTGATATGTTGCAGTGTCCGCAGCTCGGACTCCAGCTCATCAACACGGAGCCGAAGTTCCTCGGGCTGCAGACACTTGCTGCAGATGTGGTCGCTGTGGACCTCTATGGGGTCAACCAGCTCCCACATGCAACAGCAGAAACACATTGCCTGCTCTGTCAGCTCTAATGTAGTTATTTAATTACATTTTCACATTTTCAAAGTTTAGATTTTTAATCCCAGCTCTTAATTTAAACCAATGCCCTACAAAAATTGAGAAATACAGACCAAACAATCACTTACCTGCTTTCCTGTGACATCACACTTTTAATATTTTTACTTCTTATCTTCCCAGGTCAGTTGGTGCTGTCTCTCGATACTCAGGCTGCCACGCACTGCCTTTATCTCCCGCTCCGATCGACTGGTGTGTGTGTCCTCACGCTGGTTGGGCTAGCTCTCTTGGAATCAATTTAACCTATTTCTTTCTCCATCATTTAATCTCTTTCTTTCTCTATCCTTTTGTTTCATTGGTTAAGCAGATAGACCATTGGGCACAATGTTCATGAAGTCCCAGATGCAACGTTGATGTCACCGCGCCATTATCAATTCACATTTCCAGTAATTTGCGGCAAAGATATAGGGCTAGATTTTACATGTTTGTGCTTATCGCCCAAAAATGGGCATTATTTCCAACTTGGGTGGTGAAAATGGGTTTTCAGATCACTGGTTTCTCGCCCATTCTCAAAGCATCTAGTCTCCATTTTTTAAATTGGGCGTTACCGCGAGCGATATGAAATGGGCGGTAGCGTTAAATCTCGCTGACCTTCTGCCGTAAAGTGTCGCCGTCCTTAGCAACAGCATGGCAACACTTGATTTCTGTGATTCATGAGGTCAAGGGTCACCATGACATGCGCAGAAGAGGAGACAGAGAGAGGGGGAGCTGAGAGTGTCTGAAGGCGTGTGTGGGTGTGGTGTGGCTGTTTTGAGAGGAAGGAGGGAGAGTTTTAGAACAAATAGAGAAACAAAAATTAGCTGTTATCAGGCACGTATTTGCCCAAATTTGGACTATAATGGAGGGAGAGGAGGAGGCATCACAGCATGCTGTGGAGACTGACGCTGGCGAGAGCAGTGAGGTGGGAGAGGAGCACATTGGAGGGCGCAAAAGAGCGAGGAAGTTCTCGGACAAGGCTAATGTCTCCCTCCTGCAGGAAGTCGCGTCACGCTGGGGTGATTTGACCCAGGGAGGGCAAGGGAAGCCCACCCCAAAGGCCTACCAGAAGATATGGGCCGAGATAGCAGAGGTGGTCTCGTCGGCGACCAACAAGGTGCGTGAGGGCAACCAATGCCGCAAACGATGGAACAACCTTGTGGGATCCGCAAGAGTAAGTATTACTTTATTTACATGTACTTATGTATTTATATAATTTGCTTTGTAAGGGTAATGAGTAACTATCAGCAGATGTAAGGTCTTTCACTTTTACCGGAAATGGTTACTCAAAGCCTGCGTTCATGGTGTACGTCTTTAGCTAAAGAATGATAATTATCATAGTAATCAGGATTACATCTGTTGGTTATGTGTTGTATCAGTCTCTGTGACAGTACCTAGCAATCATATCATGCAATGATCTCATGCCATGTCGTCCTGTCACCTTTTACAGAAGAACCTATCGACGATGAGGTCCATGCAGAGGCGAACGGGTGGAAGGCCACCAGTCACCAGCGACATCACTGAGATGGAGGAACGGTTGCTTGCACTTGTGGGGAAGCACCCCCGGACAGGCACGGAAGGATCTGCAGACCCTGAAGTGATGCCACGTAATTGAAGTTGACACCATTGCGTGATGTGAAATCAATAGATGCCACACCCACTCATATCCGAACACTCAAATATGATAGATGATTTCTAAAATTGTCCAAGAATTAATGCTGGCCTAATGAAAATCATTGCAATGCAAATTTGTTGATGGTCATGAAATGTGATGTCTGTGATGAGTTTGATAGCGGTGATGCTTTTGTTGTGTATATGCTGTGTGTAGCGCTGGACTCATCTTGTGACCCTAGCACCTCCTTCTCCTCTAATAACCTCATTTGTGTTTTGCAGCTCAGCCAGCAGCGCGTCCCCAGGCAAGACCACAGAGGCCAGAAGGTGGGGGCGTGGGTCCCGACTCTCCGGACAATCCTACATCTGATGCTGAGGAGCTCTGATTCTCGCCCATCAACCCACTGGGTCTATTCTTGACAGATGAGAGCGCAGACTTCAAATAACCTTCATTGCCATGCTCCAGAACCCATTTCACCCCAAGGCCATCTAGTGGTCCTCCGGTCATTCCCGCCTCCACTCTGGAGGTACTGGCCCCAAGCATCTCGCCACAGTGCACCCCATTTGTCCCCAGGACTGCACCGACCCTGCGGGAGCCTCATGAACACAGTAGATCTGTTCCACGAGCGCCCCATGAGAGTGGAGAGATGGTACAATTGTCCAGGAGGACTGTAGACATTGGTGACCAGCTCATTGAAGCATTGGGGGGCATATCCCGACAGCTGGCCACCATGACTGAGTACATTCCGCGGATTGCGGAGGCCCTGGATGCGATAGCCAGGAACACTGCTGGCACAGGCCTCCCAGTGGTCCCCGAGCACAGCACTCCTAGGTTCTGCACCACCACTGCGAATGACAGATGAGAGCAAGGACCAAGATCCTGCTTCTGAGTCAGAGAATGTTGCCCCCTCGGCACCCCCCGTTCCCGTACCCATGCAATCACCGTCTCTGCCTTCATTCCCCCGCAATGAGGCACCGCCTGAGGAGCTCCTCGGCCAGGCGGCATGAAGCGAGGAGTGGAATGGGTAGAGGTGGGGAGAAGAAGGAGAGGGGGGAAGGGAAATGAGGTGCATGTCTGCAGGTGATGGCTGTGTTATATCTCCATCTGGGTGTATGTAATTTGTTGTGATGTATGGGGTGAGGGGATCACCCTTCTGCTTTGCATTTGTATTCTGTGTTGCTGGACATGTTGAACATTTGATTGATGTCAATGGTGAAAAAGTGGGGTGTGGGCGGGGGTTGGGTGTTTTTGCTGTGATACTTATGATTTCAGACTAATGTTGGCATAACATTTTTTTTATTGAACATAACCTTGTTGCACATTGTCTCAGATATATGGACCATTACACGCTGATGATTCCTTAACATGAAAGGATTAAATAAAACTTAACTTCAATCCACGTAAACTTTAACTGGCACCAAGGTGATGGGCGCCATTGATGTCTGAGCTACAGTGTGTCAGCATTGTCACTCACAGCAACATTCTTTCAGGCAAATCGTTCAGATACAAGGGGCCGTATGGCCTACTCCAGTTCCTATTTCTTATGTTCTGATGTATTTATGTTCCTATATCAGCTCCTCACATAAGAGTCTTCCAGCTATGTAGCCACCACGGGCCCTTTCCTGCGGTCTGGAGGGGGTCATGGACATGATTGCATAGTCAGCCTGTTTGTCTGGCCCTAGGTCAGCGTCCAGCCCCTCATCATCCTCTTCCTCTCTCTCCTGAGGTGGAGCATCAGTCCCTTCTGGCAATTCTTGGGCCCTCCTGATAGCCAGATTGTGCAGCATGGAGCACATGACCATGAATTTACCTGCTTGCTCAGGGTTGTATTGTAGCTCCCCTCTTGAGTGGTCCAGACATCTGAAGCGTTGCTTAAGCACAGTTATTGTTTCCTGGACTACATTTTGTGTGTCTCTGTGGCTCTGGTTGTATCGTTTCTCGGCCTCGGTGTGGGTGTCACGTGGGGGGGTCATCAGCCAGGTGGCTAGGCCATATCGGTTATCATTGTCCTTGTGACTGACTCTTAAACATGTGAGAGACAGTGCTCTCACACAGGATGTGAGCTTCATCGAAGCTGCCCGGACATTTGACATTCACTGCCATTATGATCTGGTTGTGGCCGGCAACTAGTTGGACCTTCAGGGAGTGAAATCATTTTCTGTTACAAAAATGCTCCAGGTCCTGAGAAAGTGGCCGCATGCCGATGTGAGTGCAGTGTATTGCTCCCTGCACCCTGGGGAACTTAGCAATGTGGTAGAATGCTCCAGCCCTGTCAGTCTGAGTCTCTGTTGTCATGGGGAAGCTGATAAAGTCCAACCTTCACGCGTACAGGGCCTCCGTGGCCTGTCTAATGCAGCAATGGGTAGCTTGGTGAGACAGAGGGCAAATCTCGACTGCGGAGGCTCGAAAGGAACCGAATACGTAAAAAGATAGTGCCGCGGTGACCTTGACCTCGACCGACACTGATGTCCTGATGGCAAGCTGCATATGTGGCCTGATGAGCTCACATATTTCATTGATCAACACCTTGTAAAAGCGCAGTCTCCAAAGGCAGGTGTGCTCGGACACGTTGAGGTAAGACCTCTTCTCCCTGTAAGTGAGGGATGTGTATGGTCTGGACCTCCTCCTCATTCTGTCATGTATTAAATTGGGGACATAATGATGTGCATCACACATTGAGCCATCTGCACTCTGCAACATCTGCATATTAAACGATGCAGGCTGAGAAATGGCTGGCCCCATTGCAATGAAAGTAGAATAGTAAATGATCAGAAACAATAATTTCCTCACTGAAATACATCTAGAGTAAACTCCCAATAGTCCAGAGTCTGAAAATATATCTGTTGAGATGGTCACTTCACCTGAGAAAAACTCCAGAGTCAATGCAAACTCCCCCGAAGTTGAAGCAGCCTTTTGAATGAAGCGAAGTGCAATTTTAAAAATGGCAGCCACACCGCTGTGATTCGTTCAGAACAGTTCCACTTTTTGGGGCGATATTTGTGCGAGGTGGTGAAAGTGACACTGGGTGATCTGGGCGTTAATTTCGACAAATGTGCGCTTTACGACAAAAAAAAATGGGCGGGCGGTATTATTGAATCTCGCCGTTAATTCCATGTGGAAAGTAATGCCGGGCGATATTATGGGCATTAATTTCGCCCATTCTGAAGATTCCGCCACAAAAAAGTGGGCGTGCGGTATTAATTTTTCCCAGCGTTACACACATGGGGAAAGTAACGCTCGGCGATAAGCTTCCGAAAATTGCCCGTCAGTTTCCATTTTGTGGCTAACTGGACGATATATGGATGTTATACATCATTTCAGCAGTAAAATGGACATTAAGTGGGCATTAAGCATGCAAAGAACAAGGAAACTCTAGCCCATATTATGATCTGAAGGGCGAGGGGCAAAGTCCAGTGAGTTGTGCTGCTCTAGCAAATTCTGGGTCGATGTTTTACATGAGATGATTTTCTCTTGTTAACTTTTCACTATAGTTCCTAACCATGGTATCCTAATCTATCAATGCAAGGATAACACCTGAGTTAAAGCATTGTTCATTTATGAAAAGAGTCAAAGCTTAAATTGCTAGATGCAGCAATATTGTATCATTATATAATTGACTTACTAGCAACTGTTGGAAATAGAATCGGGGAGAAATTCGATCGCGCCTCTGTTGCAGCGTTAATCCAGGCGGAGCGATAGTTTTAGCGCCTTGAAAAAGATTGTGTCACCCGCCCAGGAATTCATCAGAATTGGTCGAAGAGTTAACAGGGGCGATAAATCAGCCATTGCACACCAGAGCTGGGCAAGGGTGGCGATAATGAAAGTTTGGTCGATACATTTTGCAGACCCATTGCACATGTGCCGAACTCCGAATCAGAATCTGGGAAAAGCCGAGTCTTAAAGGCGTGGCATGGTAATGCACCCATTAAAGTTTTCAAAATCTCATCCTTTCAACCTGCACTGTTATGTTTGTCTACCGCTGCAAACTCGGAGGCTCACGCACCGTGCTCTGTGTAAACGTTGCACTGACTGTGACCTCCGAGGGAAGCGCTTCCTCATTCCTTTAAGTAGCCACCAGTTAATGACTCTGCAAGCCTGTACAGACTGTTTTTCCAGATGTTATTATTGGTGGGCACTCAATGAGGTGCACGCACCGAATTTACTGACCGGGGTGCAAGCGCGCACGTTGCACCAGGAATGCGTCATGATCGAAGTGATTGTCAGCAGCCTGGCGCTAATGGTTTGCATTCCCATTGAGCCTCTAATGAATTTTCCGTTGGAGTGCTAAAAGCTGCTCGCCCGGTTGCTAAGCTCTAACGCTCCCATTAACGCACCGTTTGTCCGCAAACTGAGGCTATAGACAACTGAAAATCCAGTCCTATGATACTTTAAGTTCCAGCTTCATTTTTATAGTAATTTTCTCCGCTTGTCTCATAAAGGTGCTGTCTCCTGTCTGTACATTTCGACGGGCATCTGCAGCCCTCTGGTATCTTGCCCAGGTTACCATTCTTCATGTGTGAACTGTCATGTATCCTATATGGCTACTGTTGGTACTATCATAAGGTGTGCCACCAGAGGACACAGCAGTGGGAGACTTGTAGGTTACCTGTAAAGGTGTACCTGCCCTATTATAAAAGGCAGGCCACCAGGTGTGATCCTCACTCTGGAGTTAACTAATAAATGTCTAAGGTCACTACAGTTCAAGTGCCTCGTGAAGTCATTGTTGGAGCATCTAAGGACACAACCGATGAAATTACGAACTTTCACGCGGAAATGGCTACCCTTGGTATGTTGCAGCAGTTTGCCGATGGTGATGATTAGGATGCCTTTGTGGAGATGCTAGAACATTTCTTCACAGCTAACGACCTGGCAAGAAATGACCCAGCCGCACTGGCTGATAAGCGCCGCGCTATCCTGCTAACCAGTTGTGGGCCCAACGTCTATGGCCTCGACAGGGACTTGCTGGCACCAGCGAAGACAACGACCAAGTCATACAAGGAGATCGTAACCCTGATCCAGGAGCAACTCAAGCCCAAGGAGAGCATCCTCACAGCCAGACACCGGTTCTATACCCACCGTCAGCCCGAAGGCCAGCAAGTCGCGAAGTAGAGCTCAGGAGGCTGGCGGCACCGTGCGAATTCGGCACCCACCTCAACGAAGCACTGCGGGACATTTTTGTCATTGGAATTGGCCATGATGGCCGTCTTCATAAGCTACTGTTGGTGGATACCACAATCACAGTGCAGAAGGCCATCTCTGTGAGCCAGGCATTCATGACCTCGACCTGCGGCTCTAGGCAAATGTCTCACCCTCAGGACTCAAACCCGGCAGGTACTGTGCACAGAGTGGCGCCATTCAGGGGCTGGACTGTAGAGCGCGAACCCTCTCAGGGAAGAGTGAACACGCCCCCGAGTCCCTTAACTCAGAGTCCGCCGAGGGGGGCTAATCGAGTAGCACCATGCTGGCGTTGCGAAGGGAATCACAGAGCTCACCAGTGCCATTTTAAAGACTATGTTTGCAAAGGTTGCAGCACAAAGGATCACCTCCAGCGAATGTGCAAGAGAAATAGGACTCACTGTGTCAATGAGGAGTCCGCAGATGGCCATGAATCCAGCGTGGATTATGAATTGATAGACAGAGAGACAGCCCAGTCCCACAGGGAAGTATATAGCATGTTTAGCTGCACCACCAAGTGCTCCCGGCTGAAGATGGAAGTCGAGATAGAGGGAAGTCCAGTCTTCATGGAAATGGACATGGGGGCGAGCCAGTCAGTGATGAATCAAGGAGCCTTTGAGAGGCTATGGAACAATCCGGCTGAACGACCCGAGTTGGCGCCGGTTCAGGCAAAGCTGCGCACCTACACCAATGAAATCATCCCAGTCGTTGGTATTGCAAATGTAAAGGTACTCCATGATGGCGCGGTGCACAAGTTACCTCTGTGGATTGTTGCAGGTGATGGACCAACGCTGCTCGGCAGAAGGTGGATGGAGAAGATCCATTGGAAGTGGGAAGACTTCACCCCTCCAGCGATCGAAGCCCTCTGCGCTCAGAGGCAAAGCAAGTCCTCACCTGAGAGTGGACCCGGCACCAGAGAGCAGACCAGTACAGCACCCGAGACACAGATTGCCCAGCACGACTGCATGGAGAGGATCCAGCTGAGACGACCCGAATGCACCTTCCGGGCTCCAGTGGCAGGACTCCGGAGAAAGAAAATCGGATCCAGAAGCGACTTCCCAACTGCGGAGGCAGAACCCGGGGAAAAGAGGATCACTGCAGTCGACATCGTGGACGAAGGAAATATGACGCTCAAACCACAAGGTGATGCGCTGACGACAAAGATGGCTGCGGCCAGACCATGAGGTGCAGCGCTGATGGAGCAACATATGGCACCAAACGGAGAAGTGGATTGGGGTAAAGCAAGCAAGACTCTCTTAAAGGAGGTCTGCAGCCCACCACAATTAAAGGGATAGTTCCACACAGTTAAGCGATGTAATAGTAATTGTAAGTTAGAGACAAAATATGTAACGGATCATGTAAAGTGTGTAACTGATCATGTAAAATGTGTAACTGATAATCGGAATTGTATACATGCAACCAGCAAGGAAAAGTCGCGCGATTATGTACAATGTGCGATTGATGATCTGAACTGTTCATATGCAACCAGCGAGGAAAAGTCGCGCGATCGTGATCGGACCCCAGAGAGTCCATCATAAGTAAGGAAAAGCTGTACCTTGCAGAATTTCCACTGCACGCAGCCAATGCAGCGGGCAGACACCCATCAGGTGCACACAGGTCCAGCGAGCTACCCAATGCCATAGCTGGCGTCCCAGGGACCAGAGTCATGCACCAGGAAGTGTGGCCACAAGCAGCTAACACACACGAGCTACCAGAGGTCAACCAGATAAAACCCACATAGAGCTAAGCCCAGAGCAGAGACGATTTGCACTGAGGGTTCAGGGGTGAGTGATGACACATATCCTACATGGCTACTGTTGGTACTGTCACAAGGTGTGCCACCAGAGGGCACAGCTGTGGGAGATTTTTAGGTTACCTGTACAGGTCTGCCTGGCCTTGTATAAAAGGCAGGCCACCAGGTGTGATCCTCACTCTGGAGTTAAATAATAAAGAACTAAGGTCAGTACAGTTCAAGTACAACACATTACCTCGTGGAGTCATTGTTAGAGCATTTGAGGACACAACATGAACCTTAACAGGGAATGGCATGACAGCCAAGCCTCAGCTTATTTTCAAACAGTGTCCACACAGATACATTTTCCAACATTGGTCACTGGATCACAATCAGAAGGAAGAACCCTTGATGATTTTCCCTTGTCTAGCCTGGGGATACTGAAGTCCATTATAGTACCCAACTGTTGCCTTGGTCAAGTTGGTGAGGCGCGAGTCCGGGGTCGGAGGGCTATAAAAGGCCCAGCGGCAGCGAGAGGCGGCGGCAGTTGGTGAGGCGCGAGTCCGGGGTCGGAGGCCTATAAAAGGCCCAGCAGCAGCGAGAGGCGGCGGCAGATGGTGAGGCACGAGTCCGGGGTCGGAGGCCTATAAAAGGCCCAGCGGCAGCGAGAGGCGTACTTGTGCAGCTACAGGGAGAAGGCAAAAACGAAGTAGACAGAAACAGAAAGGTGACGTCACAGCCAAGGGAGTAAGTGATTGGCTGGTGATTGGTGAGTAGTTTTTCTTTCTTCTCTTCTATAACAGTGAGTAAACGTTAGCATTGTTGTTGCCTACAACAGGATGAACGACAACAATTGTACATTCCTGTCTGGCGTAAAAATAAAAAAGGGAAGGTGGCTATCAAGGGAAATCAGGGATACTATTAAAGCCAAGGAAGTGGCATACAAATTAGCCAGAAATAGCAGTGAACCCGGAGACTGGGAGAAATTTAGAACTCAGCAGAGGAGGACAAAGGGTTTGATTAGGGCAGGGAAAATGGAGTACGAGAAGAAGCTTGCAGGGAACATTAAGACGGATTGCAAAAGTTTCTATAGATATGTAAAGAGAAAAAGGTTAGTAAAGACAAATGTAGGTCCCCTGCAGTCAGAATCAGGGGAAGTCATAACGGGGAACAAAGAAATGGCGGACCAATTGAACAAGTACTTTGGTTCGGTATTCACTAAGGAGGACACTAACAACCTTCCGGATATAAGAGGGGTCAGAGGGTCTAGTAAGGAGGAGGAACTGAGGGAAATCCTGATTAGTCGGGAAATTGTGTTGGGGAAATTAATGGGATTGAAGGCCGATAAATCCCCAGGGCCTGATGGACTGCATCCCAGAGTACTTAAGGAGGTGGCCTTGGAAATAGCAGATGCATTAACAGTCATTTTCCAACATTCCATTGACTCTGGATCAGTTCCTATGGAGTGGAGGGTAGCCAATGTAACCCCACTTTTTAAAAAAGGAGGGAGAGAGAAAATAAGGAATTATAGACCGGTAAGCCTGACATCGGTAATGGGTAAGATGATGGAATCAATTATTAAGGATGTCATAGCAGCACATTTGGAAAGAGGTGACATGTTAGGTCCAAGTCAGCATGGATTTGTGAAAGGGAAATCATGCTTGACAAATCTTCTAGAATTTTTTGAGGATGTTTCCAGTAGAGTGGACAAGGGAGAAACAGTTGATGTGGTATATTTGGACTTTCAGAAGGCTTTCGACAAGGTCCCACACAAGAGATTAATGTACAAAGTTAAAGCACATGGGATTGGGGGTAGTGTGCTGACATGGATTGAGAACTGGTTGTCAGACAGGAAGCAAAGAGTAGGAGTAAATGGGTACTTTTCAGAATGGCAGGCGGTGACTACTGGGGTACCGCAAGGTTCTGTGCTGGGGCCCCAGCTGTTTACACTGTACATTAATGATTTAGACGAGGCGATTAAATGTAGTATCTCCAAATTTGCAGATGACACTAAGTTAGGTGGCAGTGTGAGCTGCGAGGAGGATGCTATGAGGCTGCAGAGCGACTTGGATAGGTTAGGTGAGTGGGCAAATGCATGGCAGATGAAGTATAATGTGGATAAATGTGAGGTTATCCACTTTGGTGGTAAAAACAGAGAGACAGACGATTATCTGAATGGTGACAGATTAGGAAAAGGGGAGGTGCAACGAGACCTGGGTGTCATGGTACATCAGTCATTGAAGATTGGCATGCAGGTACAGCAGGCGGTTAAGAAAGCAAATGGCATATTGACCTTCATAGCGAGGGGATTTGAGTACAGGGGCAGGGAGGTGTTGCTACAGTTGTACAGGGCCTTGGTGAGGCCACACCTGGAGTATTGTGTACAGTTTTGGTCTCCTAACCTGAGGAAGGACATTCTTGCTATTGAGGGAGTGCAGCGAAGCTTCACCAGACTGATTCCCGGGATGGCGGGACTGACAAGAAAGACTGGATCAACTGGGCTTGTATTCACTGGAGTTCAGAAGAATGAGAGGGGATCTCATCGAAACGTTTAAAATTCTGATGGGTTCAGGCAGGTTAGATGCAGGAAGAATGTTCCCAATGTTGGGGAAGTCCAGAACCAGGGGTCACAGTCTAAGGATAAGGGGTAAGCCATTTAGGACCGAGATGAGGAGGAACTTCTTCACCCAGAGAGTGGTGAACCTGTGGAATTCTCTACCACAGAAAGTTGTTGAGGCCAATTCACTAAATATATTCAAAAAAGAGTTAGATGTAGTCCTTACTACTGAGGGGATCAAGGGGTATGGTGAGAAAGCAGGAATGGGGTACTGAAGTTGCATGTTCAGCCATGAACTCATTGAATGGCGGTGCAGGCTAGAAGGGCCGAATGGCCTACTCCTGCACCTATTTTCTATGTTTCTATGTTTCTATCAACTGATTAGTTCAGAGTGGGAATCAAACCTTCACCTCTGTTGGTTTGTATAAGAACATAAGAAATAGGAGCAGGAGTAAGCCATACAGCCCCTCGAGCCTGTTCCACCATTTAATACGATCATGGCTGATCTGATCATGGACTCAGGTCCACTTTCCTGCGGGCTCACCATAACCCCTTATTCCCTTATTGGTTAAGAAACTGTCTATCGCTGTCTTAAATTTATTCAATGACCCAGCTTCCACAGCTCTCTGAGGCAGCGAATTCCACAGATTTACAATCCTCTGAGAGAAATAATTCCTCTTCATCTCAGTTTTAAATGTGCCGCCCCTTATTCTAAGATTATGCCCTCTAGTTCTAGTCTTGCCTATCAGTGGAAACATCCTCTCTGCATCTCTGTATAATTAATGCAGCACCAGGTTTGCCTACAAGGTTTGCCTACAAGGCCATCAGAGCGGTTCAGCTTACTTTAACATTTAGCATACTATAGTCCTATCCATGTCACATCCAAATTCTTTGCATCAATTTACTGGATTTAGGTAATCTGTCATATAAATGCAATCCTGTAGCAATGAATTTGTGTGAATTGGTTGCATCACATCCTGTGCTCCTTATTATGGAAATTAAAGTACCCATGGGTTAAGCTAATTTATGTGGAGCAATTAAGTGTTCTACTGTATTAAAACTATATTAATGTACTTAATATAAATAAGAATAGGGTAACTATCCTCTGAAGTGACACTGGATCTCATAATAAATATGCATTCCAGGTGCAAGTTTGATATGGAGTCAGAGATTAAAAGTGAATTAATTATTTTTTCTTCAGTGGCACTTTATTTTATGTGGTATTGACAAATATTTTGTCAAAAATGTCATATTAGTTGAGCTTTAATAGTTTTATTAATTACAATAGGTGCCACTTAAAGCAAGAATGGTGGAAGTAATGTGTCAGGGCTATGGATGTCAATACCACATTGGGGTTATGGGGAGCGGGTGGGGAAGTGGAGCTGAGTCCATGATCAGATCAGCCATGATATTGAATAGCGGAGCAGGCTCGAGGGGCCATATGGCCTACTCCTGTTCCTATTTCTTATGTTCTTACGTTCTTAAAGGCTTTTTTACCTTCCTTACACCTTTAGGAGAATGCACTCAAATGGAGACTTCTGTTGATCATCAACATATAAGCACAATAATGCAGTTGAAGTAAATTTTCTTTTTTAACAAAATATACCAAACACCTACATTTGTTTATAGAATTCAGAGGGAATTTGTGTAAATTTGTAGAGCAGAAAATTAATGTAAGAAGAAGTGATTTACGAGGTTGAATGTTTTTCTCTGGGATGGAGAGAAAACAGTAAGTAACACATCAGGGGGGAAAAATTCAGTCACACCTCATTTGGGGCGGTAACCTAGGTGGAGCGGTAATTTTAGTGCCTGAAAAAGTTTGCGCCCTCCACCCAGACGTTCGCCTGAATCGGTCGAAGAGCTGAGAGGGGCGCTAAATCAGCTGTTGCATACCAGAGCTGGGGGAATGCTAACGAAAATGCTGGTGCTAAATTTAACTGAGTCATTGCACATGCGCCAAACTCCAATTCAGATCCTGGGAAAAGCTGAGTCTTAAAGGCGCGGTACAGTAATGCACCCATTAAAATTTTCAAAATCACTTTTTCTCAAAGTGAACATTTATTTCTGTCTGCCGCTGCAAACTCAGAGGCTCACGATCGTGCTGTGTGTAAACGTTGCACTGACTGTGACCTCCGAGGGAAGCGCTTCCACATCCCTTTAAGTAGCCACCAGTTAATGACTCTGCAAGCCTGTTTTTCTAGATATTGTTCTTGGCAGTCGCTAAATGAGACGGCTGCACCTAATTTTCCGACCGGGGCTCAAGTGTGGGCGTTGCACCAGGAATATGTCATGATTGGTCAGCAGCCAGGCTCTGTTGGTTTGAGCCTCTAATGAATTTTCGGTTGGGACGCTAAACGCTGTGCTCCCGATCTGGAAGCCAGAAGATGTCATTTCAAGAAGTTCTTGTGCCCTTGGATATGAATGGGCCTGGAATTTCTCGTGGAGGTGTAAATGGCAAGTTACATGAAAATTTACGTCCGCTGTTCAACCCATTTTGCCAATGACAATTTACAGCGAAATTTCATTCTCATTAGCATATGGCGGCATATAAAAATCGGTGTAAGCTAACGGAAATTAGCGTAAACAATCGGGCCGAAGGGAAGCGTGGAACTCACGATATATATTCCTTCGTTAAGTATAAAATTAAAGTTTGAAAAAAATCTAACAACCATTCATGCACATTACACACAGTATATTTTTTAAATGCAATCATGAATGTTTTCAATTTTTTATGTAATTCATACCGATGCCATAAAAAATAACTTTACAGGAACAAAAAATGCAGTGAGGATAAATTAAAAATAGATTTTTTTAAATCACCATAGAATATCAGAAATAGAATTTTGTTTCCTGCTGCAACTAAAATTATGGGCAGAACTTTAGACCCGTTTTAAGCAGCATAATTGCAGGAAATTCATGCGTATTGCTCTTTACCATTAGGATGGAGCCACATTACAGGACTCGCTGAATGGGTGTAAAAGACTGAAGATATTAGGGCATAGCATCTGTGTAAAAGACATTTGAATGTCGTCAATCTTTTACACTGAAAATTGATTTTACATCCCGATTACATGTATCTTTGGACTCAAAACACAGGGAATTCTGGCCCAAATGCAGAAACAGCTGATGGAACTGGGAATATACTTTCTTCAAGAGCACCTGAAGGAAGAATAGATCCTGAGCTACCTCATGGCAGTGCGTTTTAAGGCGCTTATCCCAGAATCAGCTTACAAACTGCTGCTGTTGTAAAACTTCTGAGTCAGCTTTGCAGGAATCTGAGATAGTAAGCTTGACCTGAATAAACAGGTCTAGAGACTTCAATCTACCTGTTCAGTAGCCAAGCTGTTAGATTCCTTAATTCTCTGATAAACAGTCTACCCTGTCTGTTGGAGGATAATGATACAACTTTAGAAAGAATACCAAGACATCGAGTTCTATCTGTCCTTTACCAATGTGGTTCTGACTAGTTTTAAACATTTTCTGCATGGTGATAAAAGCTACATGCAGAATATAAAGTGTAAAAGGATTGAGCTTCACTGTCTTGCTGAACAATGAATACATCGGCGTCAAAAGTCCTTAAATGACTGCTTCCCTCCAGCACTGACCTTGCTGGAGTCTGTGGGGCCTGCAGGAGGGCAGCACATTTGTATGTGGCTGGCGGGTGCAAGTGCTTCTATTGGTGCAACTTCATCACCCATCTGGCTCATGCATTTGGAAAATGCGGGCCTTGTCCACCATTGGTTGAGGGTTGTTTCATAAGACTGCCTCCCCCCTCCCTCCCACCGCTCTCCCTCCACCCCCATCCCCCACTCTGGTCATGACCTCCTTGATACCTTTGTAAGGGGGTCAATCAATAAAAATTACAAAAAAGGACTTTCAAAAGTGAACTGCATATGTACTTGAAATGGAAAAATGTGCAGGGCTATAGGAAAGAGCAGGGGAGTGGGACTAATTGGATAACTCTTTCAAAGAGCCGGCATAGGCATGATGGGTCAAGTAGCCTCCTTCTGTGCTGTATCTATGATTCTATGGGACCGAAATTGGTGAAGGCTAAGGCCCGCCCAAGTGCCGTCCAAAGGACTGCCGATGGCCGCCGAGAGACCGAACGGTACTTTGCCTGGAAGATTCCTCTAAACGAGGTGGCAGTACCAATCGGCGGCCAAACAACGGCTTACGCCGTCAATCTGGGCAGCAGCAGGCGGGAGCTCTCAATCTCGGTGGCAAAGGCTCTTGCCGCCCAAGTGCTGCCGAGGATGGAGTCGGGCCCAGGAAGGGTGGAAGACGTGCAAATAAAATTCACAGGAAACAAAAAAAAAAAACACTTTCAGGGGACCACATCCAAGTAAGTCGCTGTCAAAAAATTTTCAAAAATATTTTCATGAACCTTTTTTTCCCTTCTTCATACCTACCATTGGGGTTAGAACAGCCTCCACGCAGCGGTCTTTCCCCCTGCTGGTGCCAACTCCCACCCACACCAATCTGGCAGCTCAGTGGGCAGGAGGCCACTTACGCTACTTGGCTGCCAGAGGACGTCAGTGGGCGGTTCCCAGCGGTACTCCCCTCCCACCTGCTCCAGCCCACGTGGAAAATGGCGAAGAGAGGAAAACGGAAGCAAAACTCGGTGGCAGTCAGCAGCAGCAGGCGACAGTGGGTGGTAAGGTCACCAATATCGGGGCCTATGATTCTATGGCTTAAATTTCTTTGGGGACCCTGGACCCCACCAATGAGGCTGGTATTTGTCCATCTGGAGGTTGGTGCACCTTAACTCAGTTGGTGTAACTATTTTGGGTCACAGCTGAGCCAGTCTAGCAGGAACTGAGGTAGCTCAAGATCTATTCTTCCTTCAGTTGTTTGCTTTCTAATGGGTGGGTGGACATCCCAATTGAGAGTACGAACGGAGAGTTACATTGGGATCGTAAACCAAGAAATATTGGCCCCTAATTAACTATTTATGGAACATTTAACAGACAATGCATGACCAAGGCTCCCACTGACCCTAAACCTAATGGTGTGTCTGGCAGAACTCACCCGGAAGTGTTGGAGGCCAACTTGTGCCAAACCGCGAACTGTCGGTTAGATATTGAGGAACATAAATGAATGGGAATACCCCCAAAAACACACAGATACTTAACATAATTTTTTTTTAAACATATATTTAAAATTAATCAAATTTGAATGTAATTAATTATTTAAAACAAAATTTTATTTTTTGAAAAATAAATTTACATATTTTAAAGGGTCTAAAATAAACTTACCATATTTAACAGGATGTTAAATGTTTAAATTATTGAAAAAAATATTTTTCCCTCTCCTTTTAAAGTGTTACGTTGATAAAACCTGCTTTTATCAGTCGTAAGAATTTCAAGGGCATTTGCTGGGCAGAACTCTCCGCCCACGGAGGCACTTTGCTTCCGGATGCGTGCGATCTGTCAAGAGGATTTGACAAATTGCAAATTCAGGGTTCAGGCGCATGCGCTTCACATGCCTAAATCTGGAACTTACGTGGCCTCTACAGGCGCATGCACACCTTGTACACGCCTGTAGAGGTTGCGAATTCAGGGCCATTAAGCCTGGTTTTCTTGCCTTCCTTTCCCACTCAGGGCACAAAGCAGAGGAAAAGTGGCCAATTGTCTTGTTATGATAAGAATTTAGCAAGTGTGAGGATTTCTTGAAATTTTTAATGGTCCTCACTTTTGAGACAATTGGCCTTCTGATTCCCATGGGCAACAGAAATATCCTGCACTGATCGCCATCTGGTAACACCTGCTGATAGATCTGCACATATACAACAGTGAGAAGTCAAATAACCTTCTGATGTTCACGGCATAGGATCACACAATGGCTTAATGCAGAAATGCACTGCCTGACATGATCCTGAGCCATATAGATCATGAAGGTCCCAAATTAATTTCTTTGTCAAACCTGATATCAATGACTGCTAAATTGTCACGGGGGCGGGGGAAGTGTGGGGGCAGGGCACCAGTGTTCCTAGACTAGGCAAAGGGGAAAATTTTGCTCAAGGCTCCTATTCCCATGGTGACCATTATAGTCGAATAGCCTTCCAGTTAGAAACATAGAAACATAGAAAATATGTGCAGGAGTAGGCCATTCGGCCCTTCGAGCCTGCACCACCATTCAATATGATCATGGCTGATCATGCAACTTCAGTACCCCATTCCTGCTTTCTCTCCATACCCCTTGATCCTGTTAGCCGTAAGGGTCACATCTAACTCCCTTTTGAATATATCTAATGAACTGGCCTCAACAACTTTCTGTGGTAGAGAATTCCACAGGTTCAAAATTATCTGAATGAAGAAGTTTCTCTTCATCTCTAAATGGCTTACCCCTTATGCTTAGACTGTGACCCCTGGTTCTGGACTTCCCCAACATCGGGAACATTCTTCCTACATCTAACCTGTCCAATCCCGTCAGAATTTTATATGTTTCTATGAGATCCCCTCTCATTTTTCTAAATTCCAGTGAATATAAGCCTAGTCGATCCAGTCTTTCTTCATATGTCAGTCCTGCCATCTGGGAATCAGTCTGGTGAACCTTCGCTACACTCCCTCAATAGCAAGAATGTCCTTCCTCAGATTAGGAGACCAAAACTGCACACAATATTCAAGGTGTGGCCTCACCAAGACCCTGAACAACTGCAGTAAGACCTCCCTGTTCCTATACTCAAATCTTCTCGCTATGAAGGCCAACATGCCATTTGCCTTCTTCACCGCCTGCTGTATCTGCATGCCTACTTTCAATGACTGATGTACCATGGCACCTGAATCTCCTTGCACCTCCCCTTTTCCTAATCTGTCAGCATTCAGATAATATTCTGCCTTCCTGTTTTTGCCACCAAAGTGGATAATCTCATATTTATCTACATTATACTGCATTTGCCATGCATTTGCCCACTCACTTAACCTGTCCAAGTCACCTTGCAACCTCTTAGCATCCTCCTCACAGCTCACACTGCCACACAGCTTAGTGTCATCTGCAAACTTGGAGATATTACATTCAATTCCTTCATTTAAATCATTAATGTATATTGTAAATAGTTGGGGTTCCATCACTGAACCTTGCGGTACCCCACTAGTCACTGCCTGCCATTCTGAAAAGGACCCATTTATTCCTACTCTTTGGTTCCTGTCTGTCAACCAGCTCCCTATCCATGTCAATACATTACCCCCAAATACCATGTGCTTTAATTTTGCACACTAATCTCTTGTGTGGGGCCTTGTCAGAAACCTTTTGAAAGTCCAAATACAACACATCCACTGGTTCTCCCTTGTCCACTCTACTAGTTACATCCTCAGAAAATTCTAGAAGATTGTCAAGCATGATTTCCCTTTCATAAATCCATGCTGACTTGGACTGATCCTGTCACTGCTTTCCAAATGCGCTGCTATTACATCTTTAATCATTGATTCCAACATTTTCCCCACTACCGATGTCAGGCTGACCGGTCTATAATTCCCTGTTTTCTCTCTTCCTCCTTTTTTAAAAAGGGGGGATTACATTTAGCTACCCTCCAATCCATCAGAACTGATCCAGAGTCTATAGAATGTTGGAAAATGACCACCAATGCATCCACTATTTCTAGGGCCAATTCCTTAAGTACTCTGGGATGCAGATTATCAGGCCCTGGGGATTTATTGGCCTTCAATCCCATCAATTTCCCTAACACAAATTCCTGACTAATAAGAATTTCTTGCAGTTCCACCTTGTCGCTAGACCCTCGGTCCCCTAGTATTTCTGGAAGGTTATTTGTGGCTTCCTTAGTGAAGATAGAACCAAAGTATTTGTTCAATTTGTCTGCCATTTCTTTGTTCCCCATTATAAATTCACCTGATTCTGACTGCAAGGGACCTACATTTGTTTTCACTAACCTCTCTGCTTGGGTTCAGATGTCACCAAAACCATTTGGGCACAAAGAACCGGGGGGGTGCTGCTGCTCTTTGAGTAACAACCCAGCATGATCCACTGCTTTCGCAAGAAGAGAATTAGGTGAAGGAAGATTGGGGGTTGATCGAAGAGTATATTTTCATCTAGAAAAAATCTGCTCTTTGTATCTGGTCCACGGTTGTACCAAGACAGCCACGCCCAGAAATTCCTTTTGGGGAATTCTTGGGCAGGAGCGGAACTTGCATCCATCCTGTGTCTGCACCACTGACATATACCACTTGCATATAATAGGAGTTGCCAGTGCTGTTTATGGCACTGACGGTGCTCCCGAGGAGAGGGATTTCGCTGATGTGCCTTGCAACACCATAAGTAAGCCTATGATTCCAACTCAACATTCAAGTATATTTTGAATGGCCCCGACTTTAAAATAAACAGGTCTACTACATTAGACTGATTGATTGCTTTTGGAAAGTCAGCCTTTTAACATTTACAGCCTCTTAGCAACACTGGGTACCATGCACACAAGCATTCATTACATTGCGAATGCACAAATGACAGGAACATGTAAACATTGTTTTAGCACACATGCCCATGTATATTTTATCACTAACCCCACCTCGAGCAGAATGTTTGACACGCAGAAAGAAAGGAGTCCTAATGGGCTTCCCCACAAGTTAAGCCTGTTTGCATTAGTGTTCCTGGGCCACCAGCCCTGAGCAATTTTGGGTGTCCTATTTTTAACAATACTGCATGACCCCCTCCTCCATTTTTAATTTCTTTCATTCATGCATATATACATATATATACATATAAATTTGTAGGCTTCAATTGACATAGTGTCACCTGAGCTCTACTCTCCTATTCTCAGCAGCTCTCTTGGTAACCCTTCTTCTTCCTACGTTCTTCTCCACTTCTTATACTCTTAGAATCATAGAAGTTTACAGCACAGAAGGAGGCCATTTTGGCCCATCGTTCCATGCCGGCCAACAAGAGGCTATCCAGTCTAATCTCACTTTCCAGCTCTAGGTCCGAAACCCTGCAGGTTACGACACTTCAAGTGCACATCCAAGTACTTTTTAAAGGTGAAGGTTTTTGCCTGTACCACCCTTTCAGGCAATGAGTTCCAGACCCCCACAGCCCTCTACAAGAAGAAATTTCCCCTCAAATCCCCTCTAAACCTTCTACCAATTAAATTTATGCCCCCTGGTTGATCCCTCTGCTAAAGGAAATAGGCCCTTTCTATCCACTATATCTAGGCAGTTCATAATTTTATACATCTCAATGAGGTCTCCCCACAGCCTCCTCTGTTCCAAGGAAAACGAACTCAGCCTATCCAATCTGTCCTCATAGCTAAGATTCTTCACTCCCGGCAACATCCTCATAAATCTCCTCTGTACCCTCTCCAGTGCAATCACGTCCTTCCTCTAATGTGGTGACCAGAACTGCCGCAGTACTCCAGCTGTGGCATAACCAGTGTTTTATACAGTTCAATCATAACCCCCCTGTTCTTATATTCTATGTCCCGGCTAATAAATGCAAGTATTCCATATGCTTTCTTAACCACCTTATCCACCTGGCCTGCTACTTTTAGGGATCTGTGGACATGCATTCCAAGGTCCATTTGTTCCTCTACACTTCTCAATGTACTACCATTTAATGTGTATTCCCTTTCCTTGTTAGCCCTCCCCAAATGCATCACCTCACACTTCTCCAGATTAAATTCCATTTGCCACTGTTCTGCCCACCTGACCAGTTGACTGACGGGTTTAGATAGGTTAGATGCAGGAAGAATGTTCCTAATGTTGAGGAAGTCCAGAACCAGGGGTCACAGTCTAAGGATAAGGGGTAAGCCATTTCGGACCGAGATGAGGAGAAACTTCTTCACCCAGACAGTGGTGAACCTGTGGAATTCTCTACCACAGAAAGTTGTTGAGGCCAATTCACTAAATATATTCAAAAAGGAGTTGGATGTAGTCCTTACTACTAGGGGGATCAAAGGGTATGGCGAGAAAGCAGGGATGGGGTACTGAAGTTGCATGTTCAGCCATGAACTCATTGAATGGTGGTGCAGGCTCGAAGGGCCGAATGGCCTACTCCTGCACCTATTTTCTATGTATCTATGTATATCCTCCGCAGCTTTCTTCTTCATTATTAACCACACAGCCGATTTTAGTATCATCTGCAAACTTCTTAATCATACCCCCTATATTCAAGTCTACATCATTGATGTATATCACAACAAGAAAGGGACCTAGTATTGAGCCCTGCGAAACCCCACTGGAAACATCCTTCCAGTTACAAAAACACTCATCAACCATTATCCTTTGCTTCCTGTCTCTGAGACAATTTTGGATCCAATTTTCCTCTCGCATTCTCTGAAGGGCCCATTGCCTCCTTATGAGCAGCAACCCCAACTGCTCCATCCTACTCTCATGCTGATTTTCACACTCAGCGCATCCACTGGGGCTAATCTTTCCAACGTCCTTCCCATCCCACTCACATCTCCCAATGTTGACTTAGTGGATTCTGCCAGCTTTCACCATCCGTCCCTTCATCTACATCAAGAATGTTGGTTCACTTGTAAACAAGGCCCTTGGCATCGGTGAGCTTATTGTGGATAATTACATCAACAGCATGGCCTTTACGAAAACCTGCCTGCCTTAATTAAGCCTCCCCTTCTGGCTATACCTTCCACCACTTGCCCACCCAAACTGCCGCAGTGACGGTGTGGCTATTATCAGCAAATCACAGATTGATCTGTCCCCCTACTCATAAGAATATACGAAATAGGAACAGGAATAGGCTATACGGCCCCTCGAGCCTGCTCCGCCATTCAATAAGATCATGGTCTATCTGATCATGGACTCAGCTCCACTTCCCCGCTCACTCCCCATAACCCCTTATCCCCTTATCGTTTAAGGAACTGTGTATTTCTGTCTTAAATTTATTCAATATCCCAGCTTCCACAGCTCTCTGAGGCAGCGAATTCCACAGATTTACAATCCTCTGAGAGAAGAAATTTCTCCTCATCTTTGTTTTAAATGGGCAGCCCCTTATTCTAAGATCAGCCCTCTCGTTCTAATCTCCCCCATCAGTGGAAACATCCTCTCTGCATCCACCTTGTCAAGCCCCCTCATAATCTTATACATTTCAATAAGATCATCTCTCATTCTTCTGAATTCCAATGAGTAGAGGCCCAACCTACTCAACCTTTCCTCATAAGTCAACCCCTCATCCCCGGAATCAACCTAGTGAACCTTCTCTGAACTGCCTCCAAAGCAAGTATTCATAAATATGGAAACCAAAACTGCGCGTAGTATTCCAGGTGTGGCTTCACCAATACCTTGTATAGCTGTAGCAAGACTTCCCTGCTTTTATACTCCATCCCCTTTGCAATAAAGGCCAATACTATTGGCCTTCCTGATCACTTGCTGTACCTGCATACTATCCATTTGTGTTTCATGCACAAGTACCCCCAGGTCCTGCTGTACTGCGGCACAATCATTCTCCATTTAAATAATAACTTGCTCTTTGATTTTTTTCTGCAAAGTGCATGACCTCACACTTTCTAACATTATACTCCTTTGAGCATCTCATCTTGTTCCACCCATCTCACCTCTCGTTTAAAATCCTTATTCTCTACCACCCACTCAAGTACCATGCCAATTTTCTCACTGAGATACCCTCACTGCTTTCCTCCTTCAGCTTCCGCACCGAACGACTTCTTATCCTTGGTGATTTCATCCTCCATCTCAACTCATCATATTTTTTCTTCTCTGAGCGCACTGTGCTCCTATCCTCCCTTAATCTCTCCCTCCATATAAACTGCCCTACTCATATTCAAAGTCACCCCTTCGAACTTGCCATCTCACATGGCCTCTCTACTCACATTGTGTCAATCACAGATAAAGCCATCTCTGATCACTTCCATGTATCGTTCTCCACACAAATCCCTCTTCTCCCTCCCAACCCCACTTCCATCTGTGTCTGTCCTTGGAAAAATATCTTCCCAAATCTCTTATAACTGGACTTTCAAATTTCCAACTGTCTAGCCTTTGGCTCTCCATTCACCACAACGTTTCTGTAGCTACCGATCCGCTCAATCACACCTTCACGTCCACTTTTGATGCCCTTGTCTCCATTAAAACCATTGCTCTCCAGCACCCTGGCCCTCATCTCAAGGGATGCAGACTTTAACATCTTTGGTGGGCAATTGGTTTAGCCATTCCTCATCAGATCTGGCTGGACCACATAGAGCACCACCGGGTCCTGCTCTCCTCTGCCAAAACTATTCACCATTCCAGAATCACCCTGGAATGCAAAGATAAATCCTGGCTTCTTTGCTCTGCTGCAAACCATTTTCTTAAACCCCTCTGCACCCTCACCTCCAACAACAAGTGTGAGGAGCTCATGGACTTCTTTGTCACGAAGATTGAGACCATCCGTTAAGCTGCTTCTGCTGCTTCCCTCCCTTCTCCTAGTCCAACGTGCAAAATTCTCCTAAGATTTTTCACTGCCCTAGCCCTGAAATTGCATTTTTCTCTAGTTTCTCTCCTATCTCCCCTCATACCCTCTAAGTTCATCTGGTGCATGAGACCCAACTCTTGCTCCTTCGATGCTATTCGCACCAAACTGCTGACCACTCAACTTCCATTCCTGGCCTCTACGTTTGATGATATTGTTAACAGTTCCCTCTCCTCAGGTACTGTCCTCCTCTATTTCAAATGTACTTTCATCACTCCTCTGCTCAAAAATTCCATCCTTGACCACACTGTCCTTGCAAACTACTGCCCCATTTCCAAACTCACTTTCCTCTCCAAAGTCCTTGAACGTGTTGTCACCTCCCAAATCTGTGCCCATCTTTCCCACAACTCCATATTTAAATCCTAATCAGGATTCTGCCCCACCACAGTACCGAAACGTCCCTCATCAAAGTCATAAATGACATCAATGTGACTGTGACTGAGGTAAAATATCCCTCCTCATCTTTCTGGCACTACCTTTGATATGGTTAACCACGCCATCCTCCTCCAACTCCTCCTGTCCGTCATCCAGTTGAGTGGGACTGCACTGGCTTGGTTCCATTCTTTTCTATCCAGTCATAGCCAAATAATCACCTGCAATGGCTTCTGTCCGTGCTCCTGCATCATTACCTCTGGAGTATCCTTGGTCCCCTCCTATTTCTCATTTACATGTTGCCCCTCGGCAACATCATCCAATGTGATGGTCTTAGAAAAAGTGCAGAACAGATTTACAAGAATGGTTCCAAGTAACTGAAGGAAAAGAAATTGCAGGGAAAGAGCTGGGGAGTGGGACTAGCTGAAGTGCTCTTGCAGAGAGCCGGCACCAGGCTTGATGGGCTGAATGGCCCCCTTCTGTGTTAAACCATTCTATATTTCAATGAAAACATGTCAGGTTCCAAAGGTACGTACACTACCACCTTTCTCAACTCTTCCACTATGTTTGATTCGTTACACTGCTTGTCAGACCTCCAGTAATGGATGAGTAGAAATTTCCTCCAATTAAATATTGGGAAGACTGAAGCCACTGTCTTCGGTTCCTGCCACACACTCAGTTCCCTAACCACTGACTCTGTCCCTCTCCCTGGTAACTGTCTGAGGCTGAATCAGACCATTTGTATCATACCTTCTGATATCGTATTTTACCACAAGCTGAGCTTCTGAGCAAATATCTGCTCCATCACCAAGACTTCCCACTTCCACCTCCGTAACATTGCCTGACTCCGCCTTTGGCTCAGCTCATTTTCTGCTGAAACTCTAATCCATGCTCCTCTAGCCAGCTTCTCATCTTTCATCCTACGTAAATTTGAGCTCATCCAAAATTCTGCTGCATGTATCCTAACTTGCACCAAGTCTTGATCACCCAACACCCTTGTGCTCGCTGATCTACATTGGCTCCCGGTCCTGCAACGGTTCGACTTTAAAATTCTCAGCCTTGTGTTCAAATCCCTCTATGACCTCGCCCATCCCTATCTCTGTAATATCTGTAAAGTCCTTACTCTACAATATGAAACCACACGAGGCACATTCTGGGGACAAGGTCACTCTGTGACCTTAACTTTTCATTTACAGGACTCCAAAGATGATGACCCTGCGTGGGACCTCGCTTTTTATACCTGTGTGATCAGGTAACGAGTGTTTCCCACAAGTTCACCCCTTGTGGTCAAGGTGTGCATCTAGGTTGAGTGTATACAGTAATACAGTGGTGTTACATTGTAGTTGCATACATGACATCACCTTCCCCCCCAAAGTCTTATTGGGATCATAGTTTTAGTCTTTCAGGTGGTCTACTCTCCCTCGTGGAGCGCCGCAGTTGGGCTCTAGTTGTTGGATACTGACGTGAGTGTCTGTCACCTGTGGTGATTCCGGCCTGTCCAGGCTGACCGCAGGGACTGTGCATTCTTCTGACTGCTCTTGTTGCTCGTTCACTGGCAGTGTTGTGAGCTCCATCTCATGGTCTTCTTCAGGCTCCTCCATGTCAATGCTGAACCTTTTTTTTATTGGTCCCGATGCTTACGGCATATCTGACCATAGTTGAGTTTTACCACGATGACCCTATTCCCCTCTTTGTCAATTACAATGCCCTCAAGCGATTTGGGCCCCATGGCATGATTGAAGGCGAATACCAGGATAATTTATTTCAATACGTCTCCCCCTCGAATTTCGGTCACGGTACTCGTTTTGTGACTTGCGCTTGCCCTCAACTATGTCAGTCAGGACTGGGTGAATGAGAGACAACCGAGTTTTGAGTGTGCATTTCATTAGTAGCTCTGTGGGCGGGACCCCCGTGAGCGAGTGCGGTCGGTATCTATAGGCCAGCAGGAGACGCGATAGGTGGCATTGTAGGGAGGGTCCTTGAATCCTGAGCATACCTTGCTTAATGATTTGGACCGCACGTTCCGCCTGGCCATTGGAGGCCGGCTTGAATGGCACAGTCCCTACGTGGTTGATGCTATTGCCCGACATAAACTCTCGGAATTTGTAGCTTGTGAAACATGGGCCATTATCACTAACCAGGATGTCCGGCAAGCTGTGGGTTGCAAAGATTGCACGTAGGCTTTCCACGGTTGTGGATGACGTGCATGAATTCAGAATGATGCACTCGATCCATTTCGAGTACGCATCTACCACAATAAGGAACATCTTTCCCATGAACGGATCCGCGTAGTCAGTAGTCAAAACTTAGCATCTCCCCCCTGCAGGCGTCTGTGAACTTACAGAGGCTGGCGAAACGCCAGAGGTCCGCTACGAAGTCCGCTATGCTCTGTCCTTCACGACGTCGGTGGGTGTAGAATCTGTTTCGGGCCATATGTATGCTACTCGCCGGTTTGAGGTGCTCCCCGATCACTTTGCTAATTTCTTCAAAGGTTTTGTCCACTGGCTTTTCGGGTGCTAGTAAGTCCTTCATGAGCGTGTAAGTCTCTGGTCCGCAGCTGGTCAAAAGATGAGCCCTTCGCTTGTCGGCCGCTGCATCCCCCAGCCATTCTTTCGTAATGAAGCTTTGCTGAAGCCTCTCGACAAAATCGTCCCAGTCTTCTCCAACACAGTACCCTTCCTCTGTGCTACTGGTGGCCATTCTTGTGGGTCGTGAAATCCCATCCTCATCGCCAATGTAAAGTCCTTACTCTACAGTATGAAACCACACGAGACACATTCTGGGGACAAGGTCACTCTGTGTCCGTAATTCTTTATTTACCCTACGTGGGACCTCCCTTTTTATACCTGTGTGATCAGGTAAGGAGTGTCTCGCACAAGTTCACCCCTTGTAGTCAAGGTGTGCATCTAGGTTGAGTGTATACAGTAATACAGTGGTGTTACATTGTGGTTACATACATGACATCATCCTCCAGCCCCATAACCCTCCAAGATCTCTGCCCCCACCAATTCTGGCCTCTGCGCATCCCTGATTTTAATCGCTCCACCATTGGCAGCTGTGCCTTTAGATACCTAAGCCCTAAGCTCTGGAATTCCCTCCCTAACTCTCCATCTCTCTACCTTCCTTTTCGCTTTCAAGATGCTCCTTAAAACCTACCTCTTCAGCCAAACAATTGTTCATTTGCCCTAATATCTCCCCACATGGCTCGGTCTCAAATTGTGTTTGTTAATGCTCCTGCGAAGCACTTGGGATGTTTTACTACGTTAAATGCAGGTTGTTGTACTTGTTATATCCCATTGATGCAACAAGGTAAAACTACAATGTCCAGAGAGACTGAAGAAATAGTGGCTTAGAAATTCAATAAGGCATTTATTCATGCCCATTTAAAAAGCGCAGACAGTACGTTATTTTAGTGCTGCCTGCTGATTTGAATGATTTTAGCACACAGCCCTGCAACAAATGTTGTGCGCTGAGCAGGAGGCCTAATGTTGCGTCGTTGGAGCGAGGCTGCATTCTCTTAAAGCTAGCCTGTTATTTGTGAAAGCTGCCTCAAGCCCTTAAAGGTGAATTACATTCTGATTTATTTTTTAAACATTCAAAGCCAGGCAGTCTGCAGCTCTGAAAGCTGAAAAGCTTGCTGGAAAAAAAAAATCATTCACGGTAAAAATGGTAAAAGCACCAACACAAATATCTCAATAGGCCAGGGAAAGGGCACCCAGGGTCTCACTCGCAACACTCGAGCTTTGGGCAAGGGGTCAACACTAGAAGAGAGGTCCTCTACCCACAGAAGGCCAGGAGCCTCTCCAGAAAGAAGGATGTGGAATCAGATAGATCAAATTGGCAAAGGTAGTCTGGAGGATGACTTCATGGAATGCATTCGAGACAGTTTCCGACTACAATACATCATGGAATCAACCAGGGACCAGGCTATTTTATATATTGTATTATGTAATAAGACAGGGTTAATTAGTAATCTGACAGTAAAGGATCCTCTGGGGAAGAGTGATCATAATATTATAAAATTTCACACTGAGTTTCAGAGTGAAATACTTCAGTCAGAAACAAGAGCCTATGGGCTGAATTTTCTGGTCCTTTGTGCTCTGGGTTTCACCCCGGAGAAGCGTGGAAGGCGGCATTGAGATCTCCTGTGCCCCATTGCGATCCTGCGGTCCAGTTTTGCGACGGCATTGAGCAGCACCGCTGGAAGGCGCTGCGAAGGTGTGCAACACCTCTGGTTGCAACACCGGCAGTAGTTTGGACTTTTGCCTGATCCATTCCCCCAGGAAGTGCACCCACAATGATCGCCTGGGAAATCAGAGCGGTCCAGCATAGCCGGTGGCACAGAGGAAAGTAAAGTACTCTGAAGGTAAGTGCGAGTGTTTGTTCTTTTAATTTTTTTAGTGATTTGTGTTGTGAAAGCACGGGCAATGTTTTGACAATGTTTTTGTGTTTTTTTAAGGTTTCCTCCCCCCCACCCCCCCAGGCCTCTTTCGGAGCGCAAACGGCCCGGTTCCTTAGTTCACGAGTTTCCCATCCTTGCACCACGAAAAGTGTACAACGCTTCCCTTAGCGCTGCGCCCCCTGACGCAAGGCCCAGATGCCCAAACTTCCATACATAAGGGTAAACTATTCCCGGCCAATAACTTTCCCGCCCCGTCTCCGTTTTTGCCCCGAAAACAGAAAAGCCTAAAATCCAGCCCTTAACCTTAAATAAAGCCATTTACATAGGTATGAGGGTTGAGTTAGTTAAGGCAGATTGGGAAATTAGATTAAAAGTTATAACAATAAATAAGCAGTGGCGAACATCTAAAGAAATATTCCAACATTGTCAACGAATATACATTTCATTGATAAATAGAAACTCCACGTGAAAAGTGATCCATCTGTGGCTAACTAAAGAAGTTAAGGATAGTATTAGATTAAAAGAAGAGGCTTATTATGTTGTTAAGAATAGTGGTAAGCCTAAGGATTTGGTGAGCTTTAGAAACCAGCAAAGGATGACCAAACAATTGATCAAAAGCGAAAAAATAGAATAAGAGTAAATTAGCAAGAAATATAAGAACAGAGTCTAAGAGCCTCTACAAGTATGTGAAAAGGAAGAAAGTAGCAAAAGTAAATGGTGAATCTTTAGAGGGTGAGACAGGAGAAATTATACTGGGGAATAAAGAAATGGCAGAATTTAAACAAATATTTTACATCTGTCTTCACAGTAGAAGACACAAAAGAATACTAAAAATAACGGGGAACCAATGGGCTAATAAGAGTGAGGAACTTGAAGTAATTAATATTAATACTTGCAAAACTAGTGGGACTGAAACCGACAATTTCCCTGGAACTGATGGTCTACATTCTAGGGTGGCTGCAGAGATAGTGGATGCATTGGTTTGATCTTCTAAAATTCCCTAGAATCTAGAATGGTCTCAGTGGATTGGAAGGTAGCAAATGTAACCCCACTATTCTTGGAAGGAGAGAGAGAGAAAACAGCGAACTACAGGCCAGTTAGCCTGACATCAGTCGACTGGAAAATACTGGAATCCATTATTAAGGAAGTGGTTATGGGGCACTTAGAAATTCATAATATGGTTACGCAGAGTCAACATGGTTTTATGAAATGAAAATGATGTTTAACAAATGTATTAGAGTTTTTTGAGAATGTAACTAGCAGGGTAGATAAAGGGGAATCAGTGGATGTAGTATATTTGGATTTCCAAAAGGCATTCAATAAAGTACCACATAAAGAGTTGCGGGTAATATACTAGCATGGATGGAGGATTGGTTAACAGACAGAAAACAGAGAGTAGCGATAAATGGGTCATTTACCGGTTGGCAGGCTATAACTGGTGAGGGTGCTACAAGGATCAGTGCTTGGCCTCAGCTATTTACAATCTATATTAATGATTTAGATAAAGGGACTGAGTGCAATGTATCCAAGTTTGCTGATGATACAAAGCTAGGTGGGAAAGTATGATGTGAGGAGGGCACAAAGAGCCTGCAAAGGGATGTCGGCAGTATTAAGTGAGTGGGCAATAATGTGGCAGATGGAGTATAATGTGGGAAAATGTGAGGTTATTCACTTTGGTAGGAAGAATAGAAAAACAGGATAATTTTTAAATGATGAGAAACTTTTAAATGTTGGTGTTCAGAGAGATTGATGTGTCCTTGTACACAAAACACAGAAAGTTAGAATGCAGGTACAGCAAACAAATAGCATGTTGACCTTTGTTGCAAGGAGGTTGGAGTACAAGAGTAAGGAAGTCTTATTACAATTGTACAGGACTTTGGAAAGACCACACCTGGAGTCATGTGCACAGTTTAGGTCTCCTTTTCTGAGAAAGGACACACATGCCTTAGAGGCAGTGCAACAAGGGTTCACTAGTTGGATCCCTGGGGTGAGAGTGTTGTCCTATGTAATGTATGCACCTCTGAGTATGCTCACAGGTTTGTAGAGCTGTTGCATTGTGAGTGGCTTAGCCAGTCACTTGATGTTCATAAGACGCAATAAAAGCCCCAGTCAGTTGGGTCTAGGTCATCCACGATGAGGCATGCAGTTGTGAGCCTAGTGCATGAACTGATAATGTGTAGTGTGATTGTTAAACTTTTGTTAATAAACCAATTAGTTCTTCAGAGCAATGTGTTGCTATGAATTCTTAAGCAAAGAACCCATGAAGCAAACACATTACATCCTATGAGGAGAGATTGAATAGATTGGGCCTATAGAAGATATGAGAGGTGATCTCATTGAAATATATTAAGATTCTGAGGGTAGATGCTAAGAGGTTGTTTCCCCTGTTTGTAGACTCTAGAACTAGGGAGCAAAATCCCAGAATAAGAGGTCGGCCATTTAAAATAGAGATATGGAGGAATTTCTTGACTCAGAGAGTTGTGGATCTTTGGAATTCTCTTGTCGAAAAGGCTGTGAATGCTGAGTCATATTCAAAGCTGAGATATATAGGACTAGAATTTCGCCTGGGAATTGCTGCCACTGAATTCTTGGCGGTTGCGTTTTTTGAATCGCCGGAATACCGCTGCTGCGCGCTCCCGCGATTTTCGGTGGTTGAGTCTCAGCGGCGGTAACGGGCCGGAGCGGGCGGTGGTGAAGGGCCTAAAAGTCGGTGATCTTGCTTGCCTTACTAAAGGCAAGCAGCACTCCTGGAAAATGCACATTTTTTCTTCTCTGCACATGGGCGAGCATTCTCTTGCGATTTCGGGGTCAAAGGTGCCCCTGCACATGTGCAGAGAACACAGAGTGCTTGACATTTTAAAAGTGCAGAGATTAGTCAATCTGAAAGAGAGAGGAGCTGTTGAATAAGATCTGTGTATAAAGTGGAGTGCATGGGAGTACCTCATCTTTATTACGAGCAGATTTTAAAAATGAAATAAAATTTAGTCAGCCGAACTGCAAATTCGGGGGAAATATTTTGAAGCAATAGAATTTTAATGATTGAGACACTAATGTTCCCTGAATTGTGAGTGAATGGCAACAGTTGGGAACCCTGCATAAGCAAGGGAGGGTTTCTGTAAGATTTCAAGGTAATAACACTTGTTTGAAAGCACTGCAAAATAAAACAAGAGACAGGAAACAATTTGAAGAAGCCAGAAATTTAAACCTCAGTTGCAATATTTTCTATGAGGCCTTCAGATTGCTGGGCTGACTGATTATCATTTGTTTCTCATCAAATGCTCCTGTTTCTTCTTGTCCTCCTTCAATATATATTGGGAGTGAAAGATAAACTAAAAATGCAGCCGTTTCCCCACAGAGCGAAAAAAAAGAAAATGGAGGCATAATGCTTGGCCCAAGTAAGGTAAGTACCTAAAACATGAGCGGTTTTGATCCTGAGCGATAACAGTCGATAGCTGATGGTAAATTTGTGCTGCAGGGGAATTTTGATCGATTTTTGGGTGGGAAACGTGGGCGGGCGATGTGCAGCAATGCTGGCGGTAATTGTAGGCCCAAATTACCGCCGGCACTAAACGGGAGGTGAAACGGGCGGTACCGGTTACATTTTTCTCCAAACCAGGTGGTAACTGGGCGGTAAATGGGTGGTAAATGGGCGATGTGAGAGGAAATTCTATAGATTTTTGGGCTTTCGGGGATCGGGGATATGGGGATCAGGCTGGGAAGTGGAGTTGAGGTCGAAGATCAGCCACGATCTTATTGAATGGCGGAGCAGGTTTGAAGGGCAGTATGGCCTACTCCTGTTCCTAATTCTTATTTTCAAATTGCTGGGGCCTTCGCTGCCAGCAGTGTTGCCCCAAAGCCTGGCTCAAGTGCCCAAAGAAATGTCATGACCTCAGACAAGTGGTTAAGGTCAGTGAATGTATTTTCAAATGCTGTCTCCTATCAACTGCAGCACTAGCCTCACACACTGCTCACCCACTGCTCAATGCACGGCTACCCGCCATCACTCAGCTACCTACAATCGCTACCAAACACGAGGCACACCTCACATTTCTAGCTTCACCTCACCTCTTTGGAGGAGACGGTGCAGACCATTCTTGGTAGGGACATGGCTGAGCCCTTGGCCAGCAGCGGTGCCGAAAAGAATTCAAGCTGCTGGTATCCTCATATGTTATTATAATTATTAATTATACGTTATTCCCTGATTATAGTTGTTCAAACATCGGTGGCCAAAGCCTTAAGCTGTCTGGGCCCTAAGCTCTGGAACTCTCTCACTAAACCTTTCTGCCTCTCTACCTCTCTTTCCTCCTTTAAGATGCTCCTTAAAACCTGCCTATTTGACCAAGCTTTTGTTCATCTGCCGTAATTTCTTCTTATGTGGCTCAATGTCCAATTTATTTCTTTTGTCTTATAACACTGCTGTGAAACACCTTGGCACATTTTACTGTGTTAAAGGCACTATATAAATAAAAGTTGTTGGTGTTGTTGTTGTTGTTGTTATCCTCCTTCTCACATCCCACTTCCTCCTCGCCCCACAATATCTTCTGATTTACAAGCTGCACATAAGCATGCACCTCTTGCTTCCCCTCACCACAACCCTACCTTTGTGCCTTCCTCATTTCATACACTCAAGAAATCCAGCCTGCCCAGCCAGTGGTTGACCAAGAGGGAGAGGAGAGTGAAGAAGAAGAAGAAGAAACACCATCACTTGATTTCACACTCCCAGACACCAGCTCCTCGAGGACATCATGCAAGGCCATCTCTAGTGTCCCCCACTGAAAGTCAGCAGCCTTCCATCAGCCATGCTGCAGCCAGTGAGGTAGCACTGTGTGACATCAGTAGGATAGGCAAAGGCACACACAGGACAGTCATTAAGGGAATGCACAATGGTGATTAGTTGATTTCTTGATCTATTATTGGATGCATATATGGATAAAATTGGATTGGAAAGTTTGCTTTGTGATGGTTTTTATTTCAGCATTGTGGCCAAGAGGATGCTGTGATGGTTAAAAACAGAGGGAAGGTAAGGTGTGGGACAACTGTTGAAAGGGGAATTGGGGTTGTTGCAACTGGTGCTGCAGGCGGATGATTCAATCCCGGATATCCCGGCCAGAAAGGGGCTGTCTGGGTTGCACTCTCCCTTTCTCTTCTTCCCTCTATCAGCAGCTTGTCCCCTTTTCTACCTCTGCTTCATTTCCATATGATGTTGCAGCCCAAGGGGGACTGCAACTAGACCTCCCAGGACTGGGAACAAGTGGTGTTCTCAGAGGCCTCCCTTCAACATCCAATAGATCCCTGAAAGTAGCAGGCCAGGTAGATAAGGTGGTTAAGAAGGCATACGGAATACTTGCCGTTATTAGCCGAAGCATAGAATACAGAGCAAGGAGGTTATATTTGAACTGTCTAAAACACCAGTTAGGCCACAGCAAGAGTACTGCGTGCAGTTCTGGTCACTGGTTTACAGGAAAGATGTGATTGCACTAGAGAGAGTACAGAGGAGATTTACGAGGATGTTGCCTGGACTGGAGAATTTTAGCGATGAGGAAAGATTGGATAGGCTGGGTTTATTTTCTTTGGAACAGAGGAGGCTGAGGGGAGATCTTATTGGGGTGTATAAAATCCAGCAGCAACTCCCTGCACTCCCTGCAAACTTTAAACATAGAAACATAGAAACTATGGGCCCAAGTTTCGGCCTCAGTTGCTCCTGATTTTTTGGAGCAGCTGGTGTAGAACGGAGTATCTTAGAAATTCAAATTCTCGGCATTTAGTTTGCTCCAGTTCTAGTCAGTTAGAACAGTTTCACTTTGGAACAGAATTTTTTTTTCAAAAGGGGGCGTGCCCAGCCACTTACACCTGTTTTCAAAGTTTCGGCAGTGAAAACTTACTCCAAACTAACTTAGAATGGAGTAAGTGAAGATTTTTATACGCTCGAAAAAATCTTGTCTACACTTTGGAAAATCAGGCGTAGGGAGTGGGGGGGGGGGGGGGGTTTAAAAGGAAGTTTACAAACATTAAACACTTCAGTTTTACAAATAAAGAGCCATCATCAATAATAAACGATAAAACATCAATAAATCAACGAATAAATCAATCAAAAAAAATTAATAAGAACATTTTTTTTTAAATCAATAAATAAAACATTTTCTACTTACCGACTGCAGCACCGGGAGCCCTCCAACAGCGTGCTGGGATGCCCCGCCCCCCCCCCCCCGCCACAGTGTGTCTCTGTCAATGTCTCTATCTCTCTGTCTGTCTGTGTGTGTCTCTCACTCTCTGTCTGTCAGTGTCTGTGTTTCTGACAGCGAGGAGCTAGGGAGGAGGGGGGTAGAGGGAGAGAGGGGGGGCAGAGGGAGGGAGGGAGGCAGAAGGGGAGAGAGGGAAGGGGGAGGGATGGGGAGAAGGGGGAGGGGGGGAGAAGGGGGGGAGAGAAGGGGGGAGAGAAGGGGGGAGGAGAAGGGGAGGGGGGGGAGAAGGGGAGGAGAAGGGGAAGGGGGGAGGGGGAGGAAAAGGGGAAGGGGGGAGGAGGAGGAGTAGGGGAAGGGGGGAGGAGGAGTAGGGGAAGGGGGGAGGAGGAGTAGGGGAAGGGGGGGAGGAGGAGAAGGGGAAGGGGGGGCATGAGGAGAAGGGGAAGCGGAGGAGGAGAGGAGAAGGGGAAAGAGAAGGGGGGGAGAAGGGAAGGAGAAGGGGAGAAGGCGAAGGAGAAGCAGGGGGAAAGGAGAAGGGGGGAAAGGAGAAGGGGGGAGGAAAGGAGAAGGGGGAAAGGAGAAGGGGGGAAGGAGAAGGGGGGAAAGGAGAAGGGGGAAGGAGAAGGGGGAAAGGAGAAGGGGGAAAGGAGAAGGGGGGAAAAGGAGAAGGGGGGGAAGAAGAAGGGGGCGGGAGGCTCAACGGGTCGGGCCCAAGACTTCGGGCAAGGCCTGTCCCCAGCACCAGATTTACAGGTAGGTGGCGTTGGGTCGGGTCGGGTCCGGGGTCCGGGATCCGGGGTCGGGAGCGCGGGTCAGGGTCAGGAGCGCGGGTCGGGTCGGGGGGGCGGAGGTCGGGTCGGGTCGGGTCCGGGGTGGGGGGGGGGCGCGGTCGGGAGTATGGGTCGGGTCAGGGAGGGAGGGGGAGCGCGGGTCTGGTCCGGTCCGGTCCGGGTGTGGAGTGGGGGGGAAGCGGGAGTCGGGTCGGTGTCAGGGTCGGGTCCGGTCCAGGGGCGTGGGGGGCGGGGGGGGAAGCGGGAGTCGAGTCGGGTCGGGAGGAAGCAGGAGCTGGGCGTGGGAGGCAGTCTTATGCACACAGCCCCAGTGAGGTCATTCGGCCCGGGCCAGGGGCTGCGTGCTTCGGGCCCCTCTCACACAGTTTTGGGCGTCTGGAGCTACTGCACATGCGCGCGCACTGTTGCACGCATGTGCAGAGGTCCCGGCACTGTTTTCAGCGCAGGGACCTAGCTCCGCCCCCCACAGCTCGTGCTGCGCCGCGCCGAGCTGCAAACGACCAGCAGGGAGCCGGAGAATCTGTAAGTTTTTTTTAGGCGCACTTTGTGGCGTGAAAAATGGGTGTCCAGGTCGGAGCTGCGCCGTTCTAGGCGCAGCCCGAAACTTGGGCCCATAGAAACTAGGTGCAGGAGTAGGCCATTTGGCCCTTCAAGCCTGCACCACCATTCAATAAGATCATGACTAATCACACACCTCAGTACCCCTTTCCTGCTTTCTCTCCATACCCCTTGATCCCTTTAACCGTAAGGGTCATGTCCAACACCCTCTTGAATATATCCAGTGAACTTGCATCAACAATCTCTGCGGTAGGGAATTCCACAGGTTAACAACTCTCTGAGTGAAGAGGTTTCTCCTTATCTCAGTCCTAAATGGCTGACCCCTCATCCTTAGACTGTGTTCCCTGGTTCTGGACTTCCCCAACATCGGGAACATTCTTCCTGCATCTAACCTGTCCAGTCCCGTCAGAATCTTATATGTTTCTATGAGATCCCCTCTCAGCCTTCTAAACTCCAGTGAATACAGGCCCAGTCGATCCAGTCTCTCCTCAGTCCAGCTATCCCGGGAATCAATCTTGTGAAACTTCGCTGCACTCCCTCAATAGCAAGAACATCCTTCCTCAGATTGGGAGACCAAAACCGAACACAATATTCCAGATGAGGCCTCACCAAGGCCCTGTACAACTGCAGCAAGACCTCCCTGCTCTTATATGCAAAACCCCTAGCTATGAAGGCCAACATACCATTTGCCTTCTTCACTGCCTGCTGTACCTGCATGCCAACTTTCAATGACTGATGTACCATGACACCCAGGTGTCATTGCACCTCCCCTTTTTCTAATCAGCCGCCATTCAGATAATATTCTGCCTTCCTGTTTTTGCCCCCCAAAGTGGATAACTTCACATTTATCCACATTATACTGCATCTGTCATGCATTTGCCCACTCACCTAACCTGTCCAAGTCACCCTGCAGCCTCTTAGCATCGTCCTCACAGCTCATACCGCCACCCAGTTTAGTGTCATCTGCAAACTTGGAGATATTGCACTTAATTCCTTCATCCAAATCATTAATGTGTATTGTAAAAAGCTGGGGTCCCAGCACTGAGCCCTGCGGCACCCCACTAGTCACTGCCTGCCATTCTGAAAAGGACCCATTTATCTCGACTCTCTGCTTCCTGTCTGCCAATCAATTCTCTATCCACGTCAGTACATTAACCCCAATACCATGTGCTTTAATTTTACACACCAATCTCTTGTGTGGGACCTTGTCAAAAGCCTTTTGAAAGTCCAAATACACTACATCCACTGGTTCTCCCTTGTCTACTCTACTAGTTACAACCTCAAAAAATTCCAGAACATTTGTCAAGCATGATTTCCCTTTCATAAATTGACTTGGACCGATCCTGTCACTGCTTTCCAAATGCACTGTTATTTTATCTTTAATATTTGAATCCAACATTTTCCCCACAACTGATGTCAGGCTAACCGGTCTATAATTACCCGTTTTCTCTCTCCCCCCCCCTTTTTAAAAAAGTGCGGTAACATTAGCTACCCTCCAGTCCATAGGAACTGATCCAGAGTCAATAGAATGTTGGAAAATGATCACCAATGCATCCACTATTTCTAGGGCCACTTCCTTAAGTACTCTGGGATGCAGACTATCAGGCCCCGGGGATTTATCGGTCTTCAATCCCATCAATTTCCCTAACACAATTTCCCGCCTAATAAGGATATCCTTCAGTTCCTCCTTCTCACTAGACTCTCGGGCCCCTAGTACTTCTTGAAGATTATTTGTGTCTTCCTTCGTGAAGACAGAACCAAAGTATTTGTTCAACTGGTCTGCCATTTCTTTGTTCCCCATTATAAATTCACTTGAATCTGACTGCAAGGGACCTACGTTTGTCTTCACTAATCTTTTTCTCTTCACATATCTATCGACGCTTTTGCAGTCAGATTTTATGTTCCCTCAAAGCCTACTCTCATACTCTATTTTCCCTCTCCTAATTAAACCCTTTGTCCTCCTCTGCTGAATTCTAAATTTCTCCTAGTCCTCAAGTTTGCTGCTTTTTCTGGCCAATTTATATGCCTCTTCCTTGGATTTAACACTATCCTTAATTTTCCTTGTTAGCCACGGTTGAGACACCTTCCCCGTTTTATTTTTACTCCAGACAGAGATATACAATTATTGAAGTTCATCCATTGATCTTTAAATGTTTGCCATTGCCTATCCACTGTCAACCCTTTAAGTATCACTCGCCAGTCTATTCTAGCCAATTCATGTCTCATACCATCGAAGTTACCTTTCCTTAAGTTCAGGACCCTCGTCTCTGAATTAACTGTGTCACTCTCCACCTTAGTAAAGAATTTACCATATTATGGTCACTCTTCCCCAAGGGGCCTTGCACAACAAGATTGCTAATTCGTCCTTTCTCATTACACATCACACAGTCTAGGATGGCAAGCCCTCTAGTTGGTTCCTCAACATATTGGTCCAGAAAACCATCCCTAATACACTCCAGGAAATCATCCTCCACCGTATTGCTACCAGTTTGGTTAGCCCAATCTATATGTAGATTCACAACTTATTAAATGTATTGCACCAAGCCACTGCTTCAATAAGATGTAAAAAGAACTCCAAAAGCTGAAATTGAAACTTACCTGAAAGATGTGTGTGTTCCTTTAAGCAGTGCTGACAGCATTTCTGTATGCACACACATTATTCCGTGATTGGTTACCATCCGAGTGTGGTATGTAGTGCAGCGATATCAAAAATCGCAGTCATGCGTCAATTCAGGCATTGCACGCTGATTGATGTCACGATCTGCACATTTACATTGGCGAGGTGAGCGCAGACAATGACAGCGCTGCCAACATCTCCAAAATGGCGGCCATCATGTCCCGCACCAGAAGCGGGCAGAAGTGAAGTGGCCGCCATTTTTCCAAGAAAACCAGCCTTCACGGCCACACTACACCATTTGATTGGCAAGTGGGTGAAACTGACAGTGCTGAATACACCTCCAGAATTAATGTAGACCCCCCCCACCACCACCCCCTCCCCCGGCCCCCAAAGTTTATGCTATTTGAACTTAAAACAAAAAAAAGGTAGTGGAAAAGTTAAAACATAGGGCCCAAGTTTCCACAGGATAAAAAACGGGCGCCCCTCCGAGCTGGGCGCCCGTTTTTCGCGCCTAAAACAGCACCAGAAAAAAAACACGCTATTCTCGAGCACTTTGCAGCTCCTTGTCCGTTTGGCGCGGCGCCCAGGGCGGCGGAGCCTACACTCGCGCCGATTTTGTAAGTGGGAGGGGGCGGGTACTATTTAAATTAGTTTTTTCCTGCCGGCAACGCTGCGCGTGCGCGTTGGAGCGTTCGCGCATGCTCAGTGTGAAAAAAACATTGGCACTCGGCCATTTTTGTAGTTCTTTGTAGCTGTTTAATTTTTGAACATTTTTTAATAAAAGCACATTGCCATCAGCTCATCAACACTGAGGCTACCCTTCTCACTGTCTCCTTCCCCTCCCCACCCTCCACGGCAACAAACAGTGGTTTCCTCTCCCTCCCCTCCACCGCGGCAACAAACCGCTGTCTCCTTCCCCTCCCTCCCCTCCGCGGCAACAAACCGCTGTCTCCTTCCCCTCCCTCCCCTCCGCGGCAACAAACCGCTGTCTCCTTCCCCTCCCTCCCCTCCGCGGCAACAAACCGCTGTCTCCTTCCCCTCCCTCCCCTCCGCGGCGGCAATAAACCGCTGTCTCCTTCCACTCCCTCCCCTCCGCAGCAACAAACCGCTGTCTCCTTCCCCTCCCTCCCCTCCGCGGCGGCAATAAACCGCTGTCTCCTTCCACTCCCTCCCCTCCGCAGCAACAAACCGCTGTCTCCTTCCCCTCCCTCCCCTCCGCGGCAACAAACCGCTGTCTCCTTCCCCTCCCTCCCCTCCGCGGCGGCAACAAACCGCTGTCTCCTTCCCCTCCCTCCCCTCTGCGGCAACAAACGGCGGTTTCCTCCCGCGGGAACGAACGATGGCTGAAGCACTTTCACACAGGTAGGAAGATGGTTTATTTAATCTTTTCTTTGCTTATAAATGTTTATTCAGGTTGGATTTATTTGTATAATATTTGTAGAAGTATAAATAAGGATTTATTGTATAATTTAATGACTTCCTTTACCCCCCCCCTCCCCCCCCACCTCGTTCTGGACGCCTAATTTGTAACCTGCACTTGATTTTTTAATGTGTAGAACAGGTTTTTTCAGTTCTACAAAAATCTTCACTTGCTCCATTCTACTTTAGTTTGGAGTACGTTTTCACTGTGGAAACTTTGAAATCAGGCGTCAGTGGCCGGACACGCCCCTTTTGAAGAAAAAATTCTGTTCCAAAGTAGAACTGTTCTACCTGACTAGAACTGCAGAAAAAAAAATGTGGAGAATTGTGATTTCTAAGATAGTCCGTTCTCCACCAGTTGCTCCTAAAAATCAGGCGCAAATCATGTGGAAACTTGGGCCCAGAGAGAGGGTTATTTTCCTAAAAGGATGAAAATAGGTGCTAAATGGGTGCTGCACTAACAAGACATGCTTGTTTGAAAGTCCGGTTTTAGCACACAATTTTGGGTCTAATTGCTAAGTAACATAATTTGAACTTGCCTGGAGGCACTGAAACCTGGGTGCCAAAATTACCCCTTTCCAAAAAGCCCGTTAGCGCCTCTGGGATGCATGCGGTGGAAGTGACCGGCTGCAATGTCCCCCGGAATTGCAGCAGCGAAAACGGATTTGTGTTGCGCCCCTTACTTTTTTCACCGGGCGTTGGTGAACATGTCATTGCCGTGCGCTCCGACCCCTTATCACCCCACACTGACCCCTTTACATCCCACGGGGGAAATTACCCTGTGGGAACGAGGTTAGTATGGGGCGATGCCACTGACAGCTTTGCAGATCGCAAAGCTGTGGTGGCTGGGGTGCCCCATCCGTCCTTAAAGGGGAGGGAGGGCCTTGCGCCACGGCATCTTTTTTTTGTGAGCCGAATTTGCAGTCGGCACAACAATGGCCGATGCTGGCCTGGCTGAAACCCTCTTTGGTGGCCCAGTGGGTGCCACGGAAGTGGCTGCAGAGTTTGCAGCAGCCCTCCTCTTTAAGAGAAGGGCCGGGCCATTGCGATCCATAGCGTGATGCAGCACGTCAGCATCGTGTCGACTTACAGCGGCCCGCTCCTGCCTCCCTCACACCCCGAGAGCGCCCCAATAACACCTGGATTATTTTTTTAAGTCAAAGTGCCTAATTCCGGAGCTCTTACGTCCACCTACTGCCGCACGAAAAAAAATCACTTTATTCAAATTAAGCGCCCCAAACCAAGTACGGGCAATTTCATCCCTCTGCAGGTTTAACACTCAAGCACTGATTAGGTGCAATTTTCATGGGCTCCACGTATCCAATTCCACTGAAGGTGTGGCGTGCTCTGGCTGATACACAACGGCCCATTTCAGTATGGCTGAAGGACTGAGTGAGAGGACGCACAGGTTATCAGATGCTGCACTGGAGGTCCTTGTGGAGGAGGTCCAGAGGAGGAGGGATGTCCTGTAACCACAGTGGGGGAAGGTGTCTGTTATGCTCATAATAAAAGATGAAACTGAGTACTGTATGCAATGAGTAAGTGTGAGCCTAGCTCCTTTAATTTAACTCCACAGTGTTGGTAAACATGGGAGGCCTGCTTATATACAGTGCTTCCAAGGGATGCTGGGATCCCTTGGGACTCCAACAGGTAGGCCCTCTGGTGGTGGTGTGATACAGGTTGCCAAGGGTTACATACAAAACATCACTCCCTCCCAAAGTCAATAGAACACTTATTTACAGGGTGAGACGATCTGGGGCTTTTCGCTCCCTTGTCGATCGTCTCGGTACAAATGCAGGTGTGGGTGAGTTGGTTAGTTCTTCACTGGACTGCTGGGCAGCTGGCCTTGCCGGGCTGCTGGGGATGGTGAGTTCGGCTTCATGGTCAACTGTAATCTGTGATGTCGGTTGCCACTTGTGTGTGTGTTGGAGGGTCGAAATTGGTGGTGTTCTCTTCGGGTTGCTCGTAGCTGTTAGTGAACCGCAATTTGGTTTGGTCCAAATGCTTTCTGCACGTTAATCAATTTGACCTGAACCACTCTACTCCCTTCTTTGGCTATGGCCGTGCCAGCAAGCCATTTGGGACGATGTCCATAATTGAATAAAAATACAGGGTCATTGACCTCAATATCACGTGACAAGTTTGCACGATCATGGTACATGCTTTGTTGATATCGTCTGCCCTCGACTTGATCATGGAGATCAGGGTGGACAAGAGAGAGCCTTGTCTTGAGTGCCCTTTTCATGAGCAGCTCAGCTGGGGGATCCCCGGTGAGCGAGTGGGGTCTGGTGCGGTAGCTGAGCAGGACTCGGGACAGTCGGGTCTGCAGGGAGCCTTCTGACACACATTTCAAGCTTTGCTTGATGATTTGAACTGCCCGTTCAGCCAGGCCGTTAGATGCGGGCTTCAACGGGGCAGATGTGACATGCTTGATCCCGTTACGGGTCATGAATTCCTTTAATTCAGCACTGGTGAAACACGGCCCATTGTCGCTAACAAGGACAGCAGGCAAGCCGTGTGTGGCAAACATGGCTCGTAGGCTTTCGATGGTGGCGGTGGACGTGCTTACAGACATTATTACACATTCAATCCATTTTGAATAAGTATCCACAACAACCAAGAACATTTTACCTAGAAATGGGCCTGCAAAGTCAACGTGGATCCTAGACCACGGTTTGGAGGGCCACGACCACAAACTTAGCGGTGCCTCTCTGGGTGCATTGCTCAGTTGAGAGCAAGTGTTGCACTGGTGCATGCATGATTCTAAATCTGAGTCGATGCTGGGCCACCACACATGCGATCTAGCTATGGCTTTCATCATTAATATGCCTGGGTGGGTACTGTGTAGGTCATGTATGAACGTTTCTTTGCCTTTCTTGGGCAAGAACACGCGATTACCCCACAAAAGACAGTCCGCCTGTAAGGACATTTCATCTTTGCGTCTCTGGAACGGCTTAATCTCTTCCTGCATCTCCACTGGGACACTGGACCAGCTCCCATGGAGAACACAGTTTTTTACCAAGGACATGTAAAGAATCCTGGCTGGTCCAGCTCCTGATCTGGTGGGCCGTAACAGGTGACTTTTCATTTTCGAATGCATCCATCACCAAGAGCAAGTCTGCAGGCTGTGCCATTTCCACCCTGGTGGTGTGCAACGGTAGCCGACTGAGAGCATCAGTGCAGTTCTCTGTGCCTGGTCTATGGCGGATTACATAGTTGTATGCCAACAGCGTGAGCACCCATCTTTGGAAGCTGGCAGAGGCATTGGTGTTAATTCCTTTGCTCTCTGAGAATAGCGATATGAGCGGCTTATGGTCAGTTTCTAGCTTAAACTTGAGACCAAACAGATACTGGTGCATTTTTTTTCACCCCGTAAATGCACACCAGAGCTTCTTTTTCAATCATGCTGCAGGCCCTTTCGGCCTTGGACAGACTCCTGGACGCATAGGCGACCGATTGCAATGTTCCCAATTCGTTCGCCTGTTGTAACACACACCCGACCCCGTAGGACTACAGATCGGAAGCTAGCACTAAACATTTACATGGGTTAGAAACATAGAAACATAGAAAATAGGTGCAGGAGTAGGCCATTCGGCCCTTCTAGCCTGCACCGCCATTCAATGAGTTCATGGCTGAACATTCAACTTCAGTACCCCATTCCTGCTTTCTTGCCATACCCCTTGATCCCCCTAGTAGTAAGGACCTCATCTAACTCCTTTTTGAATATATTTAGTGAATTGGCCTCAACAACTTTCTGTGGTAGAGAATTCCACAGGTTCACCACTCTCTGGGTGAAGAAGTTCCTCCGCATCTCGGTCCTAAATGGCTTACCCCTTATCCTTAGACTGTGACCTCTGGTTCTGGACTTCCCCAACATTGGGAACATTCTTCCTGCATCTAACCTGTCTAACCCCGTCAGAATTTTAAATGTTTCTATGAGGTCCCCTCTCATTCTTCTGAACTCTAGTGAATACAAGCCCAGTTGATCCAGTCTTTCTTGATAGGTCAGTCCCGCCATCCCGGGAATCAGTCTGGTGAACCTTTGCTGCACTCCCTCAATAGCAAGAATGTCCTTCCTCAGGTTAGGAGACCAAAACTGTACACAATACTCCAGGTGTGGCCTCACCAATGCCCTGTACAACTGTAGCAACACCTCCCTGCCCCTGTACTCAAATCCCCTTGCTATGAAGGCCAACATGCCATTTGCTTTCTTAACCGCCTGTTGCACCTGCATGCCAACCTTCAATGACTGATGTACCACGATACCCAGGTCTCTTTGCACCTCCCCTTTTCCTAATCTGTCACCATTCAGATAATAGTCTGTCTCTCTGTTTTTACCACCAAAGTGGATAACCTCACATTTATCCACATTATACTTCATCTGCCATGCATTTGCCCACTCACCTAACCTATCCAAGTCGCTCTGCAGCCTCACAGCATCCTCCTCGCAGCTCACACTGCCACCCAACTTAGTGTCATCCGCAAATTTGGAGATACTACATTTAATCCCCTCTTCTAAATCATTAATGTACAATGTAAACAGCTGGGGCCCCAGCACAGAACCTTGCGGTACCCCACTAGTCACTGCCTGCCATTCTGAAAAGTACCCATTTACTCCTACTCTTTGCTTCCTGTCTGACAACCAGTTCTCAATCCATGTCAGCACACTACCCCCAATCCCATGTGCTCTAACTTTGCACATCAATCTCTTGTGTGGGACCTTGTCGAACGCCTTCTGAAAGTCCAAATATACCACATCAACTGGTTCTCCCTTGTCCACTCTACTGGAAACATCCTCAAAAAATTCCAGAAGATTTGTCAAGCATGATTTCCCTTTCACAAATCCATGCTGACTTGGACCTATCATGTCACCGCTTTCCAAATGCACTGCTATGACATCCTTAATAATTGATTCCATCATTTTACCCACTACCGATGTCAGGCTGACCGGTCTATAATTCCCTGTTTTCTCTCTCCCTCCTTTTTTAAAAAGTGGGGTTACATTGACTACCCTCCACTCTATAGGAGTTATACAGAACAAGCAGTTTGTTTGAACATAACAGATTTCTGGCTTTCTCAAAGGCAGCCTCCTTTGAATTCCCCCAGACCCAGTTCTCTCCCTTGCGCAGTAACACATGTAGGAGTTCTAGCAAGGTGCTTAACCCGGGTAGGAAATTACCGAAATAGTTGAAGGGTCCCAGGAACGACTGCACCTCTGTCACATTCTGTGGTCACGGCGCATTGTTGATGGCCTCCGTCTTGGTGTCGGTGGGTTTGATGCCGTCTGCTGCGATTCTTCTTCCTAAGAACTCGACCTCTGGTGCCAGGAAAACACACTTTAAGTGTTTCAACCTGAGTCCCACGCAATCTAGCCGACTTAGAACCTCTTCCAGATTCTTCAAGTGTTCGATGGTGTCCAGACCTGTGACCAGTATGTTGTCCTGGAAAACCATGGCGTGCGGAACCGACTTTAGCAGGTTCTCCATGTTCCATTGGAAAATTGCCACGGCCGAATGAGTCCCAAAAGGGCATCTTTTATAGATGAACAGACCTTTGTGCGTGTTCATGCAGGTGAGGCCTTTCAAAGATTCCTTCAGCTCCTGCGTCATGTAGGCCGAGGTCAGATTCAACTTGGTGAACGTCTTTCCTCCAGCCAGGATCGCAAATAAGTCGTCTGCCTTGGGTAGCAGGTACTGGTCCTGTAGCAAAAAACGGTTAATCGTTACTTTATAGTCCCCACAAATTCTGACCGTGCCGTCACCTTTGAGTACCGAGATAATCGGACTGGCTCACTCGTTGAACTCCACCAGCGTGATGATGCCTTTTTGCTGCAGCCTGTCCAGCTCAATTTCCACTTTCTCTCGCATCATATACGGTACCGCCCATGCCTTGTGGTGGATGGGTCATGTGCCAGGAACCAAGTGGATCTGCACCTTCGCCCCCGAGAAACTTCCAACGCCTGGCTCGAACAACGATGGGAATCTGCTAAGAACCTCGGCACATGAGGCATTGTCGAGTTAGTAAAAACAGATTGGGAAATAAGGGGGATAATACTGACATTTAAAAAAAAGACAGCTTTTGAAGTCTTACTTGCTTCACTCTTTTCTGAAAGCCAGAACAAAACTTGCACTCAGCCAAGTTATCTGAAATAAAAGATACTGGCAGTAACTTGCTTGACCATCTGAAAGCAAGAATGGTTTTCTTCATTTTTTTTTAAAAGAACTTAAAATCCAGTATACAAGATGAAAATATTATCTAAAATCTATTCCTCGGAATACTCAACGCTTTTTTTTAGCCAAAAAGAACTGAAGCAAATCAAATTAGACTAACAAGCCTTTTTCTCATGATGCAGCAGACACAATGAAACTGTGAATGATAATGAGAGAGTATAGGAGTATCTTGCACAGGATGGAAAGCATCACGTGGTTCCAACTTCAATGTTCTGAAAGAGTAAGGCCTCCTTCCGATTATTTTTCAGTTGCCTAGGCAACCTATATGTGGAACACAAAGAATAAAGAAAAGGAAGTGTAACAACACATCACCAATAGTTTTATCTTCTATGGGCTTGCTTTCCAACAGATTATGGGATGTGTCACAGAATACAGACTACTAAGTGATAATTCATTAGTTGTTTATTGCTTTTTTACTACATTCCAAGGCAGTAAAACTTTCACTTTCAACTCTTTGAATGAATATAAGAACAAAGGACCAGGAGTCGGCCATTCAGCCCCTCGAGCCTGTCCCACAATTCAATTAGATCATGGCTGATCTGTACCTCAACTTTATTTACCTGCCTCAGATCCTTATTCTTTGATACTCTTTCCTAATAAAAATCAAATAAAAGTCTGTTGACATAATTCTTGAAAATTTCAATTGACTCAGCATGCATGGAGTTTTGGAGGCGAGAGTTACCAATTTTCCTTTGAGTGAAAAAGTGCTCCCTGATTTCACTTCTCTAACCTAGCTCTAATGTTAAGATTGTGCTCCCTTGTTCTGGATTTTTCAATCAAATAGATTCTCCGGACAGAATTTTAATGTGGAAGGCAGGTTGGGGGCTCGGGGGCTCCAAAGTAGTTGGGAAACCCGAGAGAACAGGTTTCCTGCAAGCCCTGCTGACTTTAACGGCAAAGCCTGATTTGAATGGGAAACCTCTGTTTTCCACCCGTAGCCAGCCAGATGGAGAGGCTGGCTGACTCTGGGTGGGTAGGCCTGTGGCACTTGGCCACACAAAGGAGGGAGTGAGGGATCACGTGGGGGTTGTGCCGGTAAAAGATCAGGAGGTTGTAGGCCAAGAGAAGCTCGAGGCATCGACACTGGGAGAAGATCAAGGAGTTGGGGTCGGGCCAGGAGAAGATCAGCGGGTGGTGGGGATGTGGGAGCGGCAAGAAGATCAGGGGCTGGAAGAGGATGGGGGGCTCCGAAGTGGATTGGGGGTCAGAGGAGCAAAATGGGGAGGGCCAGAGGGGAGCGGAGGATTGAAGGCCTGGGGGGATGGCTTTGGTGGGGGGGTTGAAGGGAGGACGTCTAATCGGGAGAGCGGAGGCCTGGGGGAAGGTGTTGTGGGTGGATTGACGGCATGTGGAGAGGTCTCATGGGAGGATTGGATGTTTGGAGAGGGAGGTTTCATGGGGACATCAGAGGCCTGGGTTGGGGAGGCCTCATGGAGGGATCGGAGGCATAGAGGGGAGTCCACTTTGGGGGAACAGAGGCCTGGGGAGGGGTTGTCGGGGGGAGTGGGGAATTGGAGGCCTGGGAGGGGAGGCCTGGGGGAGTGATCGGAGGCTTCGTGGTGGGGGTCTCTGCGTGGATAAGGCAGGGACCCTGGATCCAGGCCGTAGATGTAAAGGCACTTACCTCCTGGATGCCGTAGTCCTTGCCTTGCTGTAGTTGATGGGCTTTACGAGGTGTGCAAAACCCCACCAGTTACAGTTAAACACAAAATGGAGGTTAAAGAGGCTTGCAGCCTCATTTTATATTTAAATAGACAGCCTGCCTCCTGACAGTACTTGGCTGCCTGCCCCCATCACCCCTCCCGTCCCACCTCCGTTAAAGCCGAACATGAGCGGGTTGGAGGCGGGTTCATGTTGGGATTCCGATTTTTAACACTTTAACTACCCCCAATCCACCTGTTTTTTTCGATAAAAATTCCACCTCCAGAGTTAAAATCCCCCTGTCTGTATCTATTCTATAAAATCATTTTATCATTTTATGCACTTCAATTAAATCAATCCGCAACTTTCTAAACTCAAAGGTATCGAGGTCTTGGCTTAAAGGTATAACTCTCAGCTCTGAGATACAAAGTTGTGGGTTTGATGTCTCACTCCAGAGATTTGAGAACATCATCTAGGCTGACAATTCAGTGCAGTACTGAGGGAGTGCTGCACAGTCGGAAGTGCCGTCTTTTGGAAGAGATGTTAAATTGAAGCCCTGCCTACCTGCCCAGATGATCACAAAATGTCCCATGGAACTATTCGAGAAAGAGCAGGGGCGGTTTTCCCGTCGTCCTGGCCAATATTTATCCTTCAATCAACATCTCAAAAACAGATTATTTGATCATTAGCTGTTTGTGGGAGCTTGCTGTCCGCACATTGGTTGCCGTGGTTCCTACATTACAACAGTGACTACACTCCAAAAGTACTTCATTGGCTGTAAAGCAATTTGGATGTCATGAGATCTTCAGTTATTTCCTTTTCATCTTTACTCAACCCTCTCCTATCTTTAACAATTCTTCCACTTTTTATATGCTTTTAACGTTCTTTATTATTGCCCTTTATGTCTCTACCATTCTTTCTTCCTATCCACTCTTTGCCTTTCTTATATTTTTTGCTTCATCTCTATATTTTCCTCTCTGCTTTGTTTTATTTTGTACTAACCCAGGATTTGTCGTGCACTTCTTTTTTAAGTCCCGTTTTAATTTTAATTTCTCGACTTATTCAAGGAACCCCAGTTTTTGCTGCAGCCTTTTGCTTCTTGTGGGTGTATGTCCAGTCTGTATCCTAGTCTTCTCCTGATTGACTGTCTTTCATGGTTTGTCCATTGTCTTATCAACTTATCTGGACTAGTTCCCTTTTCGTCTCAGTGAAATTTGCTTTTTTGAATCAAGTACTTTTATTGTTGACTGTTCCATTTCCTTAATTTTTATATCAAACTTATTGGTGAAATGGTTGCTGTTTCCTGGATGTTCCCCAACCCTTACATTACGGACTTCACTTCATTTGCTAGAATTGGATTCAGACCTGGCTCCATTCTTGTTGGATTAAAAACACACTGATCGAGAAAGTAGACCTACGACAAGGCTTTGCAGGCATCCTGGGCAGATGCCTAAAATAGGTGTTATCTGTAAATCGGGGCATAAAGCCTGCTTTAAGCCTCCTTACAGAAATTAGTTTGGATTAAGCGGAGCAGGAGCCGGGCCTCTTCCACTCGGAATTCTTAATCGATCTCTGTGGCCTTACAAAAAAAATTACAGTGGAGCCAGGAGTGTCAAGCATACTCCCATGGCTCCACAGTCCTCGTAATCACGGCCCACCCACCCACCTCCCGCCAACCAGTGCAGCTTCAACACTCCTTTGGACTTACCTTAGTGGGCCGTTGCCTATGAGGAAAGTGGCCTAATATTTTTCTTATTGAATTGCTGAGCTGCCTGAGGAGGTAGGACAGGTGCCAGCGACTTGCTCTCCAGCACATTTTTAAAAACATTTCAAATAATTTTTTTCCTTAAACATTTAATTTAATTCAAATTCAATTAATTTTAAATATGTGAGGTGTTTTTTTATTTATTGTATTGTGTTTCTGAGTATTTGGGGGCATTCTCATTGATAATAATGGGAGATCGTACAAACGGAACTCACCATTATTATCAATGAGAATATTACATTTTGATTGGTGGTCCAGACACACGTGATCCTAGGTTGCGCTTATGTTCCTGGGATGTGTAGGCCTCTGTGTTGGGCTGCGCATCTAGGCCTCGGACTGGAAATGTTCATTCCTCCGAGACTACCAGGTACATTCATGAAAAAATTTTGGTCGGAAGCCCAATAATTTTCGTTTGAGGGAATGAGACTCCACACATATAAAATTAATTTTTCAGGGCCAGAGAGGTTGTTCAGTGGTAATTATCACTTATTAAACAATTAAAACTCAATTACTCCTGAATGAAACAGCCCTAACTTCTTCATTCGATTTTAGTGTGAGTTAAATCGATAATTACCTCAAGTTCATTCTATCATCATCATCATCATCATAGGCAGTCCCTCGAAAGCGAGGAAGACTTGCTTCCACTTCAAAAGTGAGTTCTCAGGTGACTGTACAGTCCAATATGGGAATTACAGTCTCTGTCACAGGAAAGGGTGGGTATATAGGGGGTGGTGGGTCTGTCAGCTTGCCTTCCTGACCAGAGCGGTTGCGAGTCGCTCCCACCCCCTCGTTCTCGAACTTGGATTTATTAATCAGGGTGTGATAAAGTGCAGCAGACAACTGTTTTATACAAAGAAGGTTTGGGTTTTATTTAAGAAAACAAATAACACAAATACACTCCAATAAAACTGTGGAATCTTACAAAAGGGTTCTAAACAATGGGGAATACTTTATTACAACAGAAATACCTCCCACCTCCCACTTACTCTCTAACTAGGTCAAACTCTAGGATTCCAGGGATTCATGCTCACCAAATCCTTCCTTTGACAGCTAGGGCTGTTTTGCGGTTTCGGGATTCTTTGGTTATAGCCGGTTTGCCTTGCCATACTCCAGACGTGGTAGAAGACCTCTGCTGCATATTGAAGCCAGTTGGGTTGAGTCCGCTGATGCGGTTAGACACGTTTTGGATTTCAGGAAAAATGTTCCCGATGTTGGGAAGTCCAGAACCAGGGGACACAGTCTAAGGATAAGGGGTAAGCCATTTAGAACTGAGATGTGGAGAAACTTCTTCACTCAAAGAGTTGTTAACCTGTGGAATTCTCTACCGCAGAGAATTGTTGATGCCAGTTCATTGGATATATTTAAGGGGTATGGAGAGAAAGCAGGAAAGGGGTACTGAGGTGAATGATCAGCCATGATCTTATTGAATGGTGGTGCAGGCTCGACGGGCCGAGTGGCCTACTCCTGCACCTATTTTCTATGTTTCTATGACTACCCAATTTCCTTTGTTAGCAATAGGGTTCTTTAGGTAATTTTTACCCGCTGGATAGTCTAGGCCTACCAAGTCAGTTGGTATTGATGTTCCACTGATTGGTTTTGACGTTCTTTTCTCCGATGTCGCGATGTTTCTTCCTGTGGTTTCTCGCCGTGTGCTCTCGATCTTGTTGTTCCGAAGTGCTTGGTCAGAAAAGTTTTCCTGTGATGGTCAGAACAGTTCTTCCTGTGATTGTCAGAATAGAAGTAGTTCTCTTGATACAATAGGCCCTCAATTATACTCTGAGAGGCTGCTTAATCTTCACGCCAAATCTAATGTTTCTTTTGTTTGAGTTTTGTTACCCATTGATTTTAAGTGGTCTTCTTTGTATAAATTTTGGCAGGCTAGCCAACTGAAACTTGATTAAATGTTTTAATCTGGCGTTGATAGACTTTGGGATTGTGATATCCCTTATTTGTGAGCTGATGAACTCCCAGCTATTGTTAAAGTTATATTCTGGTTTCGAGTTGCCTGCCTGGGTCCAAGATTTCTATGCAGGTTGGAAAGGTGATTAGAATTATGCATGTGTTGAATGGGTCCTGTGATTAGGGAGTGGACTGCTCTTCCATGGGTCGATTGTTGGAAATGTTAATGTCTTCTAGAGGGCTGACTGAGGTTAAACAGTTCCCCCAGACAATTTGATTAACTCCAATATCCAAACTGGCTTTACAGAGGTCGATCCCATCCCCTGGTTTGCAGCCTTTCTCACTTTACAGGCCCAACATGCACCTTTAAAGTTCCAAACTTTGGTTAAAACTCATAGATTTCTTCCGTATGCATTTTAGGATCCCAAACTTTCTGTTTAATAGGCCCAAATTGAATTTCCTTTTCAGTGAGTTCAAACACTGGGGGGGTTTCCATGAATTTTGAAATCTTACAGATGGGGAGTCTGGTTTGCCTCATACTCTTCCGCTGCCTGCACTTGTTTTCTGCATGCTCTCGGCGTCGAAACTCGAGGTGCTCAGCACCCTCCTGGATGCTCGTCCTTTACTTAGGGCGATCTTTGGTTAGGGATTCCCAGGTGGCGGTGGGGATGTTGCACCAACATCAGTGTCCTCGACCAGGCTAACATCCCCAGCATTGAAGCACTGACCACACTTGATCAGCTTCGCTGAGCAGGCCACATGGTACGCATGCCAGATACGAGACTCCTGAAGCAAATGCTTTATGCGGAGCTCCTTCATGGTAAACGAGCCAAAGGAGGACAGTGGAATCGTTATAAGGACATCCTCAAAGCCTCCCTGGTAAAGTGCGGCATCACCACTGACACCTGGGAGACCATGGCCGCAGACCGCCCGAGATGGAGAAAGTCCATCTGGGAGGGCGTTGAGCTCTTTGAGGCTCGATGCAAAGAGCATGAAGAGGCCAAGCGCAGGCAGCGGAAGGAGCACGCCGTAAACCAGCCCTACCGATCCCTTCCCCCGACGAATGTCTGTCCCACCTGTAACAGGGTCTGTGGCTCTCATATCGGACTGTTCAGCCATCAAAGAACTCACTTTGGGAGTGGAAGCAAGCCCTCCTCAATTCCGAGGAACTGCCTATGATGATGATGCACTTTATCAAGGAGGCTTTGAGGGTGTCATTAAAATGTTTCCTCTGCCCACCTGGGGCTCGCTTGCCGTGTATGATTTCCGAGTTGAGCGCTTGCTTTGGGAGTCTCGTGTTGGGCATGCGAACAATGTTGCCCGCCCAATGGAGCTGGTCGAGTCTGGTCAGTGCTTCGATGCTGGGGATGTTCGCCTGATTGAGAACATTAACACTGGTGCATCTGTCCTCCCAAGGGATTTGCAGGATCTTGCGGAGACATCGTTGATGGTATTTCTCCAGTGATTTGAGGTGTTGACTGTATATGGTCCACATCTCTGAATCATACAGGAGGGCAGGTATCACTACAGCCCTATAGACCATAAGCTTGGTGCCAGATTTGAGGGCCTGATCTTTGAACATTCTTCCTCAGGCAGCCAAAGGCTGCGCTGGCGCACTGGAGGCGGTGTTGAACTTCGTCGTTGATGTCTTCCCTTGCTGATACTAGGCTCCCGAGGTATGGAAAGTGGTCTACATTGTCCAGGGTCGTGCCGTGGATCTTGATGACCAGGGGGTAGTGCTGTGTGGCGGGGTCAGGTTGGTGGAGGACTTTTGTCTTATGGATGTTTAGCATAAGGCCATGCTTTCGTACGCCTCGGTGAAGATGTTGACGACGATAGCAGCCCAGTTGATGCGAGGCAACGGAGCAACGCAAGAGTCGTCCGACCAAATATAATGGCGGCCTGGGGCGCTAAAGGCCTCCCCTTTAAGGGGCACCCCGGGGCACAAAGGAGTCGGCACGCATGACAATGACTTCATTGCCAACCATGCGTCGACCCGGGGCGCTAAGCGCGAGGCGCGGCGCTACTGGTACAGCACTCCCCCCCGCCCCGAACCTCTGGGGAAATTTCCTGGGGGGCCCTATCAACCCCCTTGTCCGGGCGATAAATCCATTGCATCCCGTTAACGGCTCCCGGAGGTGTTAACAGGGCTATAAAAAGGGGCAATTCCGGCTCCCTGGATTTCTGCATTTAACAGCGTATGCGCAGATGCCAGAAATTGCTGTTAGATTTACTTAGTAATAATGGCGAGCAATGTTAGCCTCGCTGTTAATATTACAACAAAATCCAGAGCATTACGTTTACCCCAGTTTGAATAATTGCATTCACCCATTATTACGATCCAGTTATTCTTGCAATTTATTCTGATCTGTCAACATTTTCTCTCTCTATTTCTTACTGTTTGCCAGTCTATAATAAGCTTCCAATAGAATAACAGTTATCTTATTATTCCTTAGCTTAAATAAATAGATTCAGCCTTTTTACTATCCCTTATATCACCTTTAAAGTTCTCGTGCTGTAATGGCATCTTTGATTAATATTGCCACTCTTCATTTCTGCCTACTTTATGGCGGTAATTTTGACTTTAGGTGATAATGTAAAATGGGCAATATTGATTCAGTCGCCCATTACACATCTCTCCCGATTTTACTTTCTATTGAATTCCATGGAAATGAGTATCAGGAGATATGTATAATGGAGGGTTGAATCAATATCGCCCGTTTTACACTATCGCCCAAAGTCAAAATGACCCCCTATCTGTCCTGAATATTTTGTAACCAAGAATGTTTAGCACCCAGTCCTGGCCTACTCTGAGCCCTCTCTCTGTCGATGCTATATACCAAACCCACATTGCAATTTGTGCCGCTGCTCACCAATTTTATTCAGAATATAATTTGTGCATTACGGAGATACAGCTGAAACCTGCCGATTTGGCAATCTTATTCACTTAATGTCTCCTCCTCTGATCTGTTCTTCATGACAAAAATGGTCGGGCATATTTAAATGAGTTAGTAATGATGTGCTGCTGTCATATGTCCTATTTTTCATCATTACTGCTGAATATAAATTGCAGACCCATAGAAGAAAGAGATCCCATGTTGCTAGGCAGTGATAAAAAGGCAGAAGTAAATCTAAAGGATCCATCAGGTACTCTTAACCTAGAGGGTGAAATTGATCTTTGGTGGTTGCTCAGAAAGGGCAATAGCAAATTGGCAGCCAGTTTCACAACCTGCCCCCAGATTCTTTTCTATTGAAGGTGATTCGCTATCGCCTTTGCATTACCACTGAAGACCAATTTCACCCTCTTATTTCTAAAATGATTTTCAAATTTTGGCTGTTTTTTTTGACCACTGATTGCTGTTTTGCCAATGCTCTTTGCGCCTTCTGCTGTGGGGCTTCCACTTCCCGTCTGCCTATTCTAAAGCGTCCTCAAACGTGTTTCCCATTAGGAATATCCCTGCAACTTGTCTTCAATCATGGGATCACAGACGTGAGTAGTGGACACCTCCAACTGTCCACCATTTGCTGCACCTTGCCAGAGTCCTTCCTGGTACCTTCCTATAGGTGTGATGCTCTTCTTTAAAAAGCAAGGCCTGTGAGAACTGAGTTCCGAGACTCTTCAGATGAGGGGTGATGTTTTCTGGCCCTCCAGTTACCAACATTTTCTCCTCCCCTTTAACCCCTAATACCTGTTGCCCACTTATTTTCCATCCATCACACTGTGTGCTCCTCTCTGCCTCATTCTCTAATTCCCCCCAGATGGATGACTTTGGGACGTGAAAGAGAGAAAGTGAGTGATGGGACGTGCTCTGAAATGTTGGCAGGCCTGGATGCAGAGGGGCCTGTTTCTTGCTGCTCATCTCATTCTGGCAGCTCGTGAGACATGCCTAGAGAAGAATAAGAGAAAGAGCTTAGAATGGGTTACTAAGGAGCTGAGTCGTATTCAGGAGAAAATGACTGGAGGGTGTCATGGTCTATTTTCTTGACAGACAGTGATGGTGAGATGAATGGATGAGATGGAAGACTTCCCCATTTCCAAATCCCTCTCCTGCTTCTCACCATAGTAGCCGCAAACCTTCTTCCTCATTAGGAGTGAGAAGGTAGAGGTTGGGGGTGGAGGTGAGGGTTCTACCATCCATGCTCTTTCTAGTCTTATGGGTGGTCTTCCCCTTCAAAAAGAATGCATTAAACTAGAAAAATCTCTAGTTGGCATGAGATGCAATGCAACCTATGTGTGCATGCAAACCATAATAAAGTGATAACATGTGCATGAACAAAGCAACTACATAGCATGTGAGGCTTTTGAGTGAAGGAAAACTTGCTGGGGAAGGCTGGGAAGATAAAGGATCCTACAGTACCTCTGGGACATAGATGGTGAGCTACTGAAGCTCTTGAAGACAGTGAGAGAGAAGTGACTGTAAGTTGCCAAGATGCCTAGTTCGGTTATTTGTGCTATGTTGTGGTGAGTTCTGGCAAAACTGTATTGCCATGTGTAGGTTCATGAAGTTGGAAGCATAGCTTCCCCCAAGATTAAATTGAAAATCTAGGGTCATCTCTCATTGGTCATAAGCTGACTTAGCTCCAGCACCCATTTTATATGGGCTTACAAGGCTGTCAACACATTCCATGAAAAAAACATAGGGCTGATTTCCGCCGAATACTTTAGGCACTAAAGAGGTAAAGAGGAACCAAAGGTCTTAATCTGAAATGGCAGTTTAGCCCAAGATGCCATTTTGGTAAAGGAGTTGAAGGCAACGCTAGGAATGGCCGCCTAAAGGCTGGTCAACAGCTGATTGCTGCTTAAAATGCCTGCTAGTGCTCATCAAAGAGGCTGCACGGCATTTTGTCGGTGAGCGCTTCAACTAGAGCCCTTTCCTAACAGCAATCAGCTGTTTGGGAGTAAACATGGTGTTGATGTTAATTTCAAATGCTATTTAAAGGGATACTCACCATTTCATGGTCATTGTTGCTGGAGCTGTGAAGAGGTCCTCTGAAACACATCGGGAGACTTTCTGGGCACTTTGTCAAGACAAACCAACACTCAAGCAACATTTATTCCGGAAATTCTTTGAGAACTTCACTTAAAAAGATTAAGTGCTGTGCTACTCCACCTTATGAGTCACCAGGAGAAAGGGAGTGCTTGGTCATGGGCATCCTGCTTGGTCTGGACGAGGAATGGGAGGAGGACATGAGGCCAGGCAGAGCAGCACCAGCTGCTGCAGGAGAGGGGGACAGGAGGGCGAGGAGGGCAAGTGGCATTTTTTCTCCCTGCGGGTACAGGACATCCCATCTCCTGTGGACCACCTCCACCAGGACCTCCCGTGCCGCATCCGAGAGCCTGTGCACCCTGTCCCTCGGTCCCAAACCAAACTGCAACATGCCACTGTGTGCCAGCCAGGGTCTAATCAGCACTTGAGTGCTAAACCTGCAGGTTGCTGGTTAGTACCTGCAGGCACGGTCAAATCATGATAATCATCAATGATCCCAAAAATTGCGTGCTAAATCTGGACTTTCAAACAAGCATTTCTTATCAGCAGAGCATCCATTTAGCGTTTGTTTTCACCCTTTGGCTAAAATAACCTCCATAAAGTATCAACTCCCAGTCATTGACATAAATCTGCATTACATTTGGGGCCCTAGTGAGGCTCCTGCAAGTTTTGTATACGAGTACTCTGCCCTCCACTCCACTTTCTTTTTCTCACCAGGAGATTTCACACTTTAGGAATCAGGCAATTTATAGACCTAAGATCTTAACACTGACTCTCCAATCATCAGTCAGCTGAGTTTCCACTACCAGCACATCTGATCAGGAATCTACCTAATCATTCGCCATAAAGAGCACAATATTCCCCTCCCACCTCACAGCCTACCCTGGTGACATCAAAATAAGTGGTCACAATAGATTAATCCATATAATCCCCTCCCAAAATACTGGGTACCTATCAGTGGATCTCAGAAATGAACAAACTATTCGAGAATGCCTCTAATGGTTTATGATATTATTTGAACATCATAATTGGATTTACTGTTGCCTACAATATTATCCTCCAACTATCATATTGAATTGCAAGACTTTTCCAATGTGTTTATTTATAGTTTTTCCACATTGATCAAGATTAGACTTTTAAAGCAACACTGTAATGTTAACAGAGCTGAACAGTTTCAGCATGAAGCAGGCACCATCTATAGTTTGCATACATGCCAACCTAAAAAACTCGGAAAAGCTGACAAGCGTTTTTTTTTAAACTGACAGTCTCAAAAAGCTGGCATCCTAGAAAACACCATAGAGCTGAAAAACAGCCCTGAGTAAAGGCCTATGCCACTGCTTCATAGCAACAAAAAATGTGCATTTATATAACGCCTTCAATGTCAAAAAACTTCCCAGGGCACTTCACAATGGCATAATTGAATAAAAATTGACACCGAGCCCAAGAAGACAATATTAAAAATGTTGACTAAAAGCTTGGTCAAAGAAATAAGTTTTTAAGGAGGGTCTTAAAGGGGGAGAGGGTGATGGAAAAGTGAAGGGCCATGAAATTGGGCTCCTTAACACTGGTAGTTTTGGCTGTTTTTTGTAAAATAAATGGTGTCCGCCTCACTTCCACCATGGTCTGTACTGTTCGCCATCAAAGTGAGGGCTACAGCGTGGGCGGTACATGCATGCGCTAACAGTATGCAAAACAGGCAGATCGTGAGCTCAGTCAGCTTATGACGCTGACTTGACACATGCCCTGCTATTTACAATGTTGCTGCTCCTTTCAACACCTTCTCCTCAACATGAACCTAAGCTCAGCTTCATGAGGGACGCCCCCACCAGCACTACTTAAAGGGATACATCTAACTTGCAGGTAAGTTGCTTATTGCTTTTGTGCTGGCTCTTGCAGAGTTTGTAGGAGTACTGGGTTGCTGTAAGAGATTTCAACAGTTGTTAAATTGTGCAGGGAGTGCTGCTGGATAGAGGGAAGGCATTGGCCATTACTGGAAGGCCTCTGAGTCATGAGAGCTCTAGTTCCAGTCTCCCTCGACAGGGAGATGGAGCAGTGGCAGCAAAGATGACAAGCTGCTCACAGAGGGAGGAGGGGGAGGAGGGTTTTCAGCAGGAGGCCTATCCTACCTAGGGTCTTCAGGTAGCACTTCTCCTACCTGCATCTAAGCCAAGAGCAGTGTGTTCAGCAGCTTCACCACATCAAGGAGTTGGTCACAGAACTCAGCCACCTCTTCAACCAGACCTGCAGCCTCAGAGCAAGGTGACAATGGCGCTGTCAGTGGCCCTCAAGGTGATTGTGGCCCCGAATTGCTTCACCAGTGGATCCTTCCAGGCTGGAAAAGGTGATATAGCAAACATCTCGCAGTTCGCTGCACATCACTGCATCTGGGGGTCACAGAGGTTCTGTATGGGGAATTTCATTGTCTTCTCTCTAAGCAGAGAGAAGCAGGAGGAGTGTACACGTGGCTTTGCTTGGCTATCGGGCTTCCACAAGGTGCCATCGACTGCACATAAGTGGCTTTGCGGGTACCGCATCTCAATGGTGAGAAGTTCTGTAACTGCAAAGGTTATCACTCACTGACTGTGCAGTTGGTGTGCAACCATGCTCAGCACATCATGATGGTGAATGCTTGAAATCCTGGCAGCAGTTATGATGCTTTTATTCTGCACCAGTCCAGGGTTCCCTCAGTCTTTGAGCCACCAAGACAAACCAGTGTGTGGCTGCTGGCAAACAAGGCTATCCACTGACCACCTGGCTCATGACTCCACTCTGCAACCCAACCACATGTGGGCAGCATGCATACAATGCGAGCCATGCTGCCATATGAAATTTGATAGAGCAGATCATTGGCATTCTTTAACAATGCTTCCTCTGCCTGGACCACTCAGGAGGAGTCCTGCAGTACTCACCAGAATGCGTCTCAAGATTTGTCCTAGTTTGCTGCATGTTCCATAACTGTGCCACCATGAGGGCACAGCCCTTGTCACTATGGATATGGCAACCAGCTGAGGAGGTGGCAGAAACGGAAGCGGAGGAAACGGAAAGAAGGAGACAACCCAGTCAGTCCCTTTCTGCCCAGGCTGTCTGTGATCGACACATCCGACTGTGGTAATAGTGAACTCAATTCCCCTTTCAACATTTGTCCCACACCTTACCTTCCCTCAGTTACTGACCATCACAGCGTCCTCTTGGCCACAACGCTGAAATGAAAGCCACCACAAAAGAAACATTCCAATCCACATTTATACATCAATCCAATACTACATAATAAAGTCAACTAATCACCCTTGTGCATTCTCTTAGTGCCTGTCTTGCATGTGTCTTTGCCTGTCCTCGAGCTCCTATGAAATGCTACGACAGAGATGCAGCATGGCCGGTGGAAGGCTGCTGAGTTTCCATGGTGAGATTGCAGGTGGCCTTGCTGGATGACCTTGAGCAGCTCTGGGCCTATAAGGCTAGGCTGTGGACTGCACCACCCCGGCATGGCTGACAGCAGTCTGGGCTGGCTGGCTGACAAGCAACAAGAAGGGCACTGACAGAGTTGCAGTGGTGGAAATACAAATGCTCTCCTCCTGAGAGAGAACAGTTCTGTGCTCCATGGAGCCACTGCCACTCCCACAGTACCCTTGCTGTTGCCTGTCAACCAGTCAGCCCATACTGCTATTGGAGGACAGTTTGTTGGACTGCTATGATACACTGCAAGCCCCTTTCCACACTGCCATGATGGCAGCAGCCTGAGCTTGCGTGGCAGATGTCTGAGCTTCCAATGCAGCATTCAGTCATTGGGTGGCTTTGGCTTGTGCTGCAATGGAAGCTAAGGCATCATGGTTGGGTCCAGAAATGCTCTAATGGAGTTGCCCATCACTTTCATCCTGGAATACATGGGATCCAAGCTCTGTGCAAAGCCCTGTGCAAGATTGGAGCCGGACTCCTCCATGTTCCTTGACAGTGACAACAGGCTATCTGGCTGCCCTACCAATGCACCAAGCATTTCTGTGTGCATGCCCATCACCATTCTTCTGTAGGCTGCCCCATAGACACACCGCTCACTGTTACAGTCAGACGCCCCGCTCACTACTACAGTCAGACACGTCGGTCACTGTTACAGTCAGACACCACTCACTGCTACAGTCAGACACACCACTCAACTGCTACAGTCAGACATCACTCACTGCTACAGTCAGACACACTGCTCACTGCTACAGTCAGACACGCCGCTCACTGTTACAACTGTTACAGTCAGACACCACTCACTGCTACAGACCAACACAGCTCACTGCCACAGTCAGACACACCGCTCACTGTTACAGTCAGACACACCACTGTAGCAGTTCTCTGCAGCAGAGCTTGTGTGTAGCCTCGCCCTCTGGGGAGCTGGAGCCCAAGCTACCCTTTCCCCCTGCCCTGGCTGTAGGGCACTCATTCGTGGTGGCTGACCACATACAGATCCCACCTCTATACCATCTCTAAAGTATGCACAGTGCCAGTTTCTGTGTTGGGTGTGCGAGATCGAGTGGCAGTATCCCTTTTTCGCCATCATTCTCCTCTTGCTTTTTCTGCACTGGCTGGGAAGCATAGAGTTCTTGGGTTTGTGAAAGGAGAAAGGTGCAAGGGTAGGGTTGTGGTGAGGGGCGGGTAGGAAAGCAAGATGTGCATGCTTACACCATCAACAGCTTGTAAGTGAGAAGAGATTGTGGGTTGGGAGAAGGAGTATTAGGTATGAGCATGCTGACAACTTCAATGTTTTCAACTTCATCGATCGCCACGGCCTCAGTAACAGTCCTTCCAATAATGTCGAGCACCATTTCCTCCAGCTGGCTCAGGATATGCAGGCTTGCCTGTCCTGCACAGGTTAGCTGCTGCTGCCTGCGGTTATGAGCCACCTTGCCCTGCAAGAGAGAGGGAAGTGTGTCAGTGAGTGTGGTGCAATGTGTTTGGGTGATAGGCCTGTCATGGTTGAATAGCTGGCATGTGTTTGCAAGGTGTGAGGCTCGCAGCAGTGTGTGAAGGTGAGGTGAAGCTATGAATATTTGGTTTCGGTTGTGATTGATAGAGATGTTGGTGGGTGAGTGATGGGGCTGTGTGAGCCTAGTGGTGCAGTTGGTTGGAGATGGCTTTTGAAGATGCATTTACTGATCTTTTATTATAGAGGTGCTTAAATATAGCACAGGTCTATAAATTTAACAAAAGGAAAATCATAAAGAAAATCGCGATCAAAGTCCAGAAATCGCAGTTAAGCCAATTCAGGTTGTGGTGCACCAAAATTTTGGGGACTAAATTGATGCCCATTCAGAACTGAAGTAAATATAGGAAACTTGTTTTTTCTGGTCCTTTGTATGGGGGAGATGGAGTCTTTTAATGAGCAAAGTGACTTAGCAGTAGCGCAAATGATCAACGGAATTCACGTAAAACCAGCATAATTCAATTACCTGTGAACTTCCACTGAATAACACAGTGCAACACAGCTCTTCCACCATTTATGAGAAAATTCCAGGCCTGCATATCTTTCAGCATCTTTGAAACAGAACACAGCACATCTCGATGTTAGTGGTTAGAATTTCCATGATTTTTCTGGAACAAAAGTAGGGTAATTTTAATGTTGGGGACCAGAATTTGGTGCATGAATTACACCCGAGTTACATCCCTTCTGAAATACAAAATAAAGTGTCTGCAGGCAGAAAATGGGGCAGCCCCTACAGTGAACCACACATTAAATCACAACATCTAGGGCTAGACTTTCACCTTCATTTTCGGTATTTTTCTCAGCGGTACAGCTATTTTTGGGAGAAACCGCCAGGTGAAAGTTTCCCCCTTACTTTTAGAATGGTACCGCCCAAATTTCGAAACGCCTGCCGGGAACAAATCGCCAGGGTGTAAGTTTGGCCTCAACGGAAGCCCGTCCAGATTGCTGAGGGAACCGCCCTGTGAAAGTTGCTTAAACAGGCGGTAGGTGAGTACTCTGCAAAGAAAGGTAAGTTAAAGGTTCTTTATTTTTTATTGTAAAACGACAATTAGCTTTAAAATTGCCTGGGAATGTTTTTTTAACTTTGTATTTTTTTTTGTGAAATTTTTTTTTACGTTTTCCCTCCTCCCTAGGCCCAAACGCAGCCTCAGAGTAAATTTTAAAAAAATTTAAGAACCACCCATTTCACTTAGTTTCGCCTTTAACTGCCGAGAATACTGGTGCAAGATCCATTTTCTCACCGGGTGATTATTTTTAACTCAATTATGGAATTTCTCACCAGCGTTACTTGCAAAACGTTAGTGGTTTTTCTGGGCGGGCAATCGGGCATTGAGGGGCTCTCGGGAAAGTCTAGCCCAATGAGGGTAAAAACTGCTGCCTCAGAAATCTTATCATTTACACCAGGATTGGACGTGACTTAAGCATAAACACCAGAGATGTAAGTTACATGCATCACTTGTTAAAAGAGGAAGTGATTGAGTTCACAAGTTTTGACTGTTCACAGAAGTTGTCTGAAATATCAGCTGGCAGTGAAGTAATTGGAAAAATCTTTTCTCAGATCTTCTGCTATGAAAGGGTTCTGCAAGCTGCTTTCAGCAGTTTCAGGCAGGGAAATCTGTTTCTTTCCACCCCCCATGGAGGGCTTACCATGGGACTCACCAAGGATATTCAAATGTATTTCCTTATAATGGAGGTAGTAGAGCAGGTGGAAAAGAAAATGAGTGAGGCATGCAGGATAATACTACACCAAAGGAGAAAATAACAAACTAAAAGGACCCCTTTCATTAGAGTCTACAGACCACGCCAATCCCTTGCTGATTTAAAAAAATTATTTCATGGGATGTGGGCATCGATGGCAAGGTCAGCATTTATTGCGTATCTCTAATTGCCCTTGACAAGGTGGTGGTGAGCCACTTTCTTGAACCGTTACAGTCCATGTGGCGAAGGTACTCCCACAGTACTGTCAGGGAGGAGGTTCCAGGATTTTGACCCAGTGACGATGAAGGAATGGCAATATACTTCCAAGTCAGGATGATGCGTGACTTGGAGGGGAATTGGAGGTGGTGGTGTTCCCAAGCGCCTGCAGCCGTTGTCTTTCTAGGTGGTAGAGGTCACGGCTTTGGAAGGTACTGTCGAAGATGCCTTGGCGAGTTGCTGCAGTGCATCTTGTAGATGGTACACACTGCAGCCACGGTATGCTCGTGGTGGAGGGAGTGAATGTTTAAAGTGGTGGATGGTGTGCCAATCAAGCGAGCTGCTTTTTCTTGGATGGTGTCGAGCTTCTTGAGTGTAGTTGGAATGGCACTCATCCAGGCAAGTGGAGAGTATTCCATCACACTCCTGACTTGTGCCTTGTAGATGGTGGAAAGGCTTTGGGGAGTCAGGAGATGAAACACTCACTGCAGAATATCCAGCCTCTGACCTGCTCTTGTAGCCACAGTATTTATATGTCTCAGGAGAGATGTCTCAGGAGAGATCTGCTTTTGTAAGCAACGGAATTTGTATCTTAATGGGGTAGAAATTCCGACGTCCCAGGCCCGTACGAAGTTTCTACGGACCTGGGAAGGCATCGGAAAAACCGATTTTCAGCGCGCAATGTGTACGCGCTGAAAACCGGCTTTTCCGATCAGCTTGACAGATCATCCGCATCTCGGGAGCGAGGACATTTCTTGGTAAGACTGCGAGATTTATGCATATTTGGCCCAGCAAATGTCCTCAAAAATCTTGCGCCTGATAAAAGCAGTTTATCAACAAGTTCTCAGTGCTATCAATAAGAAGTAAGGAACAAGAGAAGGAATTTTGCGTCCCGTTGCAAACAAACCTCCAAACATCCTCTCAAACACAAATGCTGACACAGGTACAAAGCTCCCAAAATTCAAAAAGCAGATGTTTTGCATCTCTGCTAGTCTCAGATTGATTGTTTGTGGAAAAGGGAGCAACATTAGCTATGCCTTTCTTCATATTAATATTGAAGTACATCTCCTGATGGCTTGTAATTGGCATAATTCATTAGTGTCCGCTGTACTTATCAGAGAAGCTGTTTTCGTTCTTCTCCGCTTTTTAAAATTAAGTTTTCAAGAATTTACTTTCAAGTGCGTATGCTTCTACAATTAATGTCCACTTTTATTGCCCAGTGACCTGTGGAGGTGCATTAAGGGTTGTTGTCCCGGATGTGTATGCACTGGGTACACGCATATTTAGCAGCCAGAATAAATGATCCCTGAGATTTGGCTGGGCCCAAAGGGCCTGTCGATCAGATTACTGTTCTTCTCTGTACTCAAATGGTGCACTAATAGCATATTGCTCCTCTTGCACTAATTACATGTATAGAATAATATAGGATTTACAGCACACAAACAGGCCATTTATGCTCAACATGAGTCTACAGCTAAACTACTTCATCGCACCCTATCGTTCTATTCCTTTCTCCCTCATGTGCTTAGCGAGCTTCCCCTTAAATGCATCTATGCTATTCGCCTCAACTGCTCCTTGTGGTAGCGAGTTCCACATTGTCATCACTAGTTGATGTTTCTCCCTGGGATATGATGTGGCTGTTTGCGGTAGGCTTGTGCTTGGGGTGGGTTCCAGAATTAGTATTTCATCAGTTCTTGGCAGAGGTCATTCATCAGTTCTTGGCAGAGGTCAAACATTCTTAATTTTGTTTGGGTTAGCTTCCAAAGTTGTTTCAGTTACAGATGCGTTGAGGGAATGTAACTAGCAAAGGATGTAGCTAGTACATGCCCATAAATGTAAGTCCAAGAGTCATGTATCAAGGCCAGTCATGTTCTTTGTAAGCTCCTGGACAATTGTCCAGAGCAGTTGAAATCGGGAGGGGGGTGGTGGAGAGGAGGCATGACCAGATCACTTGTCCCTTCAACAAGCATATCTCACATAAATTCCTTTTTATAATGCATTCATGGGATATGAGCATCACTGGCAAGGCCAGTATTTATTATCCATTCCTAATTGCCCTTGAGAAGGTGATGGTGCTCCGCCTTCTTGAATTGCTGCAGATATTGACCCAGTGACAACGAAGGAATGGCGATAAATTTCCAAATCAGGATGGTCTGTGACTTGGAGGGGAGCTTGCAGGTGAAGGTGTTCCCATGCACTTACTGTCCTTGTCTTTCTAGGTGGTAGAGATTGTGGGTTTGGGAGGTGCTGTTGAAGAAGCCTTGGCGAATTGCTGCAGTGCATCTTGTAGATGGTACCACATTTGAGTGATGCACCTGAGATGGAGGGAGTGAATGTTTAAGGTGGTGGATGGGATGCCAATCAAGCAGGCTGCTTTGTCCTGGATGGTGTTGAGTTTTATGAGTGTTGTTTGAGCTGCAATCATCCAGGCAAGTGGAGAGTATTCCATCACACTCCTGACTTGTGCTTTTTAGGTGGTGAAAAGGCTTTGGGGAAGCAGGAGGTAAGTCACTCGCCACAGAATACCCAGGGCCTGAAATTCACTGTCCCCAAAGGGACGGCAACCGCGGAGTTTGGACAATGGATCGAAAAAAACGATCAGCTGCTGCAGTCGGGTACTTTTCCCTCCCCGAGCTATATTCAGCTCGGGGAGGATTGCAGCAGTGTTCACTTCCGCTGCAAGCTGCGGGTGAAGCCACTGTAAAGGAAGGAGAGAGGCGGGAGTCGAGAGAGGCAGCGGCCTATAAAAGGCTCAGCAGTCCGGGGAGCGTCGAGAGAGGCGGGAGTCGAGAGAGGCAGCGGCCTATAAAAGGCTCAGCAGTCCGGGGAGTCGAGAGAAGCGGGAGTCGAGAGAGGCAGCGGCCTATAAAAGGCTCAGCAGTCCGGGGAGTCGAGAGAGGCGGGAGTCGAGAGAGGCAGCGGCCTATAAAAGGCTCAGCAGTTCAGGGAGCGTCGAGAGAGGCGGGAGTCGAGAGAGGCATCGGCCTATAAAAGGCTCAGCAGTCCGGGGAGCGTCGAGAGAGGCAGCGGCCTATAAAAGGCTCAGCAGTCCGGGGAGCGTCAAGAGAGGCGGGAGTCGAGAGAGGCAGCGGCCTATAAAAGGCTCAGCAGTCCGGGGAGCGTCGAGAGAGGCGGGAGTCGAGAGAGGCAGCGGCCTATAAAAGGCTCAGCAGTCCGGGGAGAGTCGTGAGAGGCAGCGGCCTATAAAAGGCTCAGCAGTCCGGGGAGCGTCGAGAGACGTGGGAGTCGAGAGAGGCAGCGGCCTATAAAAGGCTCAGCAGTCCGGGGAGCGTCGAGAGAGGCGGGAGTCGAGAGAGGCAGCGGCCTATAAAAGGCTCAGCAGTCCGGGGAGAGTCGTGAGAGGCAGCGGCCTATAAAAGGCTCAGCAGTCCGGGGAGAGTCGAGAGAGACGGGAGTCGAGAGAGGCGTAGTTGTGCAGCTCCAGCTGAGAGAAGTCAAAAAAGAAGTAGAAAGAAATCAAAAGGTGACATCACAGCCAATGTGGTAAGTGATTGGCTGCTGATTGGTGAGTAGTTTTTCTTTTTCTTTATTAGTCAGTAACTTTTAACATTGTTGTCAGCAATTTAAGTGTATCTAAGGTTTAAGTCATGGCAGGACAGCTCGGTCACGTGATATGCTCCTCCTGTACCATGTGGGAACACGGGGACAACACCAGTGTCCCTGACGACTACAGGTGCGGGAAGTGTGTCCACCTCCGGCTCCTGACGGTCCGCGTTGCGAAGTTGGAGCTGAGGGTGGATTCACTCTGGAGCATCCACGATGCTGAGAATGACGTGAGTATCACGTGTAGCGAGTTGGTCTTACCGCAGGAGAAGGGTCCACAGCCAGCGAGGGAATGGAAGACCAGCAGGAAGAGTAGTGCAAGGAAGGTAATGCAGGGGTCCCCTGTGGTCATCCCACTGCAAAACAGATACACTGCTTTGAGTGCTGTTGAGGGGGATGACTCATCAGGAGAGGGCAGCAGCAGCCAAGTTCATGGCACCGTGGCTGGCTCTGTTGCACAGGAGGGCAGGAAAAAGAGTGGGCGAGCGATAGTGATAGGGGATTCAATTGTAAGGGGAATAGATAGGCGTTTCTGCGGCTGCAACCGAGACTCCAGGATGGTATGTTGCCTCCCTGGTGCAAGGGTCAAGGATGTCTCGGAGCGGGTGCAGGACATTCTAAAAAGGGAGGGAGAACAGCCAGTTTTCGTGATGCACGTTGGTACCAATGACATAGGTAAAAAAAGGGATGAGGTCCTACGAAATGAATTTAAGGAGCTAGGAGCTAAATTAAAAAGTAGGACCTCAAAAGTAGTAATCTCGGGACTGCTACCAGTGCCACGTGCTAGTCAGAGTAGGAATCGCAGGATAGCTCAGATGAATACGTGGCTTGAGCAATGGTGCAGCAGGGAGGGATTCAAATTCCTGGGGCATTGGAACCGGTTCTGGGGGAGGTGGGACCAGTACAATCCGGATGGTCTGCACCTGGGCAGAATCGGAACCAATGTCCTCGGGGGAGTGTTTGCTAGTGCTGTTGGGGAGGAGTTAAACTAATATGGCAGGGGGATGGGAACCAATGCAGGGAGATAGAGGGAAACAAAAAGGAGGCAAAAACAAAAGACAGAAAGGAGATGAGGAAAAGTGGAGGGCAGAGAAACCCAAGGCAAAGAACAAAAAGGGCCATTGTACAGCAAAATTCTAAAAGGACAGAGGGTGTTAAAAAAACAAGCCTAAAGGCTTTGTGTCTTAATGCAAGAAGTATCCGCAATAAGGTGGATGAATTAACTGTGCAAATAGATGTTAACAAATATGATGTGATTGGGATTACGGAGACGTGGCTCCAGGATGATCAGGGCTGGGAACTCAACATCCAGGGGTATTCAACATTCAGGAAGGATAGAATAAAAGGAAAAGGAGGTGGGGTAGCATTGCTGGTTAAGGAGGAGATTAAGGCAATAGTTAGGAAGGACATTAGCTTGGATGATGTGGAATCTATATGGGTAGAGCTGCAGAACACCAAAGGGCAAAAAACGTTAGTGGGAGTTGTGTACAGACCTCCAAACAGTAATAGTGATGTTGGGGAGGGCATCAAACATGAAATTAGGGGTGCGTGCAATAAAGGTGCAGCAGTTATAATGGGTGACTTTAATATGCACATAGATTGGGCTAACCAAACTGGAAGCAATACGGTGGAGGAGGATTTCCTGGAGTGCATAAGGGATAGTTTTTTAGACCAATATGTCGAGGAACCAACTAGGGGGGAGGCCATCTTAGACTGGGTGTTATGTAATGAGAGAGGATAAATTAGCAATCTCGTTGTGCGAGGCCCCTTGGGGAAGAGTGACCATAATATGGTGGAATTCTGCATTGGGATGGAGAATGAAACAGTTAATTCAGAGACCATGGTCCAGAACTTAAAGAAGGCTAACTTTGAAGGTATGAGGCGTGAATTGGCTAGGATAGATTGGCGAATGATACTTAAGGGGTTGACTGTGGATGGGCAATGGCAGACATTTAGAGACCGCATGGATGAACTAAAACAATTGTACATTCCTGTCTGGCATAAAAATAAAAAAGGGAAGGTGGCTCAACCGTGGCTATCAAGGGAAATCAGGGATAGTATTAAAGCCAAGGAAGTGGCATACAAATTGGCCTGAAATAGCAGCGAACCTGGGGACTGGGAGAAATTTAGAACTCAGCAGAGGAGGACAAAGGGTTTGATTAGGGCAGGGAAAATGAAGTATGAGAAGAAGCTTGCAGGGAACATTAAGACGGATTGCAAAAGTTTCTATCGATATGTAAAGAGAAAAAGGTTAGTAAAGACAAATGTAGGTCTCCTGCAGTCAGAATCAGGGGAAGTCATAACGGGGAACAAAGAAATGGCGGACCAATTGAACAAGTACTTTGGTTCGGTATTCACGAAGGAGGACACGAACAACCTTCCGGTTATAAAAGGGGTCGGGGGGTCTAGTAAGGAGGAGGAACTGAGGGAAATCCTTATTAGCCGGGAAATTGTGTTGGAGAAATTGATGGGATTGAAGGCTGATAAATCCCCAGGGCCTGATGGACTGCATCCCAGAGTACTTAAGGAGGTGGCCTTGGAAATAGTGGATGCGTTGACAGTCATTTTCCAACATTCCATTGACTCTGGATCAGTTCCTATGGAGTGGAGGGTAGCCAATGTAACCCCACTTTTTAAAAAAGGAGGGAGAGAGAAAACAGGGAATTATAGACCGGTCAGCCTGACATCGGTAGTGGGTAAAATGATGGAATCAATTATTAAGGATGTCATAGCAGTGCATTTGGAAAGAGGTGACATGATAGGTCCAAGTCAGCATGGATTTGTGAAAGGGAAATCATGCTTGACAAATCTTCTGGAATTTTTTGAGGATGTTTCCAGTAGAGTGGATAAGGGAGAACCAGTTGATGTGGTATATTTGGACTTTCAGAAGGCGTTCGACAAGGTCCCACACAAGAGATTGATGTGCAAAGTTAGAGCACATGGGATTGGGGGTAGTGTACTTACATGGATTGAGAACTGGTTGTCAGACAGGAAGCAAAGAGTAGGAGTAAATGGGTACTTTTCAGAATGGCAGGCAGTGACTAGTGGGGTACCGCAAGGTTCTGTGCTGGGCCCCAGCTGTTTACACTGTACATTAATGATTTAGATGAGGGGATTAAATGTAGTATCTCCAAATTTGCGGATGACACTAAGTTGGGTGGCAGTGTGAGCTGCGAGGAGGATGCTGTGAGGCTGCAGAGCGACTTGGATAGGTTAAGTGAGTGGGCAAATGCATGGCAGATGAAGTATAATGTGGATAAATGTGAGGTTATCCACTTTGGTGGTAAAAACAGAGAGACAGACTATTATCTGAATGGTGACAGATTAGGAAAAGGGGAGGTGCAAAGAGACCTGGGTGTCATGGTACATCAGTCATTGAAGGTTGGCATGCAGGTGCAGCAGGCGGTTAAGAAAGCAAATGGCATGTTGGCCTTCATAGCAAGGGGATTTGAGTACAGGGGCAGGGAGGTGTTGCTACAGTTGTACAGGGCATTGGTGAGGCCACACCTGGAGTATTGTGTACAGTTTTGGTCTCCTAACCTGAGGAAGGACATTCTTGCTATTGAGGGAGTGCAGCGAAGGTTCACCAGATTGATTCCCGGGATGGCGGGACTGACCTATCAAGAAAGACTGGATCAACTGGGCTTGTATTCACTGGAGTTCAGAAGAATGAGAGGGGACCTCATAGAAACATTTAAAATTCTGACGGGGTTAGACAGGTTAGATGCAGGAAGAATGTTCCCAATGTTGGAGAAGTCCAGAACCAGAGGTCACAGTCTAAGGATAAGGGGTAAGCCATTTAGGTCCGAGATGCGGAGGAACTTCTTCACCCAGAGAGTGGTGAACCTGTGGAATTCTCTACCACAGAAAGTTGTTGAGGCCAATTCACTAAATATATTCAAAAAGGAGTTAGATGAGGTCCTTACTACTAGGGGGATCAAGGGGTATGGCGAGAAAGCAGGAATGGGGTACTGAAGTTGAATGTTCAGCCATGAGCTCATTGAATGGCGGTGCAGGCTAGAAGGGCCGAATGGCCTACTCCTGCACCTATTTTCTATATTTCTATGTTTCTATGTTTCCAGCGGTGAGCTCTGCAGCGTGCATGCTGCTGAAAAGAACTACTACAGCAAAATTCACTGAGGAAAATGTAGGACTTTTCCAGGCAGTGCTTCCTGAGGTTCTCAATGCGGTGCTCGAACGCGACACCGCTGGGGCCCTTTGGTAGGTAAAAAGTTTTATTACTTATTAGTGTTTTTATTTCATTTTCCATCCTGCGCAGTATTTATCTTTTCATATATTTTTATTAATTGTTTTGGTTCCATTAAACCTGTTGAGTGCTGCTCAGAGGCTTACACATACCCCTGTACTTTTGTACAACTTTCAGGTCTGACTCTTTAGTGGAGGCCTGTGGGCAGCAGAGACCTGCTTGGCAGGGTTCACCCTGAGGATGGGAGGTGTGTTGGGAGGGCGACACCTAGTACACCTGCTCAGAAGCAGGGCAGCATGCAGGAGAAAGCATCGCCATCAGCACCGTGCAGATAGGCAGCGGGCAAGGGAGGCAGCAGCCATGATTCATTCATTCTGCGCCAGACCAGTGTGCTCGCCATCTTCACCGGCCCAAATCAGGATTGCGGTTGGCTGCTTGGGGACAAGGGATATCCTCTGTCCACTTGGCTGCTCATTCCTCTGCGGAACCCCAGGACAGCGCCAGAGCATGTACACAATGACGCTCATTGTGCCACCAGGTGCATCATCAAGCAGTGCATAGGCATCCTTAAGCAATTCTGGTGCCTGGTCCGCTCTGGTAGCACCTTGCAGTACTCTCCTCAATGGGTCTCCATAATCGTCGTGGTCTGCTGCATGCTGCACATCCTGGACATCATGAGGGGACAGCAGCTGGAGGTCGAGCCAGCAGTACCAACTGAGGAGGAAGAGGAGGAGGTGGAAGAGGAGGATGAGGAGGAGGAGGGGCAGGAGGAGGAGTAGGCACAGAAGAAGGAGGAGGAGGATCCCCATTGCTCCAGAGTTAGGAGGCACCGACCCATCGCCACCCTGGAAGGCCGTATGCAGACTGGCCAGCACCCTCCTGGGAGGGTGCATCCTGACATATATGGAGGTGCCTGACACCTCCCCTGCAATCTCCCTCCATGCATTATCTACTGCCTGTCTGCCAGGTCATCCCACGTCAGGAAACAGTATTCTTCTTCTGTCCTCCACACCATCCATCAGTGTCTCCAGCTCCATATCAGTGAACCTGTTGGCTCTCCTTGCACCTCTTACACCAGCCATCCTTCCCCCCTCAGGGTCTTGCTGCAAACCCTGGCCTTTAAAAAGCAGCTGGCTCTTTAGAAACCCTTACCTCCATGCTGAATTTCTCAGTGATGATAACGCTCAAATTAAGACAGCCACACCACTGAAAAATCCACTTTGGAAGGGTACATTAGCGCTGGAACCCATTTGTTCATTTTTGGAGCTGAATATGGGCCAGCCATGAAAAAAAGTTGGCACTAATGGCCACAAAAAGGTAGGGGAGCACCAGCTTTCCAACGGTACTGAATTTTGGGCCGCCAGCCTCTGACCTGCTCTTGTAGCCACAGTATTTTTGTGGCTGATACAGTTAAGTTTTTGGTCAATAGTGATCCCCAGGATGTTGATGGTGGGTAATTTGATGAAGGTAATCCCATTGAATGTCAAGGGGAGATGACTAGACTCTCTTTTGTTGGAGATGGTTATTGCCTAGCACTTGTGTGGTGTGAATGTTACTTGCCACTTATCAGCGCAAGCCTGAATGTTGTCCAGGTCTTGCTGCTTGTGGGCACAGCCTGCTTCATTATCTGAGGAGTTGCGAATGTAACAGAACACCGTGTAATCATCAGTGAACAGCACGACTTCTGATCTTATGATGGAAGGAAAGTAATTGATGGTGCAGCTAAAGATGGTTGGGCCGAAGACACTGCCCTGTCCTCTACATTATTCAAAAAAATTAGTTAACAAGTCTATTGCCTGGCTATCTGAGGCATGTGTCTTACTAATCAAATCCTTACAGATAATTATGTCCGCAGTTTAACAAAACAGCTAGTACTTACTGAAATATAAAGATGCCCATAATCTTGTTAAATACCAGAATATGTTATCCTGGCTGAAAAGGACACTGTAATCTGGATGTTTTCTAGGAAGCCCAGCTTATAAATAAAGGAAGCAGTTAAACAAAAACAAAAATGAACAGGGGGAATATAATTGCTGTAGCTATATGTTCAATTTCAGAAGTAGGTCAGTGCCAATTGTTGCCTGGAGTAGATTCGATTTCGAGCTACAGAAAGCATTCAGAGACTCAGATGTATAGTTTATAATTGAAAGTGATGTAGTGGTTAGTGATCCTCTAATTATAGGAAGAAAAATATGCATCTAACTTTGATGCTGCTGTATTCAATACTAACAAGTTACTTTCATTATTGTTTCTTCTGTTGTTTTAATAACTTATGTACTAGAAACATAGAAACATAGAAAATAGGTGCAGGAGTAGGCCATTCGGCCCTTCTAGCCTGCACCGCCATTCAATGAGTTCATGGCTGAACATGCAACTTCAGTACCCCATTCCTGCTTTCTCACCATACCCCTTGATTCCCCTAGTAGTAAGGACTCCATCTAACTCCTTTTTGAATACTCCCTCCTTTAGTCTCTTCATTTCTGCTGCCTTTCTGGCTCCAAACATCAGCCAAGGGGGTGGAATGGTCTGTAATGAAGACATCATTGTCAAGCTCCCTATATATTGATCCAATGGAGCAAATGGGCTGCATTCACGCACCAAGAGCACGTTAATAGTAGGTCCCACAGGCTCTGCTGGCCTCAGCACCCAAATTTCTCATTTGAGCTCCTGGTTTTTGAAGTTCTGAACTGGAAGTGCAAATTCTCCACCCTATGATGTGGAGAAGGTTAGGTGCTCCACTGGGTTTTGTTTTCTTGGAAAGGAGTGGTCCACCATTGTAAAGTCCTGCAGGGGCTACATCAGTAACAATTCAGGATGATTCAGCTAGTTAAGACAGTAAATAGATGAGTCACAAAGGCCAGGAGGGTCCTGAGTTTGATCCTAGTTTGTGCTTATTTCAGCCTTTCCATTAGGATTGCTACAAATGGTGTTGGTGCTCTTGAGTTAGGAAGGTGAAAGTTAGCCAAGGCACCGACTTCTGATCACTATCCAGTGACTCTTCTGCTGAAAAAATATGTATAAGAACAAGTGGTGAGGATCAGGTTTAACTCTGATGAAACTTGCAATCAAAGCCTGTTGATGCTTATGGGAGAATGTTGCTCCATATAAGTGCCTAAAAATGGTCGATCCTGGAATAGGATAGAAAAACGTCCTTTCAAATCCCCTAAAATTACTTGTTGAGATTTTCCTCTGCCCTCTCTGCCTCTGATCAGATCTTTCTGCCCATTGTTTACCTTGGTCAGTCATTCCTACCAGATGATGGAGGTTTCCTCTAGTTGATATTTCTGGTGAATATATCACAAGCGTGTTATCATAGAATCATAGAAATTTCTGGCACAGAAGGAGGCCATTCGGCTCATCGTGTCTGTGCCGTCCGAAAAAGAGCTACCCAGCCTAATCCCACTTTCCAGCTCTTGGTTCATAGCCCCGCAGGTTACGGCACTTCAAGTGCATATGCAAATATCTTTTAAATGTGATGAGGGCTTCTGCTTCTACCATCCTTTCAGGCAGTGAGTTCCAGATGCCCATCACCCTCTGGATGAAAATATTTCTCCTCATCTCCCCTCTAAACCTTCTACCAATTACTTTAAATCTATGCCCTCTCTGCGAAAGGAAATAGGTCCTTCCTATCCACTCTATCTCGGCCCCTCATAATTCTATACACCTCAATAAGGTCTCCCCTCAGTCTCCTCTGTTCCAAAGAAAATAACCCCAGCCTATCCAATCTTTCCTTGTAGCTAAAATTCTCCAGTCCTGGCAACATCCTTGTAAATCTCCTCTGTACCCTCACTAGTGCAATCATATCTTTCCTGTAATGCGGTGACCAGAACTGCATGCAGTACTCTAGCTGTGGCCTAACTAGTGTTTTATACAATTCAAGCATAACCTCCCTGCTCTTGTATTCTATGCCTTGGCTAATAAGCCTGTATGCCTTCTTAACCACCTTATCTACCTGGCCTGTTACCTCCAGGGACCTGTGGTCAGGCACTCCAAAGTCCTTCTGTTCCTCTACAATTCTCAGTATCCTACCATTTATTGTGTATTCCCTTGTCTTGTTAGCTCTCTCCAAATACATGACCTCACACTTCTCTGGATTGAATTCCATTTGCCACTTACTTGCCCACCTGATATCTTCCTACAGTCTACAGCTTTCTTCTTCACTATCAACCACACAGCCAATTTTCATATCATATGCAAACTTCTTAATCATGCTCCCTACATTGAAGTCTAAATCATCGAAATATACCACAAAAAGCTATTGAACCTAGTATTGAGCCCTGCGGAACCCCACAGGGGTTTGTGTCCCAGACACACAAACACCCATCATCCATTACCCTTTGCTCTGCCACTGATTCAATTTTGGATCCAGCTTGCCATTTTCCCTTGGATCCCATGGGCTTTTACTTTTCTGACTAGTTTGCTATGTGGAATATTGTCACAAGTGTTCTTTCAGAAGAATTTTACAATTATGCTAGAAATACGAAAACTTCCCGTTATGTTTACGATGTCACTGAAGATTCCTACCAGAGGAAATCCAACCCTTGCCTCCAGCTGAATACAGAAGCAAACATTTGCTATTGAATTTTTCTTCTCAGACATCTTCCTCACCCCCGGGGCCGAAAGATACATTTTTCACAAAACAGCAGGTTGAGTCTAACTGAAAAATTTTGAAGCATATTATTCAGTCTTTGTTTTCTGTATCCCTAAAGTAATTCCTGTCTGCTGTACTCTTATTCCCAATGGTTGAGGGGAATGCTTCTTTTTAAATCACATTTCCATCTCTCAGAAAATATTACTTGTGCTCAGACTTGCATCCAAAATACTAATATGTTACAGATAGAAATCTTAGTTTGTGCCTTTGGTTTACCTTATTTTTATTTCTCCTCAATATTGCAAACGACAAATACTGACTGGTACAAATGACTGCTGCAGGGCTGTTTCCATTGAGGTCATTCAGTTGAAAATTCTGAACTGTGCTCTCTGCCTCCTTTGTGGCACTAAATGGGAACAAAATCAATGAAAAAATTCAGATGATTCAGCTCCCATTCGTCACTGCGAACCTAATGAAGCACACGTATCGAATGGCAGGCTTTAACCATTTGCAGAGAGAAGATGCAACTTTGTCAACTGCCATAGAGTGCAGAGTGAAGTTGAGGATCTCTTTATTTTAATTTGCATAAGCAACACCATGTTCTAAAGTAGGCCACGTAAAACCATTTCAGTTGTAGTTAGAGCAGAAGCAGAAGCTATTGGTGGCCATGAGCTTTTGGCTTCCAGTACCATTTTTGTTCTAACCAACTAAAAGGAGAAACTCAGAATCCACAGAGTATATCTGAACTGAGAAAAGTCAATGGTAAAATTGTGATTGATGAAATAAGTGTTTGCCAGAAGCACAAAACGGGCTTATATGGAATCCACAGCTCATTTTGCACTGAGTCCAAGCATGGTGCAAAATGGCTTCTCCACTTGCTATGATCCAGGTTTGCAGTACTTGCGAAGACCAATTTCACCCTCTAGGCATTATGCACAGATGAACTTATCTCTTTACCTGTGTCCATGTAGGAAACAATCAAAGGCATGATTTGTAAACATATCAGGAAAAACAGAGGCATTTACACCTAAAATAGGTGCACATTTATCCATCGCTTTCCCTGAACCATAGACAAATATAGGCTTTGCCTTAACATCTCATGGAAGTGCATTAAAAACCTGTAAAGGCTGAAAAATAAGTTTTTCTTATTAAAGGTTAATCCAATCTTGATTTGAGTTCCTTCTCCAGCTGTAATGATGTTTCAGCCAAAGTGACATTTTCCATAACAGACTTTATTACATGAAACATAGAAACATAGAAAAAAGGTACAGGAGTAGGCCATTTGGCCCTTCGAGCCTGGACCACCATTCAATATGATCATGGCTGATGATGCAACTTCAGTACCCTATTCCTGCTTTCTCTCCATACCCCTTGATCCGTTTAGCTGTCAGGGCCACATCTAGCTCTCTTTTGAATATATCTAACGAACTGGCCTCAACAACTTTCTGTGGTAGAGAATTCCACAGGTTCACAATTCTCTGAGTGAAGAAGTTTCTCCTCATCTCGGTCCGAAATGGCTTACCCCTTATCCTTAGACTGTGACCCCTGCTTCTGCACTTCCCCAACATCAGGAACATTTTTCCTGCATCTAACCTGTCCGGTCCCGTCAGAATTTTATATGTTTCGATGAGATCCCCTCTCATTGGTCGAAATTCCATTGAATATAAGGCTAGTCGATCCAGTCTTTCTTCATATGTCAGCCCTGCCATCCCAGGAATCAGTTTGGTGACCCCTCGCTGCACTCCCTCAATAGCAAGAATGTCCTTCCTCAGATTAGGAGACCAAAACTGTACACAATATTCAAGGTGTGGCCTCACCAAGGCCCTATACAACTGCAGTAAGACCTCTCTGCTCCTATACTCAAATCCTCTCGCTATGAAGGCCAACATGCCATTTGCCTTCTTCACCGCCTGCTGTACCTGCATGCCAACTTTCAATGACTGATGTACCATGACACCCAGGTCTCGTTGCACCTCCCCTTTTACTATTCTGTCACCATTCAAATAATATTTTGCCTTCCTGTTTTTGCCACCAAAGTGGATAACCTCACATTTATCTACATTATACTGCATCTGCCATGTATTTGTCCACTCACCTAACCTGTCCAAGTCACCTTGCAGCCTCTTAGCATCCTCCTCACAGCTCACACTGCCACCCAGCTTAGTGTCACCTGCAAATTTGGAGATATTACATTCAATTCCTTCGTCTAAATCATTAATGTATAATGTAAATAGCTGGGGTCCCAGTACTGAACCTTGCGGTACCCCACTAGTCACTGCCTGCCATTCGGAAAAGGACCCATTTATTCTTACTCTTTGCTGCCTGTCTGCTAACCAGTTCTCTATCCACGTTAATACATTACCCCCAATACCATGTGCTTTAATTTTGCACACTAATCTCTTGTGTGGGACCTTGTGTACAGTTTTGGTCTCCGAACTTGAGGAAGGACATTCTTGCTATTGAGGGAGTGCAGCGAAGGTTCACCAGACTGATTCCCGGGATGGCGGGACTGACCTATCAAGAAAGGCTGGATCAACTGGGCTTGTACTCACTGGAGTTCAGAAGAATGAGAGGGGACCTCATAGAAACGTTTAAAATTCTGACGGGTTTAGACAGGTTAGATGCAGGAAGAATGTTCCCAATGTTGGGGAAGTCCAGAACCAGGGGTCACAGTCTAAGGACAAGGGGTAAGCCATTTAGGACCGAGATGAGGAGAAACTTCTTCACCCAGAGAGTGGTGAACCAGTGGAATTCTCTACCACAGAAAGTTGTTGAGGCCAATTCACTAAATATATTCAAAAAGGAGTTAGATATAGTCCTTACTACTAGGGGGATCAAGGGGTATGGCAAGAAAGCAGGAATGGGGTACTGAAGTTGCATGTTCAGCCATGAACTCATTGAATGGTGGTGCAGGCTAGAAGGGCCAAATGGCCTACTCCTGCACCTATTTTCTATGTTTCTATGTTTCTATGAAGGGGAAGTCATGTTTGACAAGTTTGCTGGAATTATTTGAGGATGTAATGAACAGGGTGGATAAAGGGGAACCAGTGGATGTGGTGTATTTGGACTTCCAGAAGGCATTTGACAAGATGCCACATAAAAGGTTACTGCACAAGATAAAAGTTCACGGGTTTGGGCGTAATATATTAGCATGGAAAGAGGATTGGCTAACTAACAGAAAACAGAGAGTCGGGATAAATCGTTCATTCTCTGGTTGGCAACCAGTAACTAGTGGGGTGCTGGGATCCCAACTATTTACAATCTATATTAACGACTTGAAAGAAGGAACTGAGTGTAATGTAGCCAAGTTTGCTGACAATACAAAGATGGGAGGAAAAGCAATGTTTGAGGAGGACACAAAAAATCTGCAAAAGGACATAGACAGGCTGAGTGAGTGGGCAAAAATTTGGCAGATGGAGTAAAATGTTGGAAAGTGTGAGGTCATGCACTTCGGCAGAAAAAATTCAAAGAGCAATTTATTATTTAAATGGAGTAGATTGCAAAGTGCTGCAGTACAGCGAGACCTTGGGGTACTTGTGCATGAAACACAAAAGGATAGTATGCAGGTACAGCAAGTGATCAGGAAGGCCAATGGAATCTTGGCCTATATTGTAAAGGGGATGGAGTATAAAAGCAGGGAAGTCTTGCTACAGCTATACAGGGTATTGGTGAGACCACACCTGGAATACTTTTGGTGCAGTTTTGGTTTCTATATTTACGAAAAGATTTACTGGCTTTGGAGGCAGTTCAGAGAAGGTTCAGAAGGTTGATTCCAGAGATGAGGAGGTTGACTTATGAGGAAAGGTTGAGTTGGTTGGGCCTCTACTCATTGGAATTCACAAGAATAAGAGGTGAGCCAATCAAAACGTATAAGATTATGAGGGGGCTTGACAAGGTGGATGCAGAGAGGATGTTTCCACTGATGGGGGAGATTAGAACTGGAGGGCATGATCTCAGAATAAGGGGCCGCCCATTTAAAACAGAGAGGAGGAGAAATTTCTTCTCTCAGAGGGTTGTAAATCTGTGGAATTCGCTGCCTCAGAGAGCTGTGAAAGCTGGGACATTGAATAACTTTAAGACAGAAATAGACAGTTTCTTAAACGATAAGGGGATAAGGGGTTATGGGGAGTGGGCGGGGAAGTGGTGCTGAGTCCATGGTCAGATCAGCCATGATCTTATTGAATGGCGGAGCAGGCTCGAGGGGCCGTATGACCTACTCCTGTTCCTATTTCTTATGTTCTTATACAGAGAACTATATCCTCTGGTGGAGGAATCGAGAACAAGAGGGCATAATCCTAAAAAAAATTGTATTAGTTCCCCTGGGATGTGGGCATCGCTGGCAAGGCCAGCATTTATTGCCCATCCCTACTTGCCCTTGAGAAATTGGTGGTGAGGTGCCTTCTTGAACCAGTGCAGTCCGTGTGGTGAAGGTACTCCCATGGTGCTGTCAGGGAGGAAGTTCCAGGATTTTAAGCCAGCGACGATGAAGGAGTGGTGATATATTTCCAAGTCAGCTTGGTGTGTGACTTGGAGGGGAACTTGCAGGGGTGGCGTTCCCATGAACCTGCTGCCCTTGTCCTTCTAGGTGGTCAAGGCCGCGGGTTTGGGAGGTGCTGTCGAAGAAGCCTTGGCGAGTTGCTCCAGTGCATCTTGTTTGAGGTCGGCGATTTCAGAGTGAAATCAGGAAGCACTTTTTCACAAAAAGGTTAGTGGAAATATGGAAGTCAATTTCCCAAAAGCCTGTGGAAGCTGAGGCAATTGAAATTTTCAAGACTGAGTTCGATAGATTTTGTTAGGTCAGCGATATGGGTCAAAAACATGGAGTTGAGGTTCAGATCAGTCATGATCTAATTGAATGGCACCATAGGCTCAAGGGGCTGAATGACCTAATCTTGTTCCCGTGTGTGGATTGTGGAAAGCATTCAATGGGACACTAAAAATAGCATTTTAACAGGCAAACAGTTCGATAATTATGATTAACTTAAATACTACCTTTTTTCGACTTTAAATATTTGTTTTTAAACAGTGGCTATTGATAACATCACCAGGAGCAAAACTTGCTGAAAGTTTTAGCGAGCTGCATAGCGTGAGGGAGCTGCATCAATGCACACACAGCTAAAATTATGCAATTAGAGAAGTGTTCTGGTTTAATGACTATCTCCACTGATATTAATTCAGCTTTCACACATAACTGCCTCAATAACGCCACTAAAGGACGTCTCCTGGTGAGTACAAAGGCCAGAAGGAGTAGTCAGCACAGTTTTAGAAGCAATAGGTTAGGTTCTGTGAGTCTACTATAATTCTTGGAGAAGGCAACTAAATTTGACAAGGGACATTCAACAGATATGATTTATTTCGATTTTCAAAAATATTTAATAATGAAAATAAGATGATATATGAATGTGCAGCTGATAAAGAAGAATATGGCTTATAAAATTAATGGCAAATTAATACTGACTTAGCAATGAAAAGCAGAAGGTGATTAGAAATTAAAAAGCTCTGGCTGGGAAGACATCACTAATAACGTTCTGTCGGGGTCAGTTTGGGGCCTTTTCAGTTTACATGTTTGAAAGATGATATAGAAAAAAGTACTTCTTTTATCATTTAATAAATTTTGCTATGAGACCAGATAACAAGTATAACAGAGCTTTGTAGCATTCATAGGCTCTGAACCACATAAATAGATAAGCTAAGAAATGGCAAATAGAGTTGAATGTGGATAAAGGTAAGGTTATGTACAATGGAAAAGGAAGAATGAAATGTGTGTACACGATAAGGTAAATTTTTATGAATGCACCTTGCCCTCCAGAAGCAAATATTGGGACATCCCACAATTTACGATCCATTAAAATAACATTTGTAAAATGTATTGAGCAAAGGTAGAAAATGCGGAAAGCCTGAAGCTACTAAAAATAAAGTTAATAAACTGCTGGGATGAGTCTTGAGGACAAATTATTTTCAGGAAAAATAGGTTACCTTAACTCGATATAACTCATTGCCCTGTAAATGTGGCCACAATACCTTCAAAGGGACATTTATGCAGAGAAGAGTCATAAGCATTCTGAAATTGATTTATGAAGATTTATGAGACTTTCAGAATTAAACTTGTTTTCTTTGACCAACAAAAAGTTATATTTATATGTCTCCTTTCATGACCATATGATGCTTCAAAGCACTTCAGGGTCAATGAAGTACAAATACATACAAAAACATACAAAAAATGATGAACAGGTAAAGACCATCTGATCCACCGAGCCTGTTCTACACACTTGTGATACCTTTTGTATCACAACATATACACTCCACCCCAGCCGAACCATGTGATCTCCTGGGAGAGGCAAAAAAAAGTTTTAAAAAACCAGGACAATTTGGGGAAAAAAATCTGGGAAATTCCTCTCCGACCCATCTAGGCAATCAAAACTAATCCAGGAGATCACTCTGGCCATTAAATTCCCTGCAGTAATTACCTTTTCTGTAAAAGGTTATCTCTGCCGTGCCAGAAACAAATCCAGCTGTCGCTTGAAGGAATTCAGTGAGTCTGCATCCACCACACGAAACGACAGCTTGTTCCAGAGCTCTACTATTCTCTGGGAAAAGAATCACCTCCTGACGTCTAACCTAGATCTATCCCTATACAACTTAAATTTGTGCGCCCTGGACCTGCCTAACCTATTTAATTGGAATAAACTGTCAGCTGGAACACTGTCTATTCCCTTCATTATCTTATAAACCTCAATCATATCCCCCTAAATCTACGCTGCTCTAAGGTAAAGAGTCCCAACTCTTTTAACCTATCTTGATAACTAAGATGCTTTAGACTTGGAATTAGTCTAGTGGCCCCCTTCTGCACCCTTTCCAGAGCCTCAGTATCACCCACCTTGTGAGTAGACTAAAACTGGATACAGTATTCCAAATGCAGTCTGACTAAGGTCTTGTACAAGGACAAAACAGTACGCCTCATCTTATACTCAATTATCCTATGGATACACCCCAACACCCTATTTGCTCTAGCTATCGCTGAACGGCACTGCCCATGTACCTTTAAGGATGTATGCACTAGAATGCCCAAATCTCTTTCTATCTCCACTGATAGAGTATTCAAACAGGCTCATTTAGACAGGCTTTGAAAATTCACAGACCCCCAAGTCAAAGCTACTACGTGCTGCTCAGCATGTTGCATTAACTCATCAGTCAACTTGACATTTTAGGATTTTGGGTAGCGAGCCAATTAAAAGGTTAAAAGACTATTAATTGAGCCAATAAGGTCAAAGAAGGCGAGTTATTTTCTGTAAATTGAACCCGGTATAAATACAGCCATGTTGACCATGTGGTCCCAGTAAGACAAAGGAACTGGCAATCAGCCAGCAGCTTGTTGCTCTCAGCCAAAAATAAAGAAGTTAAAACTACCATCGGAGTTCGTATTTCATTGGAAATTAAGAGATCTAACAATTTTGGCGTCACGAACAGGATCGCTGAGGAAAGAAATTGAATTTTGGACATCGGACCTACATATTGAGGTAAGGACACCTCTTTTTAAAAGTCCTCAGTCAAAAGTCTAAATTCGCCTCGCCTACTACGTGATTCCGAAAGCCTCCGGTTTGCGAACCCTCCGGTTGGTAGTCGGCTCGAGGTCTCATAGACGTCTAAACTTCGGCGGTGTGTTAGTTAATTAATTACCGACCTATTGATCAGCTAGAAAGCCTACGACTCGAGACCCCAGTAAAGAAATTATGGCAGCAGGAGATAAGAGCAAAGAATTGCCTACAACTGTTAAAGGTGGGCAAGCACCACCTGAGGTTTCGATAGATGAAATCCTCCAACAGTTGAAAGAATACATAGAGCAACAATTCAACTTATCTAAAACCTGTATTAAGATCGAACAAAAGTACGGAACCTCCAAAGGACAATGGTCCTTGGACGAGATTAAAAGTGTCTGGGGAAAAACGACCCGTATGAAAAATAAAGAGCGAACTAGATGGTCCCTAGCGGTTATGGGAAAGATCTGAAACCGGAATGAAATTATAATGTGTTCCCAACATGATCGAGAACTGACCAGTACAAAGGATCAATTGCAAGCAGTTTGTGCGCAGCTGCGACAGAAAAAGCTTGAACTTGAAAAGCTGGAAGCGGAAGTTAAAGATCTTAACGGTGAAATTAAAGAATGGAAAAAATCATTAGGTCAAGAGACAGTAATAGGAAAAGGAAAATGTATTGATCAATTCCCAGGGTACCCATGTTTGGATAAATTAAAAGCGCAAACCCGAAGACACGACCGAGGAATAGATACGGATACTGAATCCTCCGACAATACAGTGTTGGAGGATGATGAATTAGGGGTGCACTTTGCCCAGTTTAAAAAAAGACGAGTTGTAGTCAAATCAGAATAGACTGCGGATGAGGGCGGAACCAAAAAAACAAAGAGAAGGGTGTACGAAGAATACTTAGTTCATACTCTGGCAGACCCAGAGAAAATTGATAAATGGTCCAAGGAATTCCCCAATCCAAAGAAAGGGGGAGTAAAAACGTGGGACCAATTGGAACGTTTAAGAAATATATATCAACTTCATCCCTGGGACAGAGTGCAAATTTTGACCAGAATGGTGCCAAAAACACAGGGAAGAAAATTGCACGACAAGGTAGAAGAAGCTTTGGGGCAGGATGAGCAAGATTTAGATGCAGGATGGGAGGCGATTAAACACTGGCTGCAAGCCTTCAGTCCAGCTAAGACAGACTGGGGAAAAATTGCAGCCTGCCAACAGAAAAGATCAGAGGAGGTCCTGGAGTATGACGAGCGGTTTAGATGCACGTGGCTAAAACATTCGGGTATGAATAATACGGATGAGGAAATGGATGAACAAGTGTTTGGACCCCTGAAAGCAGCTTTCGTGGCAGGTCTGAAGCCAGAATTGTCCAAAATGCTTAAGGTAGTGTTACCGGACTGGGAAGGTAGAGGAACTACCTTTGCAGCATTGGTGGATCGATGTAACCAATTAGATCGGGATATGGGAGCTAAAGTCCGAGCTGTACAGGCTATGGGATGGAAATCCCAGGATTCCGATAAACAGTTATTAGGAAAATTACCCGGAAAATGTCATTATTGTGGGAAAGAAGGTCACTAGGCCAAGACGTGCAGGGCAAAACAGAAAGGTCATGGCTGGGGAAGAGGATGCAGCCAGGGATACAATTCAGCCAACAAGCCAGGCTTGTCACAAGATAACAACCTCATAGAAGCATTTAAGCGACTGACAATACAACAACAGAAGGAGTTACTTGGGATAGCAAAAAACGATTAGAGCCCACCCTGGCCCCCCTCCTCGCACTAATACAACAAAGGGGAGATGGGCTATATATAACTGTGAGGGTGGGCGATAAGGATGTGGACTGTCTTTTAGATACAGGGGTGGAATTAACATGCTTACCCCTACAATATGGAGACTTTTTGCCATTGGATGGTAGGGCACGTACAGCCTATGGCGTTAGGGGCCATAAAATGGAAATTAAAAGGATAACACCGGTACTTATAGGGCTGGGTCCACATGAACTAACCACGCCGGTCTGGATAGGTCCAGTAGATCAACCCCTTTTGGGAATGGACGTTTTAATCCAAGTAGATTCATCGTTGCATTTTGAGGATGGTCGGGTGACATGGTCAATTAGAACTTTGAAGAAAGAAGAATTGAAAGAACACCCGATATGGGCTAAAGATAAGAACGATTGTGGCCTACTCCAGATGGAGCCTGCGTCATTTACAGGGACCAAGCCTCCATGTACTAAACAGTATCCCATCAGTCCAACTGCCATCGCGGGAATCTTACCGGTTATTGAGCAATTGGAGAAACAAGGGTGCTTATTAAAACGCATAGCTCCTCCAATAGCCCCGTGTGGCCGGTACAGAAATCTAATGAGACTTGGCGTTTGACTGTCGATTATAGGAAAGCTAACCAGTGTATTGATCAAAAAGCTCCTTTGGTCGCAGATCCCTCCACCATTTTTAATGCCCTCAAACCTGAACATAAATATTTCTCGGTTATAGATATGGCCAACGGATTTTGGTCGGTGCCTCTGGCACCGGAGGTTCGACAGTGGTTTGCTTTCACTGTCCAACGACAACAGTATACTTGGACCCGGTTACCACAGGGTTTCCACAACAGCCCTACGGTATTCCACATGGCTTTACAAAGCCATTTGCGAGAATTACCTCCCCTGTCATCCACAGTCATCCAATATGTAGACGATATCCTGCTAGCTTCAAACACGGAGGAACAGCATGAACAAGATTTACGAGCTTTGCTGGATCACCTTCGGCTGAAAGGACATAAAGCCAGCATCGACAAAGCACAAATATCCCAAGAAGAGGTTGTATACCTGGGATAAAAGATTTCACAAGGAAAGAGAGAACTTACCAAGGATAGAACTGCAGCCATTCGGGCTGCTAAAAAACCCACCACTATTCAGGAACTAAGGTCTTTTTTGGGATTGTGTAACTTTAACAGAAATTGGATTGACTCCTTCACACAGCTTGCTCAGCCATTGAATGATATTTTAAAGGGGAAACGTGCCTCTAAAGAAGCCATCTCCCTCACTAAAGAACAGCAAGAGGCCTTCCTGAGTTTGAAAAAGGCTTTGTGTTCGGCACCGGCTCTGGGAATCCCCGACAGTGGTAAGCCATTTACCCTGTTTGTTCATGAGAAAGAAGGACAGCTATACTGACACAAGAACATGGGGATCGGCAAAGACCTATTGGCTATTATTCGGCAAAACTGGATGTGGTAGCCCTCGGATGGGGAAGTTGCCTAAGGGCCATGGAAGCTACATGTCGAGTGGTAATGATCACTGCGGGTCTAGTCCTCGACCAAAAGCTGATTGTCAAATGTCCCCACACCGTACACGCTTTGCTGTCTATGAATAGAATGTCTCAGGTGACGGCAGCAAGATGGACCCGCTGGACAGCAGTTTTGGAAGCTCCTAATCTCTATATCGTCTGGGCCAGCCCGGTTAATCCCGCAACTATGCTCCCGATGTCTGAATCAAAGGAGCAAGAGGGGGGAGAATGTGAAGAGCATGACTGCGTGGAGATTTTAAAAGAAACAGAAGAAGCATCCTTAGCAGCAGAGGAGCCTCTGCACAACCCAGACCTCATCCTGTTTACAGATGGTTCCTCCATTGTAGACAATGGTACCAGAAAAGCAGGATGGGCAGTTACAACCTTATATGAGGTAGTGGCAAAAGGATGTTTACCCTCAGGAACGTCAGCACAACAGGCCGAGTTACGGGCCCTGTCAGAAGCATGTCGAATAGCAGAAGGACAGATAGCTAATGTCTACACAGATTCGCGTTATGCTTTTGGAGTCGCTCACGACTTTGGTCTGTTATGGCGGAAAAGAGGATTCCTCACTGCTGCTGGTACACCTATCCGAAATGGAAAAGTAGTCCGAGACTTACTGGAGGCCATACAATTACCTCAGGAAGTGTCCATCCTGAAGTGTAAGGCCCATACCAAGGAAAATACCACAGAAGCACAGGGAAATGCCCTAGCCGACCAGGCAGCTAAAGATGCCGCCTTACAGGGCGTTCCTCCAGAAGAACCAACACAGATGTGCAGATTGAAAGCACTCAGGACTCTGACACGAGACCTTCAAACAATGCAAGGCAAGTGCTCCCGAGAGGAAAAATGGACATGGATTGAGGCAGGAATTAAGCTATGTGAAGATGGTGTCTGGAGACAAAGAGTTACCGACAAGCCAGTTGCGCCACAAGCGCTTATGCCTTTTTTAGCCCAACAGATCCACTCGTGGGGACACTTGACCTCACAACAGATGATGGCACGGTTCCAGAAAAGCTGGTGGGGTCAGGGATTTAAAAAACATGCCCAGCTGGTAACAGACCGCTGTGTGGTCTGCCAGAAAAATAATTTTGGACCCATCACGGTAATGCCCCAACTGAGGCCCCCTGCCCTTGTCGGACCATTCCAGCATCTGCAGGTTGATTATATATCTCTTCCTTCATGCCAAGGATACACTAACATTCTTGTCATGGTCGACAGATTCTCTAGATGGGTAGAAGCTGTCCCAACTAAAAGAGCCACAGCTAATCACACTGCAAAGGTTTTGTGTAAGGATTACATTCCCCGATGGGGAGTCCCGAGTAGCATTGACTCAGATCAAGGAACACACTTCACAGGTACTGTCTGCCAAGAAGTCTGTAGGTTACTGAACATTACGTGGGATTTACACTGTCCTTATCATCCACAATCATCAGGACAAGTAGAACGAATGAATTGAACTTTGAAACAACTGCTTGCCAAATATCACCAAGAAGGAACACCATGGCCCCAGGCACTACCAATAGTGCTATGTAGCATTAGGGAAACCCCGAACAGAACTACAGGTCTAAGCCCATTTGAAATTATAACAGGAACTATCGATTTACGGAAAGCTGATGTTCACTTAATGAGTGACACTTTGTTATCATACTGTCAGAACTTAACCAATGCTATTAGTTCTGTTTCCCGACAGGTATCGGCAGCTTGGGGTAATCCACCCGAAGGAGGACACGACATCATCCCGGGAGTCTGGGTGTATGTGAAAAAGTTGCATAAAGAACCTTTGGGTGCCAAGTGGGTGGGACCTTATCAAGTGTTATTGACCACCCAGGCAGCTGTTAAAGTCCAAGGAAAGAAAGCCTGGATCCACGCTTCACACGTTAAATGAGCACCCGTAACTGAAGATGAAATCTAATAAGGACAATTACTTTTTGTGAAAATGTATAAATTTACTGTATTATTGATTGTAGATATTCTAGGCATAGGCCTACTTCCTACTAGCCGACCCTCTGCACCAAAGGGAAATAGTAGGGTAGCAAGGGAATTACATGTAAATACCTTTTTATATATGTCATACATTTATGCCAAACAAGGTAACATTTCTAGTTGTTGGGTGTTTACGCATATTCCTATTCACTCAAAGGGAGGGATTCCCTTGTGGCCAGTTCCCTTGAATATCTCGGAAATGGCTGAGTGGATAATTAATCAAAACAAAACAGGCAATGCGTTTCAGGATACGGAAAACTGGGCACGTAAATGGAAGTCAGCAGGTTACAATCTGACTACCTTTGAAGGGGGATACCAACCGTGCTGCAAAAATTCCAAACGGCCCCCATTTTTTGTTATCACTAAACGGGAATAGGAAGACCGGGGGAATCGGTCTGTCTGATTAGAAACATCAAAGGAGGCCAAAATAGTAACTGCTCCCAGAATTATAATATAATCAAGCCACGGAACCATCTAAACTGGGCCGATGTGGGAATTTTTAACGTAATGGGGATTCTGAATAAAACTGATGGAAAAGCCTGGACAGGCCCCGGAGTGTTGCTGACAAAGAAACAGCTAACATTCATTGCATATAATGGCACCTATTGGGTGTGTGGCCACAAGGCCTACCCTTGGCTGCCCCAGAATTGGATGGGATCCTGCTATTTAGCCTACATTGTGCCTTATATGTATCATATAAAGTCACTGTCGGAACATTTACACCGGCCTAAGAGAGCTATCACAGAAACAGAGAGGTTCTTTGCCATTCTGATCCCCGGGTATGGGACCGCCAAACTGGCAAGGGAATCCATTAACATGGCATCCGTTGTGGAACGAGTAGCCAATGATACCTCAGAGGCCCTAGTTAAAATCAATGCAGAAATGGTAGCAATCCGCACAGTAGCCCTACAGAATAGACTGGCCCTTGATTACACCCTGGCTGAAAAGGGAGTTACTTGCGCCCTACTCGGAACTGAGTGTTGCACATATATCCCAGATAGCTCCGAAGAAATTACCCACTTAGTGGAGCATATCCAAAAGGAGGTAGAAAAACTTAAACAACCCCCATCATTCACTTTGTGGAGCGGAGCCACTGAATGGCTAGGTTCAATAGGAACTTCATTGGTGGAAGGTTTAATTCTATTTGTTTTAATTGTTTTACTTTTGTATTGTTTGGTTATGTTGATTAAATGTTGTTGCGACCAGGCGGCTGTAGCTGCTGTCCCACAGGTGAGACACCTTGCAGGTCCCAGCAGACCGTCTGTACGTGGCACAGGGGTATGTTATGCTTAAGGAAAGGTTGTTTACTAGTTGAATTAAGATATTGATTTGGATTAAATTGGAATAAGGTTAATTAACCTACTAAAACCAGACTTCCATTGTGGCCACGATGGAACTCGGGTTGGTGTAAATTTGTGTGGAAGCTACTAGTCCAGACATGTGGCGAAACACATCAACAAATTTTAGAAGGAAACTCTATTAACATGTATGAAATTATTTTGTAGAATGTTTAACCAGTGATACCTGAAGTTTTATGATTCAGTTTGTGAAAGAATCAAAGGGGGGATTGATAGAGTATTCAAACAGGCTCATTTAGACAGGCTTTGAAAATTTACAGACCCCCAAGTCAAAGCTACTACGTGCTGCTCAGCATGTTGCATTAACTCATCAATCAACTTGACATTTTAGGACCTTTGGAAGCGAGCCAATTAAAAAGTTAAAAGACTATTAATTGAGCCAATAAGGTCAAAGAAGGCGAGTTCTTTTCTGTAAATTGAACCCGGTATAAATACAGCCATTTTGAACATGTGGTCCCAGTAAGACAAAGGAACTGGCAATCAGCCAGCAGCTTGTTGCTCTCTGCCAAAAATAAAGAAGTTAAAACTACCATCGGAGTTCGTATTTCATTGGAAATTAAGAGATCTAACATCCACCATCTTTAATGCCTGTCCCTAGAGGGTGTATGAATGTTGAGCATTTGACCTGCCCACATGCATAACACTGCACTTATCTAAGTTATACATAATTTTCCAGTCTTGAGCCCAGTCTCCCAGCACATTAAGATCTGTCTGAATCAGATGAACCTCTTCTACAACTCTAGCACTTGCACAGATCTTGGTATCATCTGCAAATTTGCAAATTGTGCCGCCAACCCCTGAATCCAGATCATTAATAAAAATAGTAAAAAGCAACGGTCCCAACACTGATCCCCGCGGGACACTATTGGTGACTGGTCTCCAAACAGATCCTAATCCATCTATAACTATTCTTTGCCTGCGTCCTGCCAGCCAGTTCTAAATCCAGCTCAATATATTTCCAGTAATACCAGAGGCTCCAATCTTATAGAGAAGCCACTTATGTGGTACCTTGTCAAAAGCTTTTTGGAAATTGAAGTAGACAATGTTTAATGGGCTTCCACCAACTTTGTAACTTTTTCAAAAAATAAAATTAGATTTGTGAGACATTACCTCTTTTTTATGGAGCCATGTTGGGTGTCCCTAATATGTAATTCCCTATCCAAGTATTCATATATTGTATCCCTTATGATTCGTTGAAGCATCTTACCTATTACTGATGTTAAACTGATGGGCCTATAGTTACCCGGGTCTGCCTTGTCATCTTTTTAAAAAATGAATATTACATTAGCCTCCTTCCAATCTGTCGGAACCATTCCAGAGTGCAGTGAGCTATTAAACATACAGGCCAGGGGCTCACACAGCACATGTCCCATCTCCCGGAGGACCTTCGGATGGATATCATCCGGCCCTGATGCTCCATCTATTTTTAAGTTCTTAATTCTTTCTAAAACAATATGCTTATCTATGTTAATGATACTGATAAAGCTAGTATTAATAAATTCTAATATTCGAGCATCATCTTCAAGGGTGAATACTGATGCAAAGTATGCATTTAATATTTCCGCCATACTCAGTGATTCATTTGTAATCTTCAGTGGCCCAATACAGTCTTTGCTAGTTCTCTGATTCTTTACATAACTAAAAAAGTTCTTCCCATTACCGCCACAGTTGTCTACAATCCTTTTTTCCATTAGCCTTTTTGCTGATCTAATAGCAGCCTTTGTTTTCTTTAGTTGTTCTTTGTATTCAAACCTATTTATTTGAGTGTTAAATTTCTTCAATTTATAGAAACATTTCTGTTTACATCTTATTTGTCTTTGTACATACCGGGGCCAAAATTCACCCCCGCTCGAAATGGGTCGAACCTTCCGCTTTTTGAAGTGATTTCTCTGCCGCATTGGATGTGCTGGCCTCTTCTGCGAAATTCAGCTCTTTGTCGTTTTTTTTTAAGCGGACCGGAAGTTGGTTATAATGGGGGCGGAAGTGGGGCGGTAAGTACTCTAGAGGGGCAGAAGTGAAGGTGGATCGGAGTCACCGCCGTTGTCAGTCAGCAGTGGAGCGATGATGAAGTCATTACTCGTGTGCATCACCACGTCTCTCCCCTTCACTTAAAGGGGAGAGAAGCAGCGATCTTTAGGTTGGGTCCACTGGGCCACCAGGGAGGGTTTCAGCCGGGCCAACGGTCTGGCACCCAAAAGGGGGTGCCCGGCTGCCTGTTGGCGGCCTGGCTGAACCTGAGCGCATAATTGTCCGGCAGACCTGGAATTCAGCTGGCAAAAAGTATAAAATGGCGGCTGCGGCGGTGGGCTGTCTCTTTTTATGGCCACTGCGCAGCCAAGTCCCACACACAAAAGACAAGGTGCACCAACAGAAAAAGCTGTCGGGGGACACCGCTCAGTGGATCGAGGATGTTTACAGTTGAATTTGGCTGGAGGTGCGGGAGATCGGCGGTGAGCACTTTGATCCCGCACTTAGGACCAGTCAGCAGTGGCGGGGCGGAAGTGGGGACCACCAGAAAAATCCCCGAGCTGAATTTCGCTAGCGGCGGCCATTGGATCGGAAGTCGCCAGCCACTCGGCGGTAAGCGGCCTTTTTGTGGAGCTGAATTTCGGCCCCACTATGTCTAATTTTCCAACACAGCGTGGGATTGTAATTTTAACAATTTGCTTCAAGGATTCTTTGCATTTACATAAAAGGTCTCCCATCTAATTTCCTAAAGTTATTAATTCTGGTTTGCTTCAGAGTTGAGAGTGCTACCATTGATCCATGGCTGACACATATATGAACATCGAAACACCATTGGAGAAAGGATAGTTGGGGTTGGCGGGGGGGGCATAGTTCAAGTACTTAAAATAATGAAAACGATAGCTAATTTTCAAAAGGCATTTGATAAAGTGCCACTCAAGAGGTTATTAAACAAGATTAGAACTCATGGGAGTAGGGGTAATATATTAGCAAGGATTGAGGATAGTTTAACAAACAGGAAAATGAGAGTACGAATAAATGGATCATTTTCAAGTTGACAGGTTGTAACTAGTGGGGTGCTGCAAGGATCAGTGCTTAGGCCTCAGATCTTTACAATGTATATCAATGATTTATATAAGGGGACCGATTGTAATGTAGCCATTATCATAGGCAGTCCCTCGGAATCGAGGAAGACTTGCTTCCACTCCCAAAGTGAGTTCTTTGATGGCTGAACAGTCCGATACGAGAGCCACAGACCCTGTTACAGGTGGGACAGACATTCGTCGGGGGAAGGGGTCGGTGGGGCTGGTTTGCCGCGCGCTCCGTCCGCTGCCTGCACTTGGCCTCTTCATGTTCTTTGCGTTGAGACTCAAAGAGCTCAACGCCCTCCCTGATGCACTTCCTTCACCTCGGGCGATCTTCGGCCAGGGTCTCCCAGGTGTCAGTGGTGATGTCGTACTTTACCAGGGAGGGTTTGAGGGTGTCCTTATAACGTTTCCGCTGTCCGCCTTTGGCTCGTTTACCAAGAAGGAGCTCCGCATAAAGCATTTGCTTAGGGAGTCTCATATCTGGCATGTATACTATGTGCCTGCCCAGCGAAGCTGATCGAGTGTGGTCAGTGCTTCAATACTGGGGATGTTAGCCTGGTTGAGGACACTGATGTTGGTGCGCCTGTCCTCCCAGGGGATTTGCAGGATCTTGCGGAGACATCGTTGGTGATATATCTCCAGCGACTTGAGGTGCCTTTTATACATCGTACATGCCTCAGATCCATACAGGAGGGTGGGTATAACTACAGCCCTGTAGACCATGAGCGTCCAGGTATATTTGAGGGCCTGGTCTTCAAACACTCTTTTCCTCAGATGGCCGAAGGCTGCACTGGCGCACTGGAGACGATGCTGAATCTCCGCATCAATGTCTGCCTTTGTTGATAAGAGGTTCCCGAGATATGGAAAATGGTCCACGTTGTCGAGGGTCGTGCCGTGAATCTTGATGATTGGAGGGAAATGCTGTGTGGCAGTGACAAGCTGGTGGAGGACCTTTGTCTTATGGATATTAAGCGTAAGGTCCATGCTTTGATATGTCTCAGTGAATACATTGACTATACCCTGGAGTTCAGCCTCTGAATTTGCGCAGACGCAGGCGCCGTCTGCATACTGCAGCTCAACGACAGAGGTTGGGGTGATCTTGGACCTGGCCTGGAGGCGGTGTCGGTTAAACGGCTTCCCACTGGTTCTGTAGTTTAGTTTATGACTGAACGCCTCTAAGTCAGAATGCCCCCTAAACGTAACGATACCCTAGCGCCGCAGATCACCGGTTGGCCTGGGGTAGCTGACTCTGGTCGGTGTATAGTGCCGCTCGTTTCGGGGCTGGATTGCGGACGGATGGGCGCCGCCTCTCTCCTGTTTACGCATAGCATGTTCGTGGCGAACCTGGTGCGAAATTATTCGTAGACGACCTGATTCTGGCTCAGGGTTTCGTACGTAGCAGAGCAGCTATCTCATTGCGATCTATTGAAAGTCAGCCCTCGAGCCAAACTTTTGTCGGTACCGAGTGCAAACCGCCCACCTACCCTCTCCTGGGATGCTCCTCGCGTGAGGACGCACTTCGTTGGGGGTTGGGGGGGAGAGAGGAAGGCAGGTGGACCATTGAGTTCCTCGCCCGAGGTCTCTGCCACCTCCTCCTCGGGATCACTCCGCGTCCTTCTTCGGATGGCATGCTCCGTGTCAAATCCTCTGCTGCTTCCTGGCCAGTTGCAGTATGAGGCCTTCGCCCAGTCGTGCTTTATTCGACTAAAGACGGAGTGCTACCTGGGTCCTCGCCTTGGCCAGGCGTTCGACTCTTGGTATTCATCCCATTACTGCTCCTCTCTCTCTCTCTCTCTCCTCCTCCCTCACCCCCAAAAAAAAGGGGTTAGACAAGTTAGATGCAGGAAGAATGTTCCCAATGTTGGGGAAGTCCAGAAACAGGGGTCACAGTCTAAGGATAAGGGGTAAGCCATTTAGGACCGAGATGAGGAGAAACTTCTTCACCCAGAGAGTGGTGAACCTGTGGAATTCTCTACCACAGGAAGTTGTTGAGGCCAATTCACTAAATATATTCAAAAAGGAGTTAGATGTAGTCCTTACTACTAGGGGTATGACGAGAAAGCAGGAATGGGGTACTGAAGTTGCATGTTCAGCCATGAACTCATTGAATGGCAGTGCAGGCTTGAAGGGCCGAATGGCCTACTCCTGCACCTATTTTCTATGTTTCTATGTTTTCACTCCAGCGGGGAGCTTGTTGATTGTGAGACGGAGCATGGCAGTGAGGAAGATTGAGAAGAGAGTTGGGACGATGATGCAGCCCTGCTTGACCCCGATCCGGACATGAATTGGGTCTGTAATGGATCCGTTGGTAAGGATCATGGCCTGCATGTCATCGTGAAGCAGGCGAAGGATGTTGACAAACTTTTGGGGGCATCCGAAACGGAGGAGGACGCTCCATAGACCCTCACGGTTGACAGTGTCAAAGGCCTTTGTAAGATCGAAAAAGGCCATGTATAAGGGTTGGCGCTGCTCCCTGCATTTTTCCTGCAGCTGTCACGCTGCAAAGATCATGTCTGTTATGCCCTGTAGGGGACGAAATCCGCATTGTGATTCCGGAAGGAGATCCTCGGCCACAGGGAGAAGACGATTGAGGAGAACTCTAGCGACAACTTTCCCAGTGGTTGATAGCAGGGAGATTCCCCTGTAGTTGCCGCAGTCGGACTCATCAAGGACACCGAGGCTGTCAGGGCCCGCTGGAAGGAGCACTTTGAAGATCTCCTCAATCGAGACTCTGCTTTTGACTTGAGTGTTCTTGACTCCATCCCGCAGCATGCGACCTGCCACCAACTCAGTGAAACTCCAACGTTGCACGAGGTAGAAAAAGCCATAAAACAGCTGAAGATTAATGGTGCGGATGCTGAGGCGCTGAAGTATGGCGGAGAGGCGCTGTTGGCGTGGATACATGACCTCATCTCTCTCATCTGAAGGGAGGAGAGCATGCCGGGAGATCTCAGAGATGCAGAGATTGTGAACACTTTTTTAAAAAGGGACAACTCCGACTGCGGTAATGTATCCAAGTTTACTAGCGATACAAAGCTAGGTAAGAAAATAAGCTGTGAGGACGATGCAAAGAGGCTGCAAAGGGATACAGACATGTTAAGTGAGTGGGCAATAAGGTGGCAGATAGAGTATAATGTGGAGAAATGTAAAGTTATCCACTTTAGTAGGAAGAATAGAAAAGCAGAATAGTTTTCAAAGATGGGAGACTAGTAAATGTTGACAGTCAGAGGGATTTGGGTATCATTGTACACGAATCACAGAAAGTCAATAATAGGTACAGCAAGCAATTGGGAAGGCAAATGGCATATTAGCCTTTATTGCAAGGGGGTTAGAGTATAAGCATAAGGGGGGGGTGGCAAATATTTGCCCCTTCCCTTAAGGCCTGTTATTGCCAGAAATCGGCAGCCATGTTGCGGAGTGGAATAGCCGTCAATTTTATGTGTAATGGCCGCCATTTTGAAAATTCCGCTCCTGCGGTATTGTGGTGGTGACCCGCTCCACTGCTGCTGATGCATCCTAAGTGCGTCATCAGAGCGCACACCGCTGATGTTCCCCCCAATGGCGAAATTCCACTGAAAAAATCTTGCCCTGCCACACGATGCCAAAAGCTGCTTTTTTCTGCCAGTGCAGTGAGGCTGTAGTCCTTGTAAAATGGCAATGCGGCTCCCATTAAAGGGGAGCCCCTACTACCGCTGCCATCATGTTTTTTTTGTCGGCCAACTGCCATGTCAGGCTAACAATTGTGCCCCTGGGTTCGGCCGGGCCACCAACAGGCAGCCTGGCATCCCCTCTTTGGTGCCACCCTCCCTGGTGGCCCAGTGGACTGAACTTAAAAAATCACGCAGGCTCTCCCCTTTAAGTGATGTGGTGACGCTGTGCCGTGATGACATCATCAGCGCTATGCTCATGACTGACAGCAGTGGACACTCCGCCCGCCCCCAACTTCCGCCCCTCTGGACTCCGAACTTCCGCTAACCGCCCCATTTCCGCTTCCATTATGACCGACTTCCAGTCCGTCACAAAAAAAAAGCCAAAGAGCGGAATTTCGCTCAAGAGGCCACCACATCCATCGCGCCGCTAAAAACAAGAGAAACATGGTAGGTGCTTCCAGCGGTGGGCAGTTTCGGTCCCAGGAAGTCTTGTCTCGATTATATTGGGCTTTGTTGGGGGCATACCTGGAGTACTGTGCAGGTGACTAATTCAATAGTCCCCAAAAACAGACAGCGAGTCATGATGCACAATTAGCCCGCACCCATTGCTTCCGATGCATGCAGCATGCAAAATTCGTGACCCATGTTTGCACGAGGCTAGCAACACTTAAAGATAGCCTTCACTACCTAAAGCTATCCTACAACGTTTATTCTGGCTGGAGCAGGTGCTGGAAGTTCCTGTGGAAGAGAGTCTGAGCAGGAAGAAAGAGCAAAATTATGGCGCAACAGCGGCGAGAGAATGCTCCAAATTTCTTTGATGCTGCATTGGAGGCCTTGTTGGAGTGGCATCCTCTAACTACAAGGGGTTGGAGGCCCTCCAGACAAACTCTGCATAGGCAGTGGGAGCAAATAGTCATGGCACTGAATGGGAGGAGTCAAGCCCTGAGGAGCTGGATGCAGTTCTGCAAGAAGTTCAATGACCTCACACGAGTGATCAAGGTTAGTGAATTCATCTTCAAATGCCATATCCCACCAACAGGTGGAAGAGGAAGAAGGCAGTGATGATGAAGACACAGACAGCACTGTCGCTCGACTTCACACTCATAGCCACCAGCTCAGATACTGACGCTGCACGTAATTTAGAGCATAGCTTAGATGTAGGAACTGCACATGGTGAAACACTGAGCATGAGTGGCCTGCAGCCAGGGCAGGGTCAAGGATAGCACAGATGCCAGCTCGCCAGAGGGCGAGGTCGCACACAAATTCTGCTGCAGAGGACTTAGATGAACAATTTGATGGGGCAGGCTACAGAAGAAAGCTGCTGGGTATGCACAATGAAATGCTTGATGCAGTTGAAAGCCTTACAGAAAGCCTGGGTCAATAACAAGGAGCATGGAGGAGTCCAGCACCAACTTGACACAGGATATTGTGCAGAGCTTGGTGGCTATCCTTTCCAGCGTGAATGTGGTGGCCTACTCCATTCGTACACTTGTGGACACAACCATGATGCAGAAGCTGATGGCTGATGTCTCAGCTTCCATTGCAGCACAAACAGAAGCAACTCAACTTCTAGGTGATGCAGTGGAAGCTTAGACTTCTGCCTTGCAAGGCCAGCTTTCTGACAGTTGCTGTCATGGCAGCAGATACCAGTTTGGAAAGGGGCTTGCTGGGTGTCAAGCTTTCCAGCAATCTGTTCTCCAAAAGATTACTAGGATTGCTGAGGCGCCGCCCTTGGGTGTGACAGTGGCTCCGTGGAGCATTAAACTACTGTCCTCTCTCAGGGTGACAGCATTCATACATCCACCACTGACACTCCGCCACTGCACTTGCTATTACCTGTCAGCCAGCCACCAGGATTCCTGCCGAGGTGGTGCAGTCCGCAGACGGGCCTTCTAGGCCTAAAACTGCTCGAGGTCATCCTCCAAGGCCATCTGTAGTCTCCCCCACTGAAAGTCAGCAGCCTTCCACCAGCCATGCTGCAGCCACCGGGGTCGCATCGTGTAAGAGCAATGGGACAGGCACATGGAAGACAGGCACTAAGGGAATGCACTAGGGTGATTAGTTGACTTTTGTGTGCAATATGACATGAGTTTATTGATAAATTTGGTTAGGAATGTTTATTTTGTGGCGGCTTTTATTTTTGTATTGTGACCAAGCAGACGCTATAATGGTCAGTGCCAGTGGGAAGCTCAGGTGTGGAACTGTTGGTGAATGGGGAATTAGGTTGCATTCACTGGTATTGCTGTTGGATGAGTCAGTTACCGACAGCCCTGGCAAAAAGGGGCAGTCTGGGTTGCCCCCTCCTTTCCTCTTTCTCCTCTTCCTCCCCCTTCTCTTCCTCCTGCTCCTGCTCCTCCTCTTTCTCCTTCTGCTCCTCAGCTAGTCACCATGTAGCTGTGTCCTCATGATGCAACAGAGCACCATGAATCTTGACATCTGCTCTGATGAGTTCTGCAGGGCATCTCCAGAGCAGTTCAGGCAGTGGATGCGTTCCTTGAGCATGCCAATGGTCTGCTCAATGATATTTTGAGTGACAGCATGGCTTTCATTATATGCATGCTGTCCACGTGTGTGTGTGGGTTGCGCACTGGAGTCTTCAGCCATGTTGTTAATGGATAGCCTTTGTCGCCCAGGAGCCACCCTTTGGTTTTCCGTGGTTGTTCAAATGCAGATGGCACAGCAGACTGCCGCAGAATGAAGGCATCATGACTGCTGTCAGGATACCGGGCATTGATCTGCATGAGTCGCTGAGTATTGTCACACACCAGCTGGACATTGAGGGAGTGGAATCCCTTTCGGTAAATCTCACAGTTTACATGTGGCACCCGCAAAATGACATGTGTGCAGTCAATGGCATCCTGCACCATGGGGAAGCCTGCATCCTCACGAAGATGCATGCTCACTCTACCTGCTGCCCTCGGCCAGAGAGAATGAAATATATTCTGCTCTCTAAGAATACAGAGTTTCAATGACCTCCCTTCTGCAACAGTGGACAGCAAACTGGGAGTTGCTGTAAACATCTCCTGCTCCAGCCTGGAATGAGCCCAAAGCATAAAAGTTCATGGCCTCGGTCACCTTCACAGTCACTGGCATAATGGTCCCTGCCCTGCGATGAGGTTGCAGTTCTGACTGAAGCAAGTGGCAGATTTCAGTGAGGTTGTCTTTAGTGAAGCACAGATTTCTGATTCGCTGTTTCCCGCAGGCTCAAGGGGCCACATGGCCTATTCCAGCTCCTATTTCTTATGTTGCTATAATGTAGACATAAGCCTGGTCTATAGAGGAAAGGTCTTAATAAGCAATGACCTTTTCTTATCCTATATTCCTCTATCATATGTCATCAGCATTCACTAATTGATTACCCAGCCATCTTGTGGGAATATTGAGGAACAGGTATTCTCCCCACCCCATTTATTCTCTATATACAAAACCTCCTGCTATTTTAAAGATAATTTTGCGGTGTGTTCAGTTTAAAATATCTTGGAGAAATAAAAAACACACCTATCCAACTTTGATATTCTATAATGTGTTAAAACGGCAATTAAGTGTTTAACATTTCTTTTTGAAATCTTAAAATTTCATGGTATATTTATTATTGGCAATACCTATGAGATAGAGCTTATATAGATTTTTCTGATTCACTTTGTTGGAGCATGTGAGCTCCAATTGTGTTGAAATCTATAGATCATTTACAATGAACATTCAATTGGGAAAGCTCAGAGTACTCGTTCCTATTTCTAATTTACAGTACTTGCAAACATTATCGGACACCTTACCATAAGTGTACGGTAACATAGTGATTATATTACTGGATTAATAATCCAGAGGCCAGGACTAATAAAGTGGGGTACACAAGTTCAAATCCCACCACAGCAGCTGTGGAGTTTAAATTCAGTTAATCAAATAAATCTGGAATAAAAAGCTCGAAGCAGTAATGGTGACCATGAAACCAGCAGATTATCATAAAAACCCATCTGATTCACTTTCGAGAAGGAAATCTACTGTCCTAACCTGGTCTGGACTATGTGGGGCCGAAATTCAGGCCCGCCAAAAAGCTGGCACACCAACCTTCTTTTTGATGTTTTTACCGTCAGGTGCGATGAGGTGAGCTCTCGAACGATTTTCTCCTCTTTGCCGTTTTTTTCGGAGCGGATCGGAAGTCGGTCATAATGGGGGCGGAAGTGCAGCGGTAAGTGCTGGTGAGGGGCGGAAATGGGGGCGGGACAGAGTCTCTGCCGCTGTCACTCAATGCGTGTGTCACCATCTCTCTCCCCTCATTTAAAGGGGAGAGAAGCAGTGATTTTTTAGGGCCACCAGGGAGAGTTTCGGCCGGGCCAGCAGCCTGGCACCCAAGAAGGCATGCCAGGCTGCTTGTTGGCGGCCCCAGCCGAACCTGGGGCCATAATTGTCCGGCCGATCAGGAAGTCGGCCGGCAAAAAATAAACATGGCATCTGCGGCAGTGCGTCCTCCCCTTGAAGGGCCGCCATGCTGCCATGGCTCACACACAAGAAACCTGATGCACTGACAGAAAATGCTGTCGGGCGCACCGCGCGACGGATCGGCGATTTTCAAAACGGTGGTAACAGGCCTTATCCGAACCCTGAATTTCGGCCCGTGTCTCCAGACCCACAGCAATGTGGTTGACTCTTAACTGCCCTCTGAAATGGTCCAGCAAGCCTCTCAAGTCATACCAAACCACTACATAGAAGATGGACTGCAGCCATTCAAGAAGGCGGCTCACCTTCTCAAGGGCAATTAGAGATGGGCAACAAATGCTGGCCTTGCCAGCGGTGCCCACATCCCATGAACGAATAAAAAATAACACGATTGATTCAAAGGAGGAGATTTAGCTAACAATTATTTCTGCTACGATTGTGGATAAGATGTTGACACTTTGTTACATGTCATCCCTTCTGCTCCTTCCACAAGCTTCAAAAGAAATTCCTAGTGCAGACGCGCCAATATTATTATACTCTAAAACAACTGAGATGTATCCAGACAAAAGCCAAAAGCCCAAAAATTTAACTTGGGCGACTGTGACGTAGAGGGTGCAGGGCAGTGGTGGAAAGCTGGTATGGCTGTGCCAGCTTTAATTCCAGGGCCTCATTTTATTTTAAATTCAGACTCCCACCCAAAGCTGGCGGGAATGATGTGGTGGCTGGCGAGCAGGTGGGTAGAAACGGGAAATCGTGTAGCAGCAGGCCGCCACCAGGGACCCAGGGAAATGATCCCCACGAAGGTAAGTGACTGTGGAGAAGGGGGGGTGGGGTGATTCCGAGAGGAGTATGGTCACAGGAAGGAGAGTCTGCAGAAGGGGAGGCCCAGGGATTCCTTGTTCCTCCTTGGCTCACAAGAAAATGGCTTAAAAAATGAAAACATCTCTTATCTGGGCCTTTTATAGCCTTGGTTTCAATTCGCAGCAGCTTTCCGAGCCGCTTGTGCGACACACGCTCCATGAGGCTAAAATTGCGACAGGGTCCGAGTAACATCATCGAGACCCTGACTTTTGAATATTTATGAGGCCCTCGCCTGCCTTATACACCTCCCGAAATCCGGGAGTAAAAAGCAGTGCGAATGTGGAGGTAAGCACGCTGTTGCAATTTTAACTCACTGCATGCCCTATTTCTGTTGGATATGAGACTGTTAAAATTGGGCCTAAACATTTAGCTTGTATTATTCACTCTCTTTAGCTGACCTAATGATGAATTATTAGGCAGAGGACTATAAAGTCATTCCTGAAAATTAATAAATGGTTGTACCTTATCATAGTTGCAGAAACTTGGGAGTGGATTTATCACCGGGTGAAAGAGCTGCAAGAATAGTTAAAGGCAATTAGATGCCACTATTAAATATTGTGGATGAGCAGACCATGTCATTATTGCCGATTGGGATGTTCCCATTTTACGAATTAATTCTAGATAGATACTTTATCTTCCAGCAATTTCTAAAAATTAGAATGCTGTCAAATGTATTATGTTGTTGTGTCAGAAAGTGAGGAATATTTTCACACAATTTTTATGCCTCCCATATCAGATTGGCCTATTGGATTTCACTTGACACAAGTTCACCGTTTCATTTTGAACGGTTCGTCGTGAACAAGCAATACAATCAACTTTCCATGAATTAAAAGAAGGAGATATCTTAATTGCACAAAATAATTATTCCCAGAGATTAATTACAGATATGTTTGGAATACATCATTGATTTTCACTTTGTGCTACTCATGCGCACCGGCCAAGATTAATAGAGTCTATTAACTACATGCCTTTAAATATGTAAAAGTTTAAATATTTGATGCATCTTGCAAATTCCAAGTATTTTCAAGACAATGAATATTGTGAGAGCATACTTCAAAAAAGTCCTTCTTATCACTGTTCCTTGCCATTTCACAGCAGAGACCATCACCCCTTCCTTGCCTTCTGTGACATAGATGTGAGAGGCACCATTCACCCACAGTGCTATATAATGTAAATTCAAACAAAAAAAGATGGTGTTATCCAGATATTTACAGGGAGATGGGGAGGTCGTAGTGACTGGGGAACCCGGAAATGCAGGTAACCCAGAGGTCTTGATGAATTTAATGGCTGGACTTCATTTAAATTTTTATCTCCGTTTCCCGGATGGCAGCCAGAATGAGAGGCTGGCTGGGGGTTGGCTGCCACGTGGAAAGATCTGCACCGGTAAGGAGGGAGAAATCGTGGCGGCCAGAGGGAGGTCAGAAAGTCCAGGGCGGGGATGGGAGAGATCAGAAAGGCCGGGGTCCGATCATGAATGCAGGGCGTAGGAACGATTGCAGAGAGGGTGTCCCATCGCAGAGTGGGTAGCAGATTAGCTTGGGGGGCTGTGGAGAAGCAATCCTGCTCACCCTGGCCCACAAGTAGTGCTCTTACCTGCTGGATCAGGCAGTTAGAACCTAAGAACATAAGAAATAGGAACAGGAGTAGGCCATACGGCCCCTCAAGCCTGCTCCGCCATTTAATAAGATCATGGCTGATCTGATCATGGACTCGGCTCCACTTCCCCGCCTGCTCCCCATAACCCCTTATCATTTAAGAAACTGTCTATTTCTGTCTTAAATTTATTCAATGTCTCTGAGGTAGCGAATTCCACAGATTAACAACCCTCTGAGAGAAGAAATTTCTCCTCATCTCTGTTTTAAATGGGCAGCCTCTTATTCTAAGACCATGCCGCCTAGTTCTAGTCTCCCCAATCAGTGGAAACATCCTCTCTGCAGCGACCTTGTCAAACCCCCTCATAATCTTATACACTTCGATAAGATCACCTCTCATTCTCGTCTCCCTCCAGCCGTTAGGTTTCACGAGCCCTGAGAAACCCGGCCTGCAGCAATGAAATGAAAACTGTGCTAAAATTTGAGACACACAACCTCATTAAAATATTTAAATTCTGGACCCACCTCTGGAGAGCAGATTAGGTGCCCGCCCCTCAACCCATCGCCGTTAAAACCGGAAGTGGCGACTTAGGGTTGGGTTTACGATTTTTGACATTTGAACCCCTCCTCCGCCACTCTTGCACCCATCCTCGGAGATTAAAATTACCCCCTAAATGTCTAAAAATGTAAACTTGTGACAGTTCCATACGCTAAGAGATTTAATGGTAAAATATGCCAGTCCTGCAAGACATGAGACTGAAAGGTAAAACTGGCAGCTGTACCAGAGATATGAAGCGGTAATGTAAGTGTTAATACCAGCTTAAGACTGAATAGTAAAACCAGGCTGTACTGCCAAAAGTGACACTTGTTGTGAATAACAGAAAATATGGTCTAGAAATTCATCCGTGCAGCGCCCAATTTTCAGGCGTTAAACAGTTTCCTAATCCTTCAATATGCCAGGAAACGCAGGCTCATTATGAGCCATAAGTGCGCCACCTACCTATTGGTAAAGGCCAACATATTGGCATGCAGGTCCATGCCTGAAACAGCAGTTAGTCCCTTTGCATATGCAATTCAGGTGCCTCACGCCTGTTTGAGGCCCTCACTGTAAGAAACACTGACGCCGACTACACTCAAGACAACCAGGTTGTTGTATGGCCGAGGGTACATTATTTTATAAAAGGGGTGCCATGAACATCATCATCATCATAGGCAGTCCCTCGAATGAGGATGACTTGCTTCCACATGGGTTCACAGATGTTTCAATGAAGGACCCGATATTCCAGTCCTGAACTCCAATTGAAGGAGTGGAAGATGCCGGTGCATGGATTTTTTTAACATGTGGTGACCATTGTACATCAGCCACCACACGGGCTTGACATAGCTAAGCCTTTATCCAGTGGCAAGGGTTAACCAGGATGACTGGAGACCTGCTTTGCTGCACGGACCTAGTGCGCACACATATCGCGGTGTAGGCTGGCCCGTGGTGGTGGTGCTGGACAACTAAATCATTTGCTCGGCCCCTTCAGAAAGCATTGGGGTGGAAATTGATATGCATTGTTCTCGTTCTTTGAACATAAAATAGGTGGAAAACACACCAATATAACAGTGGGACAGCCTGCACCCAATCAGTACAGATATTGGTCCCACTACTAAATTGGTGAGGACCATTTTTTAAGCATTCCTAAAACAGGCATTATGCCCATTGAATATGTTAATGAAGGGCTTAACACCTGTTAGAGTACCCCTTTACAAAATGAGTTCCTGATTAGTGGCCCACTCAGAATTCTTCAGTGGCCCTCATGGCCTCCCACGAAAGGTAAGTTTGAGAATTTTTTTTGGTTGTAAACATCCCTGATAGAGCCAGGAGGAGCAGAAATGTTCTCCCGACTCCATAGAAATTGCAATCACCCCCATCACAACACCTCCCCCCATGGTCCACTGCACCCCTTCTCCCTGGACTTACCTGAGGGCAGCTGCCGACAAGGCAGGCAGCCCAAATTGTTTTTCTCCGTTGGGCAAGTTGCCTGTGGAAACACGATCAGCACCGGCAGCTCGACCCAATTATTCAGGTGAGGCCAGAGAACCAATTTCTATCGATCCTCGGGCCTCTTACTTCGTGTATATGTCAAGCCAGTGCCCGAAATTCTACCCCATTAATAATCTACCACGTAGGGTGGAGTAAAATCAAGTGTTAACTATACAGATAGAGATGGTGGGTTCCCTTTGTTGAATAATATTAGTTAACCAGAGGGGTTTTGACAACAACCCACAACTTAGCAGATTTATTGAAATCAATTGCACAATATGGTGGGATGGTGGGATTTGAACTCCCGACCTTTAGGTTATACTAGACTACCCTTATTTACTTGCAGTTGGGTTTTAATGGTATTTATAGCTCTGTGGCTGCAGGAGAAATTTTGAAAGGCTGGTAAGATGAAAAATATATAAAGGGGAAATCATCAGTTTAAAGGCTAGTGTGAATCTAAAGCAAGCAGCTATTATAAAGGCAAGTATGAATTATAAATGGAGTGAGCAATGAAGAATTGTAATCGCAGTTATTTATTTATTTGTAGTTTGCTGGTGGAAGGAAATGTTGATTTTTCAAAGGGTTACCATTTCTTTTTTTAATTTTAGGCAAACGGAAGTGAGAGCATCGATATTGATTTATTCTTGGGTCAGCAGCGACTGTAGGAAATCCTCATTTCAAAAGACTAGCACAGGAAGAAATGAAACCAAAGATTGTTTTTCATGGGTTGAGATATATTTATTTATTTTTCAGGCTGTCTGCCGCAGTATTCACTAACTCATTTATTTATTTGCAGCTTAGTGATTAGGAAATCTTCATTTTGAAAGACTGTCATATAAAAATAAAATGAAGGAGAACAGCTTTATTTTTAAAGGTTGATATTACAAACCTGAGTGAGCGAGGAATAGGAAGGCCAGCAAAAGAGGACTGAATAACAGGCATTATTGTGTCACTCATTAAAAAGATTGAAACACGTGTTGCAGCTACACTTGAGGCATTACCTCTGGGCATTATCCAATATTACTTCCCAGCGCTTACATGGATTTTTGGGGCTAGTATGTTGTTTATAGTTGTGTTTGTTGCAACAGGCTGAATGAGGTAACGCTGCTACTGCTGGGACAAGCAAGGCTAACAGAAGTTCTTGCCTTATTGTTTTTAGAGGCAACAGTGCAATCCTGCAGATTAAATAAAAAGGCATTAGAAGATGGTAGCACTCTTACCTTTAAGTCAGAAGGTCTATGGGTTCAAGCCTCCCTCCGGAGAAATGGGCACATAATCTAGGCTGGTGCTCTGGTGCAGTACTGAGAGAGTGCTGCATTGGCAGTGGTGTTGTCTTTTGGATGAGACGTTAAACCTAGGTCCATTCTGCCCTCTCGTGTAAAAGATCCTATGGGACTATTTAAAGAAGAGCAAGGGAGTTCTCCCTAGCCAACATTTATCCCTCAACCAAAGTCACTAAAACAGATTTATTTATATCATTACTGTTTGTGGGACTTTGATGTGCGCAAATTGGCTGCCACAGTTTTCCAACAAATGTGACTACATTTCAAAAGTACATTATTGTTTGTAAGGTGCTTGGGGTGTCCTGAGGTCATGAAAGGTGCTATATAAATGCAATTCTATTTATTACTATTATAGCTATCGTTACAGCATTATCATTATTGTTTTCAATGGACTAGAGGCATTACTGCGTTGTCAATTCAAAGATCTTATATAATATGACAGATAAATAGATATAGAGCACAAACCAGCTTGAAGTCTGTTATAGGAGAAATATATATATTTTTTAAACATTTCATTTAATCAAACAAGATTACACTTTGTTTCATAAATTGTTCTCCTACCCAAACTGAAGATGATGATTGATGCTGGGCTAAAGTTTAAGAACACAACTAATTGTACTAATTAAATGGCCACCGTGTAGTTGATTAGCTCTCCATTATCACATGACCTATTGCTGATTGGTCCCCTTGGAGGATAAGCCACACCCTGAAGTTTCCCTGGAATGTATAAATGGAACCGCCCAGCCCAAGTTCTAACTGATTTTGCAAATTGTAATTTGATCCATTCTGACTTCTGAAGCCACAGAGCACAGATCTCGAACAACCCAGCAAAAGCCTCCCAAGTTCCAGCTGAAGTCCTTTACCCCAGTGCAAGTGCTGCCTCCCCAGCCAAAGTCCGTTATCCCAGTGCAAGTGTATGACCTTACCCCCGCGCCCCCCCCCCCACCCAACCACAGATGGGGCATTGTGTGCAGATTGTTAACAGGTTTATTGGGTATGAAGTAAATAGTGACAGTGTTGTGACTTCTGGATTTCATCCACTCCAACAATGTTCCTTGTAACACACGCACCGACCTTTCCGAGAAATCAGGTTTGGGAGTAAAGGGGGTCGGAAGAACATGATCCGTTTTCCCTGAGTTCCCTTTCTCTCTCTCAACCCCCCTCCAACCCTGCCCCCGTGTCTCTCTCTCTCCCCTCACCGTGCCTCTTCTCTCTCTCTCTCCCCCTATGTCTCTCGCTTTCCCCTAATGTGTCTCTCTCTTTCCCCCCCGTGTCTCTCTCTCTCCCTCCCTCCCTTGTCTGTCTCTCCCCACCTCGTGTCTCTCTCTCCCGCGCACCGCCGTGTCTCTCTCTCTCTTCCCTGCCTTTCTCTCTCTCTCCCCCACTGTGCCTCTCACTCTCCCCTTGTCATGCCTCTCTCTCTCTCTCCCAGTGTCTCACTCTCTCTCTGCCCCCTATGTCTCTCTATCCCCCCTGTGTCTCTCTTTCTCGCCCCCTCCCGTGTCTCTCTCTCTCTCTCCCCCCCATGTCTATCTCTTTCCCTCCCTGTGTGTATCTCACTCTCTCCCCCACCCCCGAGTCTCTCTCTCCCCCCATGCATCTCTCTCTCTCCCCTGTCCCTGGCTCTCTCTCTCCCCCCTTCCATGTCTCTCTCTCCCCCCCCCCCATGTCTCTCTCTCCCCCCACCGTGTCTCGCTCTCTCTCTCCCTCCCCCACTGTGTCTCTTTTTCTCTCCTCCCGGGCACCTGTCACTTCTCTCTCCCCTCGCCATATACCGTATAAAATCATGTCTCAATTTCTCAAGGGATATCTTGGTGACTGTACAAACCAGCAGCCTCCTCAACTTTTTGAAGAATGGCCTCAGGAACTGCTATCTGTTAGTAAACCTCTAGTCAAATCTTCTCAGATTACGAAAAGCATTGCCAAAGGAAAAGCAAGAGGTTTACTAACCGTATAAAATCATGTCTCAATTTCTCAAGGGATATTTTGGCTACTGCAATCAAGAGTCACCACAACAAGATATCTCACCCAAAAATCTATTCGTTATTAAAAGCAAAATATTATGAATGCTGGAAATCTGAAATAAAAACAGAAAATGTTGGAAACACTCACCAAGTCAGGCAGCATTTGTGGAGAGAGAAACATTTCAGGTCAATGACCTTTAATCAATAGACCATTAACCTGAAACAGGCCATTAACCTGAAACATTGGGCTGAAAATTGCAGCCTTGCTGAAGACAATTCTCGGCGCAATGCGCATGCGCTGAGAGACAACTTTTCTGATCTGTTAAGATTTCTCCATACAGATTCTGCGCATCCCCAGGAGAAGGATATCTGCATGGCCGAGATTGGGCTTTTTGCCCAATTCGTGGCCAGCGAATGTCCTTCAAACATTTATGCCTGGTAAATGCAGGCGTAAAGCTTACTTTTATCAGTGCAACACTTTTAAAACATATAAAAATTAAATATAAACATTCATTTTTACATTAAAAACCCTGTCCATGAAGGTAAGTTTATTTTTCCTATTAAAACACATTAAAAATTATTCCAAAAAATATACATTTAATGACATTTAATTTCAATTAATTTTAAATATGTGAGGTGATTTATTTATGTATTATGCTGTGTTTCAGTGTTTCATGGGGTTATTCTCATTGATAGTAATGGGAGCCTGTACAAACAGAGCTCCCATTATTAATACTGAGAATACTGCATAGTGATTGGTGATCCAGGCCCACGTGACACCAGCATGTACATATGTACATGAAAGACATCTCCCCGTGCACTGCGCAGTGAATCTAGGCCACCAACCGGAATCCTACATTCCTCTGGGACCACCACGTACTTTCGTAGAATTTTTGGGGGTCGGAGGCGCTCATACGAAGGAAGCCTCCGACTGCAATTTTCCCCTTAATTAACTCCGTTTCTCTATCCTCAGATACTGTGTGATCTGCTAAGTGTTACCAGCATTTTTTGTACCTGTTCTTAATGTTTGAGTTTGACCAAGCTTTTTGACTATTGCAGTGGGCGTATCACATCCAAAGCCGAGCTTGCCTTTTATTTGATGGCGCAGAAATTCCGGCTTCCCGGGTCCGTACTGAGTGTGTACGGACCCGGGAAGGCATCACATAAGCCACTTTTCAGTGTTCCATATCTCAGCAGCTAGGGCATTCGCAAGGGCAAGATTACAGTATTTACCCATATCTTGCCCAGCAAATGTCCTCAAAACTCCTGCACCTGGTAAAAGCAGGCGCATAGCCTAATAGCCTAAGAGTTTTAAAATACACACAAACATTTTAAAATAAAATTATAAAAACACATTTTATTGTTAAAAACCCTCCCCACTACGGTAAGATTATTTTAAACCATAATTTTTAAAAATCGTAAAAATACATATTTTTAAAATACATAAATAACTTTAATTTAAATTAATAAAATGGTGTGGTGTTTTTTTTCTATTTTTTATTAGTGTTTTGGGTGTTTCAGGGGGGGGTTCTCATTCATAACAATGGGAACTCCAACTTACAGAATTCGCATTATTATGAATGAAAACATACTTTACCTGATTGGATGCCCAGAGCCATGTAACTGCAGCTCCAGCCCTGCACATGTCCAGACATGCACGCGCTGTGACGCATAGTCAGTGGAGGTCTCAGAACCAGGAACTCGCATGGGTGCAGCAGCTTCAGGTAAGTGCGCATCTTTTAAAAGTTTTTCCTTCGATCGCCCGTGGGAAACAGCCGACCGAGATTTCTGAGCCATTGTCTGTACATGTTTACACCTGCTGTTGCTAAATGGTGCTGAACAAATGAAACCATCATTGATTTTGTTTTCTTTCCCTCAGTTGGGGATACTGCTCACAGACCATGGACCTTCCTACATAAGAACATAAGAAATAAGAGCAGGAGTAGGCCATACGGCCCCTTGATCCTGCTCCGTCATTCAATAAGATCATGGCTGATCTGATCATGGACTCAACTCCACTTCCCCACCCGCTCCCCATAACTCCTTATCCCTTTATCGTTTAAGAAACTGTCTATTTCTGTCTTAAATATATTTAATGTGCCAGCTGCCACAACTTTCTGAGGCAGTGAGTTCCACAGATTTACAACCCTCTGAGAAAATAAATTTCTCCTCATCTCTGTTTTAAATGGGGGGCCCCTTATTCTAAGATCATGGCCTCTGGTACTAGTCTCCCCCATCAGTGGCAACATCCTTTCTGCATCCACCTTGTCAAGCCCCCTCATAATCTTATATGTTTCAGATTCGATCTGAATTCCAATGAGTAGAGGCCCAACCTACTCAACCTTTCCTCATAAGTCAACCCCCTCAACTCCGGAATCAACCTTGTGAACTTTCTCTGAACTGCCTCCAAAGCAAGTATATCCTTTTTTAAATATGGAAACCAAAACTGCACGCAGTATTCCTGTTCTATGTGACTCAATACCTCAGCATGTTTACTCATTATTGGAGACCCCAAGGTTTCATTCTTCATCGTATGCTATTAGGGATGTGAAGCTGTTGTTTCTCCTCTCCCAACAAAGTTAGAACATTTTAAAGAGAAATTCAATGCATTGAAATGGGAAAGAAAATCAGGTCTTTTAATAGTTACAGTTCAAATATATGTCTATGAATGTTCATACTCGTCACTTACCATTTCCTTCTAAGATTAGGATAACGATAAGAAAAGTTAATTATCACTTAATTAACAAGGTGTTAAGTTTACTACTGTAAGTATTTCATGCAAGTCTAATTTCTATCAGAATCAATTTAATGAAACCACTTCAAACCTGCTCTAGCAGTTCTTGTATTATTATGGAAGAACAGATTCATTTCAGGCACAGTCTCTCGTGACATGCTTAAAATTAAACCCTGACCTTTAATTAGCTTCCGTGTACGTACCCTCTGGCTCTTTAGACATTATCTAAATCCAGTCGCTTTTTTAACTAAGGATTATACTGAGATCAGATTCCCCTTGACTTTAATTCTCTGACTCACAGGGAACAGCTACACTGATCTGTGATGTTCCATTCTTTGGAATTTGTGCTGTCAGGTTTAGTGCTCTGATCTCAATGTGCTGATTAATTTGATATATCCTAACAGGTCAAACGTCTGTGTCTATAAAAAGAGAAAATGCTGGAAATATTCAACAAGTCAGGCAGCATCTGTGGAGAGAGAAACTTTTATCAGAATTGGAAAAAGTTAGTGATGTAACAGCGTTTAAGCAAGTGTAGGGGCAGGGAAAGGGGGAGGGGAGGAAAGAACAAAAGAGAAGATCTGTGATAGGGTGGAAGGCAGGAGAGATTAAACGACAAAAGGGATGATATTGCAAGGCAAAAGGAGATGGTAATGGGACAAGTAAACAAACAAAAGATGGGTCTAGAAGAGGTGTAAATAGGGATAGCAGAATCATCAACAGCTGCTTCCAAAAGAATGGGGGCAGAAGTTATGGTCTGAAATTGTTGAATTCAATGTTTAGTCCGGAAGGCTGAAAATGCCTAATTTAGAGTTTACGCTGAGCTTCATTGGAACAGTGTAGGAGGTCGATGACAGAGAGGTCAGAGTAGAAGTGGAGTGGAGAATTAAAGTGACAGGTGACCGGAAGCTCAGGGTCACGTTTGCAGACTGGACAGAGGTGTTCCACAAAGCGGTCACCCAATCTGCCTGTTGTCTCCCCAATGTAGAGGAAACCGCATCGTGAGCAGCGAATATAGTATAGTAAGTTGAAAGAAGTACAATTAAATCACTGTTTTACCTATAAGGACTGTTTGGGCCCTGGACAGTGGGAAGGGAGGAGGGAAAAGGGAACATGTTGCATCTCCTGGACTTGCACGGGAAGGTGTGCCGTGGGAAGGGAAGGGGATGTTGGGGTGATTAAGGAGTGGACCAGGGCGTCGCGGAGGGAACGATTCCTTCGGAATGCTGAATCCGGAGGGGAGGGGAGCATGTGTTTAGTGGTGGAATCATGCTTGAGGTGGCAAAAATGATGGAGGATTATCCGTTGAATGTGGAGGATGGTGGGGTGGAAGGTGAGGACAAGAGGAACCCATCATGGTTCTAGAAGGGAGGGGAAGGGGTGAGAGCAGAAGAGCGGGAGATGGAATAGACAAGGTCAAGGGCCATGTCAGCCATGGTGGAGGGGAATTCTCGGTTGAGGAACAGGGAAGATACTGATATGAAAGATGGCATTGTCTGAGCAAATGCGACGGCGATGGAGAAACTGGGAGAATGGAGTAGAGTCCTTATAGGAAGCGGGGTGGGAGGAAGTGTAGTCAAGGTAGCTGTGAGAGTCAGTGGGCTTGTGGTGGATATTGGTCGATAGCCTATCCCCAGAAATGGAGATAGAGAAATCAAGGAAGGGAACAACAACAATAACAACAACTTGTATTTCTATAGCGACTTTAATGTAGTAAAATATCCCAAGGCGCTTTACAGGAGTATTGTAAGACTAACATTTGATACAGAGCCACATAAGAAGAAATTATGGCAGATGACAAAAAGCTTGGTCAAAGAGGTAGGTTTCAAGGAGCGTCTTAAAGGAGGAAAGAGAGGTAGAGAGGTGGAGAGGTTTTGGGAGGGAGTTCCAGAGCTTAATGAAAGAAAGACAGACTTGCATTTATATAGCGCCTTTCACGATCACCGGATGTCTCAAAGTGCTTTACAGCCAATGAAGTACTTTTGAAGTGTAGTTACTGTTGTAATATGGGAAAGCTTAGGGCCCAGGCAGCTGAAGGCACGGCCACCAATGGTTGAGCGATTATAATCAGGGATGCTCAAGAGGGCAGAAGTTGAGGAACGCAGATATCTCGGGGGGTTGTGGGACTGAAGGGAAGATGGCAAGGTGAAGGGTGGAAATTGGAAGCAAAGTAAATGACATTTTCTAATTCAGGGCGAGAGCAGGAAACGGCACCGATAGTCATCAATGTACCAGAAAAAGATGTGAGGGAGGGGACCCGAATAGGACTGGAACAAAGAATGTTCCAGATATCCCACAAAAATCAGGCATAGCTCATCATCATCATAGGCAGTTCCTCAAAATCGAGGAAGACTTGCTTCCACTCTAAAAGTGAGTTTTCAGGTGACTGAACAGTCCAATACAGGAATTACAGTCTCTGTCACAGGTGGGACCGACAGTCGTTGGAGGAAAGGGTGGGTGGGGAGTCTGGTTTGCCACACGCTCCTTCCGCTGCCTGGGCTTGTTTTCTCCATGCTCTCGACGATGAGACTCGAGGAGCTCAGCGCCCTCCTGGATGCTCTTCCTCCACTTAGGGCCATCTTTGGCCACGGACTCCCAGGTGTCAGTGGGGATGTTGCATTTTATCAAGGAGGCTTTGAGGGTGCCCTTGAAACGTTTCCTCTGCCCACCTGGGGCTCGCTTGCCATGTAGGAGTTCCGCTTGCTTTGGGAGCCTTGTGTTGGGCATGCGAACAATATGGCCTGCCCAACGGAACTGGTCGAGTGTGGTCAGTGCTTCAATGCTGGGGATGTTGGCCTGATCGAGAACACTGATATTGGTGCATCTGTCCTCCCAGGGGATAGGCAGAATCTTGCAGTGCCATCGTTGGTGGTATTTATCCAGCGATTTGAGATGTCTATTGTATATGGTTCACATCTCTGAGCTATACAGGAGGGCGGGTATCACTACAGCCCCGTAGACCATAAGCTTGGTGTCAGATTTGAGAGCCTGATCTTCGAACACTCTCTTTCTCAGGCGGCCGAAGGCTGACCTGGCACACTGGAGGCGGTGTTGAACCTCGTCGTTGATGTCTGCCTTTGCTGATAATAGGCTCTCGAGGTGCGGAAAGTGGTCCACGTTGTCCAGGGCTGCACCGTGGATCTTGATGATTGGGTGACAGTGCTCTGTGGCGGTGTCAGGTTGTCTTATGGATGTTTAGTATAAGGCCCATGCAGGTTCCCATAGCAACATCTTTTATTTGGAGGAAGTGAGTGGAGTCAAAGGAGAATTTGTTTAATGTGAGAACAAGTTCAGCCAGACGGAGAAAGTTGGTGGTGGATGGGGACTGGTTGGGCTTTGGTTCAAGGAAGAAGAGGGGTGCCCTCAAGCTGTCAAGGTAAGAGAAGAAGGTTTAGAGGGATTGGACGCCCATAGTGAAAAGGAGACGGCTAGGGCTAGGAAACTGGAAAATGTTAATGGCAGAGGGCATCGGAAGAGTTGCAGATGCAGATGGGAAGAGACTGGGCAAGGGGAGAAATAATAGAGTCGAAATAGGAAGAAATCAATTCCGTGGGACAAGAACAGGCTCTACCAATGCAGTCCTGTTTGTGGATCTTGGGAAGGAGGCAGAAGTGGGCTGTGCAGGGTTGGGAGAAATATGAGGTTGAAGGCCATGGAGGGAAAATCTCCAGAGGAGATAAGGTCAGTGATAGTCTTGGAAATAATGGCTTGATATTCCGTAGTGAGGTCATGGTCCAGGGGGAGGAAGGAGGAGGTGTCATCCTCCACAAGTTAGGGGTCAGTTCGCCAAACAAAAACAGCCACACCCTTGTCAGCAGATTTAATGACAATTGTTAGGGTTAATTCTGTGAGAATGGAGTGCTGCAAGTTCAAAGGGAGGTAGGTTGGCGTGAGTGAGGGGAGTAGATAAATTGAGACAGTCGATGTGCGGGGCGGGGTAAGACTTCCGTCCAAAAAAGTGGGCACAGAGGCAAAGAGCTCAGCATTTTGCCGACTCGAAATTCATTGAGTGTATATTTTTTTCACATCTTTAGCAAGCTGAGCCATGGCATTGTGTAACAGGTATGAATTTTGCAACCGCCATCATACTTGGTAAGAACCTGGAAATTTAGTTGTGTGATAATAATGCATGACCACTTATAATGTTTATTATTTTAAACAGATTAACACCTCAGTTGCAAAGCAATTTCATAAAAGCACATTATGTACTTGTGCACTATCATGCAGCATAATGTCTAGCTACAGTATCTCCAGCACTGCCCTCTACCCTCGTGTTGGGCTTGCTAATCTACAACTATCATTTCTATGGCATTTTTAATGTAGCAAATGTCACAAAACACTTCACAGAGGAGAACATAGATGTCAAGCAGAATGGAAAGAGATAGAAGAGGTGACCATTAATGTTAATGGACAGAAAATTGTGTGTGCATCTGAATTTCCAATATGTGCTTCCAGCCTGCAAAGATCCATCCTGACAGCACAATTTGATGAAATTACCCTTATTAAGTCAATGGAAAAGGTTTACCCAATGGATAAGCAAATTTGTCCTGTGACTAGTCACGTTTCAAGAGATCTGACTTAGCAGCATGGGAGCATCATGTAATAATGTATTCTTAACTCAAATGTAGCTGTCAAGGAGTTAAATTCACAGAACAGAAGAGCTTGGAAATGACAATTGGGGCGCAGACAAGGCAGCTGAAGCAGAATAATTTAGACAGTGAAAGTTATTTTACAGATTCCAGTGAGCATTCACACCTATTAGGAAGTTGTTTCTATTCATGCATTGCGGAGACTATACTCTTGGAAGTGGGGATAATTAGTTTGGTTGACAGGCCTACAACAACAACTTGTATTTATATAGCGCCTTTAACGTAGTAAAACATCCCAAGGCGCTACACAGCAGTGTTATAAGACAAAAATAAATAAATTTGACACCGAGCTACGTAAGAAGAAATGACGTCAGATGACCCAAAGCTTGATCAAAGAGGTAGGTTTTAAGGAGCTTCTTAAAGGAGGAAAGAGAGGTAGAGAAGTGGAGAGATTTAGGGAGGGAGTTCCAGAGCTTCGGGCCCAGCCAGCCGAAGGCACGGCCACCAATGGTTGAGCCGTTATAATCAGGGATGCTCAAGAGGGCAGAATTTGAGGAGCGCAGATATCTCGGGGCGGGGGGGACGGCAGGGGGGTGGGGCGGTGGGTGCGGCTATGCGGCTGAAGGAGATTACAGAGATAGGCAGGGCGAGGCCATGGAAGATTTTGTAAACAAGGATGAGAATTTTGAAATCGAGGCATTGCTTATCTGGAAGCTAATGTAGGTCAGCGAGTATAGGACGGTGTAAGTTAGGACATGCGCTGCCAAATTTTGGATGACCTCAAGTTTACGTAGGGTAGAACGTGGGAGGCCAGCCAAGTCTAGAGGTAACAAAGACATGAATGAGGGCTTCAGCAGCAGATGAGCTGAAGCAGGGGTGGAGAAGGGGATGGAAATGTTACGGAGGTGGAAATTGGCAGTTTTAGTTATGCTGTGGATAATGGGCCTGAAGCTCATTTCAGGGTCAAATATGGCACCAAGGTTGAAAACAGTATGGTTCAACCTCAGACAGATGCTAGGGAGAGGGATGGAGTCGGTGGCTAGGGAATGGAGTTTGTGGCGGGGACCAAAGACAATGGCTTCAGTCTTCCCAATATTTAATAATTTGGAGAAAATTTCTGCTCATCCAGTATTGGATGTCAGACAAGCAGTCTGACAAATGAGAGACCATAGAGTGGTCGAGAGAAGTGGTGCTGAGGTAGAGCTGGATGTTGTCAGCGTTCATGTGGAAACTGACACTGTGTTTTCAGATGATGTCGCCAAGGGGCAGCTTATAGATGAGAAATAGGAGGGGGCCAAGGTTAGATCCTTGGGGGACACCAGAGGTAATGATGCAGGAGTGGAAAGAGAAACCATTGCAGGTTATTTTCTGGCTACTATTAGATAGATAAGAATGAAACCAGGTGAGTGCAGTCCCACCCAGCTAGATGACGTTGGAGAGACATTGGAGGAGGATGGAGTGGTGAACCGTGTCAAATGCTGCAGACAAGTTGAGAAGGACAAGGAGGGATAGTTTACCGCTATCACATTCACAAAGGATATAATTTGTGACTTTGATGAGAGCTGTTTCGGTACTGTGGCAGGGGCGGAAATCAGATTGAAGGGATTCAAACATGGAATTCCGGGAAAAATGCACACAGATTTGGGAGGCGACAACACATTCAAGGACATTGGAGAGCAAAAGGAGGTTGGAGATGGGGTGGTAGTTTGCATGGACGGAGGTGTAAAGTGTTGTTTTTTTTAAGGGGAGTAATGATAACGGCAGATTTGAAGGCGAGGGGAACAGTACCTTAGGGGAGAGAACCGTTAACAAGGTCAGCTAATATGGGAGCCAGAAAAGGAAGTTAGGTGGTCAGCAGTTTGGTGGGAATAGGGTCAAGGGAGCAGGAAGTTGGTCTCATGGACAAGATGAGCCTACTGGCAAAACATTGAACAGAGGAATCGGAGGCCCTCCCTTCCACTTCTTGTGAATACTCAGAGTGCAGGGAAAAGCGACAGGGAGCAATCAGTCAGTGAGTTGGATCTGAGGAGGAATCTGGTGTAAGGGTTACTAAATGCCTAGCCCCTGTTACACAGTTCTTTGACGTCATGATTTATAAGAACAAAATTATACATGGCACAGGGTTTTTGGCTCAACCAAGATTCGTTTGTTTTATTGAACACACACAACTACCTCCCTAACATAAATCACTACGATCTATGTGGGACTAACAAACCCAGAACACAAACCCCTACGAAAAGGTCACTTGTATTGACACACCTTGACAAAATTAAACTCATACGCGATTTGACTGTTACATATAAAGTTACCCAGACCCAAACACAAAACCTTCTATGATTTGGCTGGAACAAAACATACAATCACCAATTCCTCAGCTGTCTTCTGAGGTTGGCTGTAGGCTCTTTCCTTGGTTGCAGCTTGTGTCCCGAAGACTGGCTGGCCTCTGTTGCTGTTCCTGTACTGCTTCTGTATTGCTGAGTTCTTTGCCTTCGAAAATGGGTCTCCTTTATACCAAAAACCAACTTGCAATCTTGGAACAGATTTAACTCGATGGCCACATCAAATGTGAACGCTTGATGGCTAATTGTTCCTTATTTAGATTCATTATCCATGATTACCTTGGCCCCCGCCTGTCTGTAGGGTGAGGTCCTTTACAAAGTAACCTTCCCAAGATGACTTAATTGTTGGTTTCTAGTAGCATTCATATCCAAATGGCTCAGGGTCCGGTCCATTGTCGAGGCCTATCCTGATACCAGCCTTTCTGGAGCCACAGTCCAAGGTATGTTTTTTAAACAATGTAACCCCTTTAGGTAAATGAATATATGAATGTTCCTGTATCTTTTCAAACAGGAAAACATGGAAGGTGTGAATGTCTCTCTTCTGCTGCCATTGGCTGATGATTTAAACCGATGGAAGATATCCTGTATCATAGTCCTTCATAAAGTCTGATGGTTTGGCTGCAATGTAAGAATTAACCCTTTCCTGCCCAGCTCTTTTTGCAAGCTGTGATACAGTTCTGAGTTTTTATATTCAATAATCCATTTTTTACCGTTGGGGGGGAAGTGTGTCGGGGGGTGAGGGGGGTGTTTGGGGGGGGTGGGGGGGTGCGTGTGGGGGGGTGTTGGGGGGTGGGGGGGAGTGTGTGGGGGGTGTGTGGGGGGGGTGTGTGGGGGGGTGGGGTGGGGGGTGAGGGATGGGGTTCGGGTGGGGTGGTGGGGTGGGGGGTGAGGGGGGGTGGGGGATGGGGGGTAGGGTGGGGGTGGTGGGGTGGGGGGTGAGGGGGGTGGGGGTAGGGTGGGGGTGGTGGGGTGGGGGGTGAGGGGGGGATGGGGGTAGGGTGGGGGTGGTGGGGTGGGGGGTGAGGGGGGTGGGAGATGGGGGGTAGGGTGGGGGGGTGGGGGTGAGGGGGGGTTGGGGATGGGGGTAGGGTGAGGGGGTGGGTGTGGGGTGGGATGGAGGGTGGGATGGGGGGGTGGGATGGGGGGGAGTGGGTGCGTGGGGTGGGGGGTGTGGGGAGGTGGGGCTTGGGGGGTGATGGGGGGAGGAACGGATCCTACACTTGGCCTAATGAGGGAAAACTCACTCATAAATTCAGAGCTGTTCAGAATCAGAAGGCTGAAAAGGAGAATTGAAGCAAGCTCACTGATAGCAATAGTATTTTTTTGTTCTTGAGCTGGGTTCTGTAGCTATTTCAATCCAAGTAAGATTTGATTACATCTGTTACTCCCACTAACTGTCTGTAAAATAAAGCAGCTCAATGATTCGTATCTGGCCTTGGTCTCATTAAGGGGCTTCAGACTGAATTTGGAAGGATTAGAGAAATACATGTGAAGGTTCCTGCGATAGACACTAATACAAAAGCAAAATATTGCGGATGCTAGAATCCGAAGCAAAAACAGAAAATGCTTGAAATCTCAGTGGATCAGGCAACATCTGTAGAGATAGACACTTATTGGGTTTGTTTTAATTCCTGCACTGCTACTGCTCCTGCCCCACATTAAATTACAGAAAATGTTAAATGCCTTACCTTGCTCTGCCTCTTCTGGCCCTGGATTAACTTCCCGACTGGTTTGGCCTGGGGCCTGACTCAACTTTGGCTATTGTTCCATAATTCTATAAGACACTCAACAGACTGTGAAATCTACCTAAAATTCATTCACCAAAACATCTTGCATGATACACCCAAGATTATTATTAAAGCCTTCACCCTCTATGTTAAATAATTTTAATTTTTGAGCCTATTGCAATGTTTTCAGCTGGCATTTGGCCTTGTTTTTATTCGAAGGACAATCATGGAGCTCAATGTATATACTTCCCCAGACAAACACCAGCTCCTTTTCGCTGGCACTAATGGAGATACAGTAATACCAGCTCAGCTTGTGCTGCTGTGAATCCTTCGTTACCTCTAATTATAGAGGCAGAAACAAGACAGCAAAGTGAACATTTTTACAAAAGCAACACGAACTTAATTCAACTGAGATACCCACATTTCACACATTCAAGTGGCGGGTGTAAAGACCATTGTGCAGTGTCAGTACATTTCAGTCATAATACATTTCAATTCTGTGATATATTCCCTCTTTGTTAAATTCTATTAATGAGATAAGCATTTAGTTCCTTAAAGGGGGCCATTAAACTAAATTGTGACGCTTTCACATCAGAACTTCCCAGGACGAAAAGGAACTCTCAAACAGCTGGAGAGAGTTCTTTCTGAACAACATTTCCTGTCATCCTCTTCCTTGCATTGTATTATTTCCATTGTACTGGAACTTTATAAAATGAAAAAGGACAGCTAATCACAGAAGATTCAGCCTGCAGGAAAACCTGGTGACCTTCAGTAGCACATCAAATTTTAAACATCTTGATTCATCTAAATGGAAAAATGAAATTTAAAAAGAAAGCTTTTAGAATGAAAAGCTAGAGGCAAAGACAGATTAATCTCCATCTGTTAATATCAAGATTATCTCTAACTGTGCAGTTCTGCATTCCCACATGTGTTGTATTTAATTGCATGAGATCTGCAGATTTAATAAATGTAGGGAATGAAGTATAAAAGATAATACATATTTATTTCTATTAGATGGAAAATAACATGCTGTGAGAGATATAAGTAAGATGTGATTTATTACCAGTTCAATTATTAAGACTGATAAATAACTTCCTAATTTTGGGTAATGCCATGGAAGATTTTTGGTGAGAACCTATAGTTCTTTTTCTAAAAATGTTGTAATTGAAATTTTACACAGATTAGAAGAAATTAGTTTTCTGTTCAATCCCTCTCAGTTTAGCATGTGTACAGTCGATTCAGTAAAGTATTTAACTGATTTTCCACAGGTTTTCACCATTTATCTGGCTATGCTCTGAAAAGGACTACATATAAGTAGGCCTTTGTGCAAATCCAATTTATTCAGAATAATGTTATTTTATACTTAAAAAAAGACAGTATGGCTCAGAACTAATAAAAGTAAATTTTATCAGTTAGTGCTCCCGGTGTGGAGCCTTGCTCAACAGTAGGGCAGATCAGAAGATTGGGCATGGAGTGTTCTAATTTAAAGCGGCAAACTTTTTGGTCTTTAAAATCAATAACCCCAAAATTGAGAGAGTTATCAACCGTGTGCTTGCCGCCACACCTAATTGTTCAATCTGCACTCCTGTAAAGTGAGGTTCCGCACCAGAAGTATAACTCTTATAAATGCTAAAAGGAATGAAGTGATAAATTGACCAGTTGAGGTTGATTAATTATCACTCTACTTCATGACTACAGCATGTGGATTTGGTACTATATATTGTAAGATCCATTTGATGTATTTGCTGAGGTCAGTTCTGTACTGCAGGTAGACACTACATTCCATTAGCTTTAGCATATTGCATTTGATGTTTTGTGACAGATGTAACCGAGTACGTAATTGAGATACAAATAGGAGCAGAGTTGGATAGAGCTTTGCTGAGGATGATAAGACAATGAACAGCATGCACAATATACCTGCAATGTCTTGAACAGAACGGTCGGTATCCAGTTGTTGTATTCAGTACAAGCTTGAAATATTTGAATATTTTATCCATATCTCTGACAGCATTTAAACCTTAATGCTAGATTTTACATTTTTGTGCATATCGCCCAAAAATGGGCATTATTTCTGGCGTGGGCAGTAAAAATGGGTTTTCAGATCGACGGCTTCTTGCCCATTTTCAAAGCATTAGTCTCCATTTTTGAAATCGGGCATTACTGCGAGCAATATGAAATGGACGGTAGCGTTAAATCTTGCTGACCTTCTGCCGTAAAGAATCGCCGTCCTTAGCAATGGCATGGTACCGCTCGATTCCCACGATTCAGGAGGTCAAGAGTCACCATGACATGAGCAGAAGAGGAGACAGAGAGAGAGGGAGCTGAAAGGGACTGAAAGCATGTCTGGCTGTGGTGTGTGCTTGTTTGGCTGTTGTGGGAGGCATGAGGGAGATTCACCAGCAGCAAAAAGCCTACTAAGCACCAAGAACATAGTTGGCACCGAGTTTTTGTCCAACAAATAAGATATAACATGGAAGGGATGGTGGAGGCCCTGGAGCTTGTAGCCAGGAACACTGCTGGCAGAGTGCACCCGGAGCGTGGCATTGCAACCCAAGGTGCCGCACCCCCATTGCCAACCACACATGAGAGTCAGGAGCAACATCTTGCTTCTGGCTCTCCCACCTTGGGACCGTCCTCTCCCATATCCGTCCAAGCAGTGGTTCGGCCGTCGTTCTCCACTCCCCCCCCCACCCCAATGAAGCATCACCCGAGGAGTTTCTCGGCCAGACGGCTTGGAGTCAGGAGGGGAAGGGGTAGAGGTGGGAAGGAGAAGCGGGGGGTGGGGGGGGGGAGGGTTGGTTTGTACAGAAATACTGATGATTTCAGACAACTATTCGGTTTAAATGTTTTTTATTTAACAAACCTTGTTGCGCATTGGCTCAGATATCTGCACCGTTACACACTGGTGATTCCTTAACATCAAAGGGTATAATTACACTTAACTTCAATCAACTTAAACTTTAACTGTCACCAAGGTGATGCCCACCATTGATGTATGACCTGCACACCCAGCAGTGTGTCAGCCTTGTAAATAACACCAACGTTCTTTCAGGAAAAGCGATCATTGATGAACTCCTGACGTAAGACTTTTGTAGCTATCATGCCACCACGGGCCCTTTCATGTGGTCTACAGGGGGGCAGGGGCATGGCTTCAGCATCAGCCTGACTGTCTGGGCCGATGTCAGCATCCGCCTCCTCGTGCCCCTCTTCCTCTCTCTGGTGAGGTGGACTGTCAGACTCATCAGGCAATTCTTGTCCCCTCCTGATGGTCAAATTGTGCAGCATGGAGCACACCACCACGAATTGAGCTTCCTGCTCAGGGTGATATTGGAGCTTGCCTCCTGAGTGGTCCAGGCATCTCATCATCATAGGCAGTCCCTCGGAATCGAGGAGGACTTGATTCCACTCCCAAAGTGAGTTCTTTGATGGCTGAGCAGTCCGATACGAGAGCCACAGACCCTGTTACAGGTGGGACAGACATTCGTCCAGGGAAGGGGTCGGTGGGGCTGGTTTGCCGTGCACTTCTTCCGCTGCCTGCGCTTGGCCTCTTCATGCTCTTTGCGTTGAGACTCGAAGAGCTCAACGCCTTCCCGGATGGACTTTCTCCACCTCGGGTGGTTGCGGCCAGGGTCTCCCAGTGTCAATGGTGGTGTCGCACTTTACCAGCGAGGCTTTGAGGGTGTCCTTATAACGTTTCCGCTGAACTCCTTTGGTTCGTTTACCATGAAGGAGCTCCGCATAAAGCATTTGCTTAGGGAGTCTCGTATTTGGCATGTGTACAATGTGGCCTGCCCAGCGAAACTGATCGAGTGTGGTCAGTGCTTCAATACTGGGGATGTTAGCCTGGTTGAGGACACTGATGTTGGTGCGCCTGTCCTCCCAAGGGATTTGCAGGATCTTGTGGAGACATCGTTGGTGATATATCTCCAGCGTCTTGAGGTGCCTTCTATACATCGTCCATGCCTCAGATCCATACAGGAGGGTGGGTATTACTACAGTCCTGTAGACCAGGCATCTAAAACGCTGCTTAAGCACTCCAATGGTTTTCTCCACGATATTGTGAGTGGCTCTCGTTGTATCACCTCTCGGCTTCGGTGTGGGTGTCATGCAGGGGGGTCATCAGCCAGGTGGTGAGGCCATATCCTTTGTCACCAAGCATCCAGCATTGACCTTATGGCTGATTGTTAAACAAGTCAGATACAGTGCTCTCACGCAGGATGTGAGCATCATGGATGCTGCCCGGAAATTTAGCATTCACTGCCAGTATAATTGCTGGTGGTCGACAACGAGTTGGACTTTCAGGGAGTGGAGTCCCTTGTGGTTCCTGAAAACCTCTGCATCCTGAAAATGTGCCCGCATTGCGATGTGCTTACAGTCTATTGCTCCCTGCACCTTAGGGAAGTTTGCGATTCTGGAGAATCCTCAAGTCCTCTCACTCTGTGCCTCCCTCTGTGTCATAGGGAAGCTGATCAAGTCCCTCCTGCATTCGTACAGGGCTTCAATGACCTGTCTAATGCAGCAATGTGTGGCATGCTGAGACAGACCGCAAATATCGCCAGCTGAGGCCTGAAAAGAACCCGACGTATAGAACGACAGTGCCATGGTGACTTTGACCTTGACGGACAGTGCAGTACTGATGGTGCTGGCAGGCTGCAGATCTCCCCATATGAGCTGGCCTACCTCAGTGATAACCTCTTTGTGGAAGCGCAGTCTCCAAAGGCAGGTGGTGTCGGGCAAGTTGAAGTAAGACCGCTTGTCCCTATACTTGTGGGGGGTGTAACATCTGATCCTCCTCATCAGTTTGGCACATCTTACATTGCGCACATAATGTTGAGGAGCGTACCTTCGCCCATCTCTGCAGCATGTAATTGGTCATCAAGAGAGGATGAGAAAGGACAAGCCCCATTGCAATAGCTCTCTGTTTTCCACCAATTGGTCACAAACAATGAATGTTCCGACAAATACACCTATTAAATTCCAATCGGTCACAGTATAGTAAAGATGTTTTTTACAGATGTTCACATCAACTCCAAAGACCTCCAGAATACATCCAAGCTCCTCCGAGGTTGAAACACAGCAGCCTTTTAAAGGATGCAACATGCGATGTAGAACATGGCGTCCATAACGCTGTGATTAATTCCGGTTAGTTCCACTTTTTCCAGACGGTTTTTCGGGCGAGCGATATTGTGGCCGATATGTGTGCAAGGTGGTGAAAGTGATGCTGGGCGATCTCATGGCCACTAGTTTCGGCAAATATGATCTTTACGACAAAAAAAAGTGGGCGGGCGGTATTATTGAATCTCAACGTTAATTCTGTGCGGAAAGTAATGCTGGGCGATATTATGGGCATTGATTTCGCCCATTTGATGATTCCGCCCCAAAAAAGTGGGCGGGCTGTATTATTTTTTCCCGGCATTACACACATGGGGAAAGTAACGCTCGGCGGTAAGTGTCTGAAAAATGCCGTCAGTTTCCATTTTGTGGCTAAATGGGCGATATATGAGTATTATACGCCATTTCAGCAGTAAAATGGACGTTAAGAGGGCGTTAAACATGCAATAAAGTGGAAAATCTAGCCCTTAAGTGAGTGAAGAATCTTTACACCATACAGCTGAGGCCATTAGTTATTGTGAATAGTCAAACTACTCATTATTCTGCTTGCTTAATATTAATTACTGCATTAGTTGCGGTGCTAAGTCTACAGGAAACTATTTCTATTTGAAATATTTCATGAAGTTTTTACTTATCTACTGTTGCTATTAATGTATTTAAAAAGTATGGGCTCAATTTTCCCCAAGCCCGCTTTCTGGCGTATTGTCAGAGTTCCGCCCATTTTTCTAGGCTAGAAATGCGCCAGAAATAATTTACCAAAGTTTCCCAAGATGTATAATTAAAATTTGGCGCAACACAGCGTGTTCAGTCGCCTCGGGGGGTGGAGCCTGCTGTCTGCACCGAAAAACGATGCCACACCTTCTGCGCATGCACGGGACAAAAAGGTTATGTTTTTGACGACGTTCCAATGGACGCGTATGCTCAGTACAGCTCGGATTTTGCAATTGGCCATTTTTAAAGAGCCAGTTGTGTGTGTGAGACGGAGTGCTGTGTGAGAGCAATGGAAAAATCGCAGCTGGAGCAATACAAGACACAATACGGTGTAAGGACCAAGAATTTCTTACAGGAAGAAGTGGAGACACTAGTTACTGTGATTGAGAACAGACGGCAGGAGCTGGACACCAGCAGAGGTCACATAAAAGTTCCACCCAAAGAAATGAAGAAACGCTGGAACCAAGTTGCAGAAGATTACTGTGCAATGGTGACCACCACGAGATCTGGAGGCCGGTGTAAAAAGAAGTGGCAGGACCTTTGTCAAGCAGTTAGTGTAAGTAATATTTTCATTTATTCAATGGAATTGCAATTGTAAATGTAACCATCTGCATGTCCCACCCAGCAGAAAGACACCCTCTCTATAAAGTTGCATTTTCATCTTTGCAGCGGAAGGTGGCACATAATAAAAGGGAAAGAACTCGAACAGGAGGAGGCCCGACAAATCTGCACCCACTGATACCCTTGGAACAGAGGGTCGCTGCTTTGATGGGTCCTGCAATCAGTACTGCACAAGCTGGGCCCACACTCGAGGGAGAGAGTAAGTCCTTCAAATTCAACATGGTATTTCAAATCAGCCTGCTGCCTGGCCTGCGATGTATGAACCTACTCATGCCACCCACCCTGCCCCTCCTCTGCTGCCAACCATTTGACTGTTCTGTTATCATTTGCAAAACTTGAGGCCTACCCTGACAATGCAGAAGAAGATTCAGACGAGGACAAGCCTGAAGAGGAGAACATCTTCCAATCCAACCCTCCGGACCAAGAACATGGGGGTGAGAGTGAGGGGAAGGGGATGGAGCTGGATGAAGCTCGCACAGGTGTACTTACGTTGGAGGAGGTACCGCTCATGGAGTTGACAGCCCCTTCTGTGACTTGTGGTTTGAGTGTTGGAGCGACTTTCCATGGTTTCACACCTTCCGAGGTTGCGGGTCCCAGTGGTGGGGTGCAGCGAGACACACCCAGGGTCCCACATTCCCAGTGGTGGGGTGCAGTGAGGCACACCCAGGGCCCCACATTCCCAGTGGTGGGGTGCAGTGAGGCACACCCAGGGCCCCACATGCCGAGGTTGCAGGTCCCAGGCCACTTAAGAGAAGTAGTGGCAGGGATAGTGGATGCATTGGTTGTAATTTACCAAAATTCCCTGGATTCTGGGGAGTTCTCAGCAGATTGTAAAACTGCAAATGTAACGCCTCCATTTAAAAAAGAAAGCAGGCAAAAAGCAGGAAACTAGACCAGTTAACCTAACATCTGTGTTTGGGAAAATGTGGGAGTCCATTTTTTAAAAAGCAATAACAGGACATTTGGAAATGCATAATTCAGTCAGGCAGAGTCATCATGAATTTATGAAGGGGAAGTCATAAAAACAGAGAAACATAGGCCCCAAGTTTCGCCATGATTTGCTCCTGATTTTTAGGAGCAACTGGTGTAGAACGGAGTATCTTAGAAATCGGAATTCTCACCATTTAGTTTGCTCCAGTTCTAGTCAGTTAGAACAGTTTCACTTTTGAACAGAATTTTTTTTCAAAAGTGGGCGTGTCCGGCCACTTACGCCTGTTTTCAAAGTTTCGGCAGTGAAAACTTACTCCAAACTAACTTAGAATGGAGTAAGTGAAGATTTTTGTACGCTCGAAAAAACCTTGTCTACACTTTAGAAAATCAGGCGTAGGTTACAAATCAGGCGAAGGGAATGGGGGGGGGGGGGCGGTTTAAAGGGAAGTTTACAAACATTAAACACTTCAGTTTTACAAATAAAGAGCCATCAATAATAAATGATAAAAACATCAATAAATCAACCAATAAATCTATCAAAAAAAATTAATAAGAAATAATTTTTTTTTTAAATCAATAAATAAAACATTTTCTACTTACCGACTGCAGCACCGGGAGCCCTCCAACAGCATGCTGGGATCCACCCCCCCATCCCCACCAGTGTGTCTCTGTCAGTGTCTCTATCTCTCTGTCTGTCTGTCTCTGTGTGTCTCTCATTCTCTGTCTGTCAGTGTCTGTGTTTCTGACAGCGAGGGAAGGGGGAGGAGGGGGGTAGAGGGAGAGAGGGACGAGCAGAGGGAGGGAAGGGGGAGGGATGGGGGAGAAGGGGAGAAGGGGGAGAGGGGGAGTGGGGAGAAGGGGGAGGGGAGAAGGGGGAGGGGGAGAAGGGGGAGGAGGAGGAGAAGGGGGGAGGGGAGGAGGAGAAGGGGAGGGGGAGGAGGAGAAGGGGGAGGGGGGAGGAGGAGAAAGGGAGGGAGGAGGCGAAAGGGGAAGGGGGGAGGAGGAGAAGGGGGAAGGGGAGGAGGAGAAGGGGGAAGGGGGAGGAGGAGAAGGGGAGGAGGAGAAGGGGGAAACGGTGAGGAGGAGAAGGGGGGAAAGGAGAAGGGGGGAAAGGAGATGGGGGGAAAGGAGATGGGGGAAAGGAGATGGGGAAAGAGATGGGAGGGAAAGGAGATTGAGGGGGGGAAGGAGAAAGGGGAGGGAGGCTGAACGGGCCGGGCCGGCCGGTCCCGAGACTTCGGGCAGGGCCCGTCCCCAGTACCAGATTTACAGGTAGGTGGCGTTGGGTGGGGTCGGGATCGCGGGTCGGGGTCGGGAGCGCGGGTCGGGGTCGGGGGGGTGGTGGGAGGGAGGTCGGTTCGATTCGGGTCGGGGGGAGGGAGGGAGAGGGAGGTCAGGTCGGGTCCAGTCGGGGGGTGGGGGGTGGGGGGAAGCGGGAGTCGGGTCGGGTCCAGTCCGGGAGGTCGGGTCGGGTCGGGTCGGGGGGAGGGAGGGAGAGGGAGGTCAGGTCGGGTCCAGTCGCGGGGGGGTGGGAAGCGGGAGTCGGTGTCGGGTCCGTTCCGGAGGCGGGGGGCGGGAAGCGGGAGTAGAGTCGGGTCGGGAGGAAGCAGGAGCTGGCCGTGGGAGGCGCCTTATTCATGCAGCCCCAGTGAGGCCATTCGGCCAGGGCTAGGGGCTGCGTGCTTCGGCCCCTCCCACACAGTTTTGGGCGCCTGGAGCTACTGCACATGCACGCCCACTGTAGTGCGCATGTGCAGAGGTCCCGGCACTGTTTTCAGCGCAGGGATCTGGCTCCGACCCCTACAGCTCGTGCTGCGCTGCGCCGAGCTGCAAACGACCTGCAGGGAGCTGGAGAATCTGGAAGATTTTTTTAGGCGCACTTTGTGGCGTGAAAAACGGGCGTCCGGGTCGGGACTGCACCGTTCTAGGCGCGGCTCGAAACTTGGGCCCATTGAAAATAGGTACAGGAGTAGGCCATTTGGCTCTTCGAGCCTACACTGCCATTCAATAAGATCATGGCTGATCATTCCTTCAGTACACCTTTCCTGTTTTCTCTCCATACCCCTTGATCCCCATAACCGTAAGGGCCATATCTAACTCCCTCTTGAATATATCCAATGAACTGGCATCAACAACTCTCTGCGGCAGGGAATTCCACAGGTCAACAACTCTCTGAGTGAAGAAGTTTCTCCTCATCTCAGTCCTAAATGGCCTACCCCTTATCCTAAGACGATGTCCTCTGGTTCTGGACTTCCCCAACATCGAGAACATTTTTCCCGCATCTAACCTGTCCAGTCCCGTCAGAATCTTACGTTTCTATGAGATCCCCTCTCATCCTTCTAAACGCCAGTGAATAAAGGCCCAGTTGATCCAGTCTCTCCTCATATGACAGCCCAGCCATCCCTGGAATCAGTCTGGTGAAACTTCGCTGCACTCCCTCAATGGCAAGAACGTCCTTCCTCAGACTAGGAGACCAAAACTGAACACAATATTCCAGGTGAGGTCCTGTTTGACAAATTTGCTGGAATTCTTTGAGGGTGTAACAAACAGGGTGGATGAAGGGGAAGCAGTGGATGTGGTGTGTTTGGACTTCTGGAGGCATTTGATGAGGTACCACATAAAAGGTTACTGCACAAGATAAAAGTTCACAGGGTTGGGGGTAATATATTAGCATGGATAGAGGATTGGCTAACTAACAGAAAACAGAGAGTCGGGATAAATGGTCCATTCTCGGGTTGGCAACCAGTAACTAGTGGGGTGCCGCAGGGATCAATGCTGGGACCCCAACTATTTACAATCTATATTAACGACTTGGAAGAAGGGACTGAGTGTAATGTAGCCAAGTTTGCTGATGATACAAAGATGGGAGGAAAAGCAATGTATGAGGAGGACACAAAAACCTGCAAAAGAACATAGACAGGTTAAGTGAGTGGGCAAAAATTTGGCAGATGGCATACAATGTTGGAAAGTGTGAAGTTATGCACTTTGGCAGAAAAAAAATCAAAGAGCAAGTTATTATTTAAATGGAGAAAAATTGCAAAGTGCGGCAGTACAGCAAGACCTGGGGGTCCTGGTGCATGAAACACAAAAGATTAGTATGCAGGTACAACAAATGATCAGGAAGGCCAATGGAATCTTGGCCTTTATTGCAAAGGGGATGGAGTATAAAAGCAAGGAAGTCTTGCTACAGTTGTACAGGGTATTAGTGAAGCCACACCTGGAATACTGCGTAGAGTTTTGGTTTCCATATTTATGAAAGAATATACTTGCTTTGGAGGCAGTTCAGAGAAGGTTCAGTAGGTTGATTCCGGAGATGAGGGGGTTGACTTATGATGAAAGGTTGAGTAGGTTGGGCCTTTACTCATTGGAATTCAGAAGAATGAGAGATGATCTAATCAAAAAATATAAGATTATGAAGAGGCTTGACAAGATGGATGCAGAGAGGATGTTTCTACTAATAGGGGAGACTAGAACTAGAGGGCATAATCTTAGAATAAGGAGCCGCCCATTTAAAACTGAAATGAGGAAGAATTTCTTCTCACAGAGGGTTGTTAATCTGTGGAATTCGCTGCCTCAGAGAGCTGTGGAAGCTGAGATTGAATAAATTTAAGACAGAGATAGACAGTTTCTTAACCGATAAGGGGATAAGGGGTTATGGGAAGCGGGCAGGGAAGTGGACCTGATTCCATGATCAGATCAACCATGATTGTATTAAATGGCAGAGCAGGCTCGAGGGGCTGTATGGCCTACTCCTGCTCCTATTTCTTATATTCTTATGTTTTGCTCAGCTTCAGGGAGGGAATGTTGCAGGTCATTGAGGCACTGTCAGGGCGCATGAAGGACAGCATGTTGGATTTAGCTGCTGCAATAAGGGAGCATGCCTAGACCCCGCGCCCATTGACAGAATCGACTGTCACTCCCACACCAATCTCCACACCAGCCTCGGAAGAGGCCAAAGCTTGGCCCTCCAACTTGCTGCCTGGGCCCTCCAACTTGCTGCCTGGGCCCTCCAACTTGGCGCCTGATGCCGAAGCCCCCTTCGCTCCCCCCTCCCCCCCGTCCCCGCTAGAAGTGCGCAGTACCCGAGATGTTAGAAAGAATAAGCTTGGTACCAAGCCCAGAAACACTGTGCAACCGCCTGTGGGCAGGGATGGTGGAGAGTTTAAGACCAAGCACAGCGGGCGGTCTCAGAATAAGGTGGAGGAGAGATGGGTGCAGCCTTTCTTTGCTGCTGTTGTTGTTGTTGTTATTATCATTGTTACTGTTGTAACTGTTCTCAAATTAAACATTTTTCTAACTTATGTAAATTTACAAGTTTTTAAGTGATCTTAAAGAGTGATCTTAAAGTAAATTTTGATACAAGAATAATTTTATTAAAGTTACGTTAAGTGCATTGTAAACTTTTGAATAACATATATTTTACATTAAAACTGAATCATGTTACATTAACACTACACAACATTGCGGAACAGTTCCAACCAGTAAACATGTCCATTTGGAATAATTGTTGCTGAGCCCTCAGGCATCAGTAAAGCATTCACGGATGAGCTGCTGGCGCAAGGCTCGAGCAATTGTTAAAGGAGCACGATGGCCCGCCCTCCTCCGCCGTCGTGCTCCGGCCTCAGGCACTTGCATGGCTTCCTCATCCTCATCCTCCTCCTTCTCCTGCTGCTCATTACCTGCATCTTCCACATCATTATTTTCAGCCCCTCTCACCGCCTCATGATGGCTAAGTTATGCAGCATGCAGCACACAACAGTGAACTGACCGACAATCTCAGGGGGGAACTGCAAGTAGCCTCTGGAATAGTCCAGGCATCGGAATCGCTGTTTCAATATGCCAATGGTCCTCTCTATTTTGCTGCGCGTCGCAATGTGCGACATGTTGCATTGACAGTCCGGGTTAGAGTTAGAGGCCTCATGAGCCAGGTGGTGAGGCTGTACCCTTTGTCTCCCAGCAGCCAGCTGGCTGCTGCTGCTGAAACATGGCAGATATAACGCTGTCACGTAGGATGAACGCATCATGGGTGCTGCCAGGGTATCTAGCATGAACTGACATGATATGATGATGCATGTTGTCACACACAAGCTGCACATTAATGGAGTGGAAGCCTTTTTTGTTCCTGTACATCTCGGAATCCTCCGAAGGTGCTCGCAAGGCGATGTGGGTATGATCACTGCAGCCCTGTACCTTTGAGAAGCAAGCATTCCTGGAGAAGCCCACAGCCCTGTCATGGATTGCTTGGGCGGTCATGGGAAACTTTATGAATTCATTCCTATGAGCGTACAGTGCAGCCGTGGCCTGGCAAATACAGACATGTGTTGCATGTTGAGAGATGGCGCACACATCCCCATTTGCAGCTTGAAACGATCCGGAAGCATAGAATGAAATTGCAGCTGTAACCTTCACTTCAGCTGACAAAGCAGTCCTCCTGATGCTTCTTGGTTGCAGGTCTGCTTTAACGAATCACAGACCTCACATACAACTTCTTGGCGGAAACGCAGTCTTCTGCCACAGTCTGCATCACTCAGGTGGAGGTACGAACGCCTGTCTCGATGTGCCCGAGGTGGGTAAGGCCTGCTGCCCAGCACCCTCTGATGTTCCTGATGCGTTGTTGAATCAATTGTCTTCTATGTAACACCATGATGCAGAAAGCTCGCACAAGGTATGGCATTGTCAATATTGCCCCCATACTTAAATTTAACTTCAAGATATAGGTACCAACGACATAGGTAAAAAACGGGATGAGGACCTATGACACGAATTTAGGGAGCTAGAAGTTAAATTAAAAAATTAGGACCTCAAAAGTAGTAATCTCAGGATTGCTACCAGTGTCACGTGCTAGTCAGAGTAGGAATCGCAGGATAACTCAGATGAATACGTGGCTTGAGCAGTGGTGCAGAAGGGAGGGATTCAAATTCCTGGGGCATTGGAACTGGTTCTGGGGGAGGTGGGACCAGTACAAACCGGACGGTCTGCACCTGGGCAGGACTGGAACCAATGTCCTAGGGGGGGTGTTTGCTAGTGCCGTTGGGGAGGAGTTAAGCTAATATGGCAGGGGGATGGGAATCAATGCAGGGAGACAGAGGGAAATAAAATGGAGTCAGAAGCAAAAGATAGAAAGGAGAATAGTAAAAGTGGAGGGCAGAGAAACCCAAGGCAAAAAACAAAAAGGGCCACATTACACCAAAATTCTAAAGGGTCAAAGTGTGTTAGAAAGACAAGCCTGAAAGCTCTGTGCCTCAATGCGAGGAGTATTCGGAATAAGATGGACGAATTAACTGCACAGATCGCAGTTAACGGGTATGATGTCATTGGCATCATGGAGACATGGCTCCAGGGTGACCAAGGCTGAGAACTCAACATCCAGGGGTATTCAGCATTTCGGAAGGATAGACAGAAAGGAAAAGGAGGCGGCGTGGCTTTGCTAGTTAAAGAGGAAATTAATGCAATAGTAAGGAGGGACATAAGCCAGCATGATGTGAAATCGGTATGGGTGGAGCTGCAGAGTTCCAAAGGGCAGAAAACGCTAGTGGGAGTTGTGTACAGACCACCAAACAGTAGTAGTGGGGTTGAGGACAGCATCAAACAAGAAATAAGGGATGTGTACAATAAAGGTACAGCAGTTATCATGGGCGACTTTAATCCACATATTGATTGGGCGAACCAAACTGGTAGCAATGCGGTGGAGGAGGATTTCCTGGAGAGCATTAGGGATGGTTTTCTAGACCAATATGTTGAGGAACCAACTAGAGAGCTGGCCATCCTAGACTGGGTGATGTGTAATGAGAAGGGACTAATTAGCAATCTTGTTGTGTGAGGCCCCTTAGGGAAGAGTGACCATAATATGGTAGAGTTCTTTATTAAGATGGAGAGTGACACAGTTGATTCAGAAACTAGCGTCCTGAACTTAAGGAAAGGTAACTTCGACGGTATGAGGCGTGAATTGGCTAGAATAGACTGGCAAAGGAAACTTAAAGGGTTGACGGTGGATAGGTAATGGCAAACGTTTAAAGATCACATGGATGAACTTCAGCAATTGTACATCCCTGTCTGGAGTAAAAATAAAATGGGGAAGGTGGCTCAACCATGGCTAACAAGGGAAATTAAGGATAGTGTTAAAATCAAGGAAGAGACATATAATTTGGCTAGAAAAAGCAACAAACCTGAGGACTGGGAGAAATTTAGGATTCAACAGAGAAAGACTAAGGTTTTAATTAAGAGGGGGAAAAAGAGTACAAGAGGAAGCTTGCCAGGAACATAAAAACTGACTGCAAAAGCTTCTATACATATGTGAAGAGAAAAAGATTAGTGAAGACAAACGTAGGTCCCTTGCAGTCGGATTCAGGTGAATTTATAATAGGGAATAACGAAATGGCAGACCAATTGAACAAATACTTCAGTTCTGTCTTCACTAAGGAAGACACAAATAACCTTCCGATTGGACTAGTGGACAGTAGGTCTAGTGAGAAAGAGGAACTGAAGAATATCCTTATTTGGCAGGAAATTGTGTTGGGGAATTTGATGGGATTGAAGGCTGATAAATCCCTGGGGCCTGATAGTCTGCATCCTAGAGTACTTAAGGAAGTGGCCCTGGAAATAGTGGATGCATTGGTGATCATTTTCCAACAGTCAATTGACTCTGGGTCAGTTCCTATGGACTGGAGGGTAGCTAATGTAACACCACTTTTTTAAAAAGGAGGGAGAGAGAAAACAGGTAATTATAGACTGCTTAGCCTGACATCAGTAGTGGGGAAAATGTTGGAATCAATCATTAAGGATGAAATAGCAGCGCATTTGGAAAGCAGTGACAGGATCGGACCAAGTCAGCATGGATTTATGAAAGGGAAATCATGCTTGATGAATCTTCTGGAATTTTTTGAGGATGTAACTAGCAGTGTGGACAAGGGAGAACCAGTGGTATTGTGGTGTATTTGGACTTTCAAAAGGCTTTTGACAAGGTCCCACACAAGAGATTGGTGTGTAAAATCAAAGCGCATGGTATTGGGGGTAATGTACTGACGTGGATAGAGAACTTGTTGGCAGAGAGGAAGCAGAGAGTCGGGATAAACGGGTCCTTTTCAGAATGGCAGGCAGTGACTAGTGGAGTGCCGCAGGGCTCAGTGCTGGGACCCCAGCTCTATACAATATACATTTACGATTTAGATGAAAGAATTGAGTGTAACATCTATAAGTTTGCGGATGACATTAAACTGGGTGGCGGTGTGAGCTGTGAGGAGGACTCTAAGAAGCTGCAGGATGACTTGGACAGGTTCGGTGAGTGGGCAAATGCATGGCAGATGCACTATAATGTGGATAAATGTGAGGTTATCCATTTTGGGGGCAACAACACTAAGGCAGAATATTATCTGAATGGCGGCAGATTAAGAAAAGGGGAGGTGCAACGAGACCTGGGTGTCGTGGCTCATCAGTCACTGAAAGTGGGCATGCAGGTACAGCAGGCGGTGAAGAAGGCAAATGGTATGTTGGCCTTCATAGCTAGGGGATTTGAGTATTGGAGCAGGGAGGTCTTAATGCAGTTGTACAGGGTCTTAGTGAGGCCTCACCTGGAATATTGTGTACAGTTTTGGTTTCCTAATCTGAGGAAGGACATTCTTGCTATTGAGGGAGTGCAGCGATGGTTCACCAGACTGATTCCAGGGATGGCTGGACTGTCATATGAGGAGAGACTGGATCAACTGGGCCTTTATTCACTGGAGTTTAGAAGGATGAGAGGGGATCTCATAGTAACGTATAAGATTCTGACGGGACTGGACAGGTTAGATGCAGGAAGAATGTTCCTGATGTTGGGGATGTCCAGAACCAGGGGACATAGTCTTAGGATAAGGGGTAGGCCATTTAAGACTGAGATGAGGGGATACTTCTTCACTCAGAGAATTGTTAACCTATGGAATTCCCTGCCACAGAGAGTTGTTGATGCCAGTTCATTGGATATATTCAAGAGTGAGTTAGATATGGCCCTTACGGCTCAGGGGATCAAAGGGTATGGAGAGAAAGCAGGCAAGGTGTACTGAGGAAATGATCAACCATGATCTTATTGAATGGCGGTGCAGGCTCGAAGGGCCGAATGGCCTACTCCTGCACCTATTTTCTATGTTTCTATGTTTTGAAAGGAGCTCAAAATGGCAGAAAGCAGGCAGCCAGGACAGGTTCACAGTTCTCTCTCTCCCCAAGGTTTATATGGATGGACCACACCCAAAGGTCTTGTGACTTCTCCTCTCTCCACCCCCCCTTAACTAATTGGAGGCTGTGACTTCTCTCCTTCTCTCTCCCTCCCACCCTCCCCCTAATCAGTGCAGAAGGCACCTCGCTCCCCCAGCTCCAAGTCTTCCGATCGGCACCTCACTCTCTCTCTCTCCTCCCCCTCCCCCCCCCACGGCTTGTTTTGTAGCCAAGCCCTGAGCCACTGTGTCCGGGCACGGGGCGGATTCTGCCGGCCACACCTACAACCCTCCAGCCTTGCCCCAATACATTCGGTGGTGGCGTGAGAGTGAGTAAAAAAATTAGAAAACTTCTGAAATCCAACAAATTTACACTTCTGCGTTGACAGGTAAAAACAACTTGAACTTTATTATTGATTTTGACAGTGATATTGACTCCCTCCAAAATCTTCGATTTAAAAACAATGGCGTCTTTCAGTGCAGATTTGTGAATGTGTGCTGGTTTTCTTAACTCCCCAGAAGATTTTTTGGGAGTGGCCAGAAACGGCGACCTAAGTGGAAAAAATATTGGCCAAACTGTGAACACCGGCGCAGACATGAGGGAACGGCCCCTATGACATAAAAAAAACTGGCCTAGAAAAATTGTAACTACGTAAGTTATGCCAGCGCAGATCGCAGGGGAAACTTTGAAAAAAATAAATACACCAAAACAAATGTCGCGCATAAAAAAATGTCGCGCAAATGACCCAGGAAAATTGAGCCCATTGTATGTGAAATAATTTCTGACTTCATATAAATGTATTTAAAGGTCAGAATAATTTCATTACAACAATAAACTCCACTGTGTTTTCAGAATGACGGAACTCCACGTTAGCCCACAATTTTTGTATTTTGGGGTGATTTGACAGATTAATGTTCACCAAGATAAATATGGAGCATATTCCACAATCAGTCAGCAGAATCAAATGTTCCCAGAAGCTCCACCTAGAGTCTTGAGCAGGAAAAAACGTAGATGCCAGAATCACCGGAAAGCCTGCTCCAGTGTGTGGGATGCTGCTAAGAGGGCCCTGATAGGTTGTTAATGGTAGCTCGATATAACACTGAATGTGAACATTAATCAGTCACCAGCCTAGCTTGCAATGGGACAAGAAAATTAGTCCAAATGTTCCACAGCTAATTCCTCAGGGTGGGAAATATGAACCAAATATTACAATTGTAGGGGGTACTGTAGCAGAGTGGTTATGTTACTGGACTAGTAATCCTGAGGCCTGAATTAATGAATCTGGAGACATGAGTTCAAATCCCACCATGGCAGTTGGGTAATTTAAATTCAGTTCATTAAACAAATTTGGAATAAAAAGTTAGTATTAGTAATAATGGACCATGAAACTACTGGATTGTCGCCAAAATGCACCTGCTTCACTAATATCCTTTAGGGAAGGAAATCTACCATCCGTACCTGGTCTGGCCTATATTTGACTCCAGACCCACAGCAATGTGGTTGACTCTTAAATTCCCTCTGAAATCGCCTCACAAGCCAGTCAGTTGTCGAAGGCGGCTTACCACCACCTTCTCAATGGCAATTAAGGATAGGCAATAAATGCTGGCCTTTCTAGCAATGCCCACATCCCATGAGTGAATAAATTTAAAAAATATGATTGCAGTGCAACTGTAAGCCCCTATAACAATGTTGCAGTATCATCTATCTTGAGTTGTCAGGAAAAAGCAAATACTAGTTGAATTCAATAGGCTGCTTCACCAGCTTCATGACTACCCACAACAACTAATGGCTTCAGATATGTGGTGTCAAGCATATTCACCCATTTGTTTATGGGTCTAAATGCTGTCAGGCATGTGTATAAAATGTATTCAAATACTGAAAACTTATACTAAATAGAGTACTTGGATATAACTCTGTTCGAGTATGTAGGGTTATTTTGCCCTCACTACATCAATAGTTCTTTCTAGGCATTTAAAGAATTAACATGTGCCATTTTGGACTAAGAGATCTTAGATAACTGCACGCTTAATTACACAGTATACTCTTCTATAGAACAATGAATGGTCCCAGTGAAGTATATACCAAAGTTACTTTTCTTTCCATCGAACTTTTACATTTTGCATCCTGATTTGAAAAGCTGCTATTTTTCATCATACTTTCAAAAGTCATTTACAAAAGTGGAAATTTTTCAGATTTTCAAGCCATATTCGCCATTTAGATGCATGTCTCGGAACTGTCATTCAGGTAAGGATTGTAATGAATTGAAAAGATCCAGTGGGATTAGTAGACAATTTTTGGTTGGATAAGGAACTGATTGCTGATATAGTTTTAAATGGTAGTGGTTCTGCATAAGTCAGTAGTGGAATTCAGCAGGGAATAATGTTTGGGCCATTTACCATTCACAAGTCTGTGCATGATGCAAAGAGCTGTGCAGATGTAAATAATTTAGATGAGAAAAAAATAGATTGCTGGCAGATCTAGATGCGATGGGGGAATGGGCCCATATCTGGGATATGTCTTGAATAAGGGAATCATGAAGCATGTGTACATCCTGCAGGGTTGTGCATAAAATAGCTGCTGAACAGATTGAGGACCTGGGTGTTCCTGTGTATGAGTCATTGAAGGTCCATGATCAGTGATGCAAGGCTATTATAAAAACATGTTACGATGTAGTGCCATGACACTAAATTAAATACAAAGCTGCAGACCTCATGACAGCATTGGTCCAAACATGGACAATAGAGCTGCATTCCAGAGGTGAGGTGAGAGTGGTAAGTGACTCACCTCCTGACAGCCTCAAGCTTTTCCACCATCTACAAGGCACAAGTCAGGAGTGTAATGGAATATTCTCCACTTACCTGGATGAGTGCAGCTCTATCAGTACTCAAAATGCTCCACATCATCCAGGACAAAGCAGCCCACTTGATTGGCACCTCATCCACCACCTTAAACATTCACTTTCTCCACCACTGTGCACTGTGGCTGTAGTATGTACCATCTACAAGATACACTGAAGCAACTCGCAAAGTCTTCTTTGACAACGTCTCTGAAACTCGCGACCTCTTTCACCTAGAAGGATAAGGGCAGCAGGCACATGCAAGTTTCCATCCAAGTCCCACACCATCCAGAATTGAAATATATCGCCATTCCTTCATTGGTGCTGGGTCAGAATCCTGGAACTCCCTCCCCAACAGCACACAGACTGCAACAGTTCAAGGAGGCGACTCACCACCATCTTCCCAAGGGCAATTAACGATGGGCAATAAATGCCTGAATAAAAAAATAATCCCTCAATGTACAGCTAATGTGCCACCATACGCAGCACATCATGCAGGACAATGCCCGGTATCCTGACAGCAGTCATGATGCCTTCATTCTGCGGCAGTCTATTGCCCCATCTGCATTTGAGCTACCAGGACAAACCAAAGGGTGCAACAAGGACTATCCATTGATGACATGGCTCATGACTTTGGTAAGCAACCGAAGCACACATGGGCAGCACACACACTGTTATGTCTCAAATAAAGCAATGTGACTAAATGTGACCTTAGTCTCTTTATTCTGACTCCAGAGTGCTGGCACAGCATGGAAGGCCTGCTTATATGCAATGCTCCCAGGGCTGGGATCCCTTGGGACTCCAAAAGATCCGCCCCCTAGTAGCGGTAGAATGCTGGTTACAAGGTGTTGCATACATAATATCACTCTCCCCCAAAGTCAATAATACACATATTTACAGGGTGAGACGGTCTGAGGCTTTCCGCTCCCTAGTCGATCGTCTCGGTACAAACCCAGGTGCAGGTGAATTGGTTGGGCCTTTGCTGGGCTGCTGTGCAGCTGTCCTTGCTGGGCTGCTGGGGATAATGAGTTCAGCTTCGTGGTCAACCGTGACGTCGGTTGCCACTTGTGTGTGTGTCAGAGCGTCGAAGTTGGTGGTGTCATAGAAACATAGAAAGTAGGTGCAGCAGCAGGACATTTGGCCCCTCGAGCCTGCACTGCCATTCAATAAGATCATGGCTGATCATTCAACCTCAGTAACCCTTTCCTGCTTTCTCTCCATACTCCTTAATTCCTTTGGCCGTAAGGGCCATATCTAACTCCCTTTTGAATATACCGAACTAACTGGCCTCAACAACTTTCTGTGGTAGAGAATTCCACAAGTTAACCATTCTCTGAGTGAAGCAGTTTCTCCTCATCTCAGTCCTAAATGGCTTACTACTTATTCTTAGACTGTGACCTCTGGCTCTGGAACTCCCCAGCAATCGGAACATTCTTCCTGCCTTTAACCTGTCCAATCCCGTCAGAATTTTATATGTTTCTATGAGATCCCCTCTCATTCTTCGAAATTCCAGTGGATACAAGCCCAATTGATCCAGTCTCTCCTCATATGTAAGTCTGGGAATCACTCTGGTGAACCTTCGCTGTATTCCCTCAATAGCAAGAACGCCTTTCCTCAGATTAGGAGACCAAAACTGAACACAATATTCCAGGTGTGGCCTCACAAAGGTTCTGTACAACTGCAGTAAGACCTCCCTGCTCCTATACTCAAATCCTCTCACTATGAAGGCCAACAAAGATTTGCCTTCTTCATCGCCTGCTGTACCTGCATGCCAAACTTCAGTGACTGATGTACCTTGACACCCAGGTCCCATTGCACCTCCCCTTTTCCTAATCTGTCACCATTCAGGTAATATTCTGTCTTCCAGTTTTTGCCACCAAAGTGGATAACCTCACATTTATTCACATTATACTGCATCTGCCATGCATTTGCCCATTCATCTAATCTGTCCAAGTCACCCTGCAACCTCTTAGCATCCTCCTCACAGCTCACATCACCACCCAGCTTAGTGTCATCTGCAAACTTGGAGATATTACATTCAATTCCTTCACCTACATCATTGATGTATATTGTAAATAGCTGGGGTCCCAGCACTGAACCCTGCGGCACAACCACTGGCCTGCCATTCTGAAAAGGACCTGTTTATTCCGACTCTCTGCTTCCTGTCTGCCAACCAGTTCTCTATCCACATCAATACATTACCCCCAATACCATGTGCTTTAATTTTGCACAATAATCTCTTGTGTGGGACCTTGTCAAAAGCCTTTTGAAAGCCAAATACACCACATTCACTGGTTCCTCCTTGTCCACTCTACTAGTTACATCCTCAGAAAATTCCAGAAGATTTGTCAAGCATGATTTCCCTTTCATAAATCCATGCTGAATTGGACCGAACCTGTCACTGCTTTCCAAATGCGCTGCTATTTCATCTTTCATAATTGATTCCAACATTTTCCCCACCATCGATGTGAGGCTAAGCAGTCTATAATTCCCTGTTTTCTTTCTCGCTCCTTTTTTAAAAAGTAGTATTACTTTAGCTACCTTCCAGTCCATAGGAACTGATCCAGAGTCAATAGAATGTTGGAAAATGACCACCAATGCATCCACTATTTCTAGGGCCACTTCCTTGAGTACTCTGGGATGCAGACTATCAGGCCCTGGGGATTTATTGGCCTTCAATCCCATCAATTTCCCTAACACAATTTCCTGACAAATAAGGATTTCTTTCAGTTCCTCCTTTTCCGCTAGAGCCTCGGTCCCCTAGTATTTCCGGAAGGTTATTTGTGTCTTCCTTAGTGAAGACAGATCCAAAGTATTTGTTCAATTGGTCTGCCATTTCTTTGTTCCCCATTATAAATTCACCTGATTCTGATGCAAAGGATCTACATTAGTCTTCACTAATCTTTTTCTCTTCACATATTTATAGAAGCTTTTGCAGTCAGTTTTTATGTACCCTGCAAGCTTCCTCTCATACTCTATTTCCCCCCTCCTATCTAGACCCTTTGTCCCCCTCTGCTGAATTCTAAATTTCTCCCAGTCCTTAGGTTTGCTGCTTTTTCTGGCCAATTTATATGCCTCTTCCTTGGTTTTAACACTATCCCTAATTTCCCTTGTTAGCAACGGTTGAGCCACCTTCCCGGTCCTCTTCAGGTTGCTAGTGGTTGTCTATGAAACGCAGTTTGGTTTGGTCCAAATGCTTTCTGGAAGTTAGTCCATTTGCAAGTTTGACCTCAAACACCCTACTCCCTTCTTTGGCTACGACAATGCCAGCAAGCCATTTGGGACCAATCCATAGTTTAGTACAAATACAAGGTCATTGACTTCAATATCGTGTGACAAATTTGCGCGATCATGGTCCATGCTTTGTTAATGCTGCCTGCCCTCGACATGATCAGGGAGATCAGGGTAGACGAGGGAGAGCCTTTTTTTGAGTGCCCTTTTCATGAGCAGTTCGGCAGGGGGAACCCCGGTGAGCGAGTGGGGTCTGGTGCGATAGCTGAGCAGGTCTCGGGACAGGCGGATCTGCAGCGAGCCTTCCAACATGCGTTTCAAGCTTTTCTTGATGGTTTGGACTGCCCGTTCTGCCTGGTCATTAGATGCGGGCTTGAATGGGCAGCTATGATGTGCTTGATCCCATTGCGGGTCATACATAACATAAGAACATAAGAATTAGGAACAGGAGTAAGCCATCTAGCCCCTCAAGCCTGCTCCACCATTCAACAAGATCATGGCTGATCTGGACGTGGACTCAGCTCCACTTACCCGCCCGCTCCCCATAACCCTTAATTCCCTTATTGGTGAAAAATCTATCTATCTGTGATTTGAATACATTCAATGAGCTAGCCTCAACTGCTTCCCTGGGCAGAGAATTCCACAGATTCACAACCCTCTGGGAGAAGAAATTCCTTCTCAACTCAGTTTTAAATTGGCTCCCCGGTATTTTGAGGCTGTGCCCCCTCGTTCTAGTCTCCCCGACCAGTGGAAACAACCTCTCTGCCTCTATCTTGTCTATCCCTTTCATTATTTTAAATGTTTCTATAAGATCACCCCTCATCCTTCTGAACTCCAACGAGTAAAGACCCAGTCTACTCAATTTATCATCATAGAGAACTGGTTGGCAGAAAGGAAGCAGAGAGTCGGGATAAACGGGTCCTTTTCAGAATGGCAGGCAGTGACTAGTGAGGTGCCACAGGGCTCAGTGCTGGGACCCCTCACACTTTCCAACATTGTATTCCATCTGCCAAACCTTAGCCCATTCGCTTAACCTATCTAAATCTCTTTGCAGCCTCTCTGTGCTCTCTACACAACCTGCTTTCCCACTAATCTTTATTGCTTTCTCAGTCATTCTTTGCGTTGAACATTTTCCCAATCTTCTAGTTTCCCATTAACCTTGGCCACCTTATAAACATTGGTTGTTAATTTGATACTCTCCTTTATTTCCTTCATTATCCACGGCTGGTTATCCCTTCTCTTACCGCCCTTCTTTTTCACTGGAATATATTTTTGTTGAGCACTATAAAAGAGCTCCTTAAAAGTCCTCCACTGTTCCTCAATTGTGCCACCGTTTAGTCTGTGTTCCCAGTCTACATTAGCCAACTCTGCCCTCATCCCACTGTAGTCTCCTTTGTTTAAACATAGTACGCTCGTTTGAGACACTACTTCCTCACCCTCAATCTGTATTACAAATTCAACCAAATTGTGATCACTCATTCAGAAAGGATCTTTTACTAGGAGATCGTTTACTATTCCTGTCTCATTACACAGGACCAGATCAAAGATAGCTTGCTCCATTGTAGGTTCTGTAACAAAATGTTCTCAGAAACAATCCCGTATGTATTCTATGAATTCCTCCTCAAGGCTACCCTGTGCGATTTGATTTGACCAATCGATATGTAGGTTAAAATCCTCCATGATTAGTGCCGTTCCTTTTTCACATGCCTCCATTATTCCCTTGATTATTGTCCGCTCCACCTTGAAGTTATTATTTGGGGGCCTATAAACTACGCCCACCAGTGACTTTTTTCCCTTACTATCTCTAATCTCCACCTACAATGATTCAACATTTTGTTCATTACAGCCAATATCGTCTCTCACAACTGCCCTGATATCATCCTTTATTAACAGAGCTACCCCACCTCCTTTCCCTTCTTGTCTATCTTTCTGAATTGTCAGATACCCCTGTATGTTTAAGTCCCAGTCTTGGCCACCCTGCAACCACGTTTCAGTAATGGCCACCAAATCATACCCATTTGTAATGATTTGTGCCGTCAACTCATTTACTTTGTTTCGAATGCTGCGTGCGTTTAGGTTTTAATACTAGTTTTTAAACCATGATTTTTAGTTTTGACCCCTTCTGCAGCCCCGTTATATTCATACATATTGTCCCTTCCATCACCTTGTGGTTTACACTTACCCCAGTGCTACTCTGCTCTGTTGCCTCCTGCCTTTTGCATCCTTTCTTGGGGTTCTGTTCATCTGAGCTCCCACCCACTCTAACTAGCTCAGAGCCCTCTCCTGGGTTCCCATCCCCCTGCCAAGCTAGTTTAAAGCCCTCCCAACTGCACTATCAAAACCACCCGCGAGAACATTGGTCCCATCTCCTAGCTCCCTAAACTCAGCTTTCAGGACCTCACCCCTCTTTCTACCTATGTCATTGGTACCAATGTGGACCACAACCACTGGCTGTTCCCCTTCCCTCCCCAGAATGCCCTGCAGTCGCTGAGTGACATCATTGAATCTTGCACCAGGGAGGCAACACACCATCCTGATGTCACTTTTGCTGCCGCAGAAGCGCCTATCTGCTCCCCGAACTATTGAATCTCCTATCACTATAGCCCTTCCAGTCTTCTTCCTCCCCCCTGTGCAGCTGAGCCATCCACGCTGCTGTGGACTTGGCCTGGCTGCACTCCCCAGAGGCATCACCACCCTCGCCAGTAGTCAGAATAGAGTACCGGTCGGAGAGCGGGATAGCCTCAGGCGACTCCTGCACTACCTGCCTCGCCATACTCTTATGTGCGACGGTCACCCATTCCCTATCCTCCTGTACCCTTTTAATCTGTGGGGTGACCAACGCCTGAAATGAGCTATCCACGTACCTCTTGTTCTCCCGGATGCTCCTCAGTGCCTCCAGTCCTCGCTCAAGCTCCGAGACTCGGCGCTCGAGTTGGAGGAGGTGGAGATACTTCCTGCACATGTGGTCATCCCCGTTGCGGGAATCATCCAGGAATTCCCACATGGCACAGGTGTTGCATTCCGTTTGAACGAGCTGCTCTGCCATCCCACTAGTTACCTTAAATTACCCAGTAAAAACACTGACTCCCACTACACACACTAAGCAGCTATTTAGTAATTTATCCTCTTATCTATTAGAACACAAAATCAAAGAGATATACTCACCAGCCGATCAGCCAACCACTTACCAGCTTGGCTGTGACGTCACTTTTTGATTTCTTGTCCCTCCTCCCCGCACTGCTCACTCACCGACTGCCGCTGGGCCTTTGTAGGCTGCTGACCCCGGACTGCCGCTGACGCTGCTCGTCCCCGCAATCTGACGTCACCTCTCGCTTTCGCACCCCTCTATCTTTGTCTGCGGCTGGTCTCTGGACCTCCGTCTCCTACTCTCGCACTCCTTATCAGCTGCTCTAGTGTCAGCACTGGTAGGAAAAACAAGACAAAACAGCACCTGCCACCCCCGCTTTCCCGAACTCACCCACTTACCAAACTCACAAATGCCACTCTATGCTGTTGCACTCCGTGCTCTGCACGAGCTGCCTCTTTTTCAACTGTATTTAGGTCAGATGACTCACTACTGGTCAGTCGTTTACAGAACTGGTTTTAACTAACTGCTAATTGCCTCCTACTGGAGAGTTACCTTGTTTTTCTCTGCCTAAACCTGAAAGAATCCCAACTATTTAACTTTTCCCCTTTAAATTAAACTGCTACTTACTTAGAAGCTACTGGCAATTGCTTGAATTCAGCGCTGGTGAAGCATGGCTCATTGTCGCTGACAAGGACATCAGGCAGGCCTTGTGTGGCAAACATGGCTCGTAGGCTTTCGATGGCGGCAGTGGACGTGCTTGCAGACATTATTACACACTCAATCCATTTTGAATAAGCATTCACAACAACAAAAACATTTTGCCTAGAAACGGGCCAGCGAAGTCAACGTGGATCCTAGACGATGCTTTGGAGGGCCATGACCACAAACTTAGCGGTGCCTCCATGGCTGCATTGCTCAGATGAGAGCAAGTGTTGCATTGGCGCACGTAAGACTCCAAATCTGAGTCAATGCCAGGCCACCACACATGGGATTTGGCTATAGCTTTCATCATTACGATGCCTAGGTGGTTACTGTGTTGGTCGCGTATGAACGTTTCCCTGCCTTTCTTAGGCAAAACCACGTGATTACCCCACAAAAGAAAATCCGCTTCTATGGATATTTCATCTTTGCGCCGCTGGAATGGCTTGATCTCTTCATGCATCTCCGCTGGGATGCTGGACCAGCTCCAATGGAGGACACAGTTTTTACAAGGGACAGTAAAGGATCCTGGCTGGTCCAGGTCCTGATCTGGTGGGCCGTAACAGGTGACTTTTCGTTTTCAAATGCATCCATCACCAAGAGCAAGTCTGCAGGCTGTGCCATTTCCACCCCGGTGGTGGGCAATGGTAGCTAACTGAGAGCATCAGCACAGCTCTCTGTGCCGGCCTGTGGCAAATTACATAGTTATATTCAGACAGCGTGAGTGCCCATCTTTGGATGCAAGCAGAGGCATTGGTATTAATGCCTTTGCTCTCTGAGAATAGCGATATGAGCAGCTTATGGTCAGTTTCTAACTAGAACTTAAGCCCAAACAGATACTGGTGCATTTTTTTTACCCCGTAAACGCATACCAGAGCTTCTTTTTCAATCATGCTGTCGGCCCTTTCAGCCTTGGACAAACTCCTGGACGCATAAGCGACCAGTTGCAATGTTCCTGATTCATTTTCTTGTTGTAACACACACCCAACCCCTTATGAAGACGCATCGCAAGTTAGCACTAAACGTTTACATGGGTCATACAGAACAAGCAGTTTGTTGGAACAGAACAGATTTCTGGTTTTCTCAAAAGCAGTCTCTTGTGATTTCCCTCATACCCAGTCATCTCCCTTGTGTAGCAACATGTGTAGAGGTTCTAGCAAGGTGCTTAACCCGGGTAGGAAATGACCAAAATAATTGAGGATTCCCAGGAACAACCACAGCTCTGTCAGGTTCTGTGGTCTCAGCGCGTGCTTGATAGCCTCCGTCTTGGCGTTGGTGGGTCTAATGCCATCTGCCGCGATACTTCTCCCTAAGAACTCGCCCTGTGGCGCCAGGAAAACACACTTCGAACATTTCAACCTGAGTCCCACACGATCTAGCCGACTTAGAACCTCTTCCAGGTTCTGCAACTGTTCAATGGTGTCCCAACCTGTGATCAATATGTCGTCCTGGAAAACCACGGTGCGCGAAACCAATGCCGCAGACTCTCCATGTTTCTTTGAAAGGTAGCTGCGGCCGATCGAATCCCAAAGGGACATCTATTGTAGATGAACAGACCGTTGTGCGTGTTGATGCAGGTGAGGCCTTTTGAAGATTCCGCAGCTCCTGCGTCATGTAGGCCGAGGTCAGGTCCAACTTGGTGAGCGTCTTCCCTCCTGCCAGCGTCGCAAATAGGTCGTCTGCCTTGGGTAGCGGGTACTGGCCCTGCAGCGAAGAATGGTTAATCGTTACTTTATAGTCCCCACAAATTCTGACCGTGCCATCGCCCTTGAGAACCAGAACAATCGGACTGGCCCACTCATTGAACTCAACCGGCATGATGATGCCCTCTCGTTGCAGCCTGTCTAGCTCGATTTCCACTTTCTCTCGCATCATGTATGGCACCCCATGTGCCTTGTGGTGGATGGGTCGTGTATCGGGAACCGAGTGGATCTGCACCTTCGCCCCAGAGAAATTTCCGATGCCTGGCTCAAACAACGACGGGAACTTGCTCAAAACCTGGGCACATGAGACGTCGTCGACGGACAAAAGCGGTTGGATATCGTCCCAGTTCCAGCGGATTTTTTCCAGCCAGCTTCTGCCGAACAGTGTGGGTCCATCTCCTGTTACAATCCATAGTGGTAGTTTGTGCACCACTCCATCATAGGAGTCTTTTACTGCTGCACTGCCAATTACAGGGATCAGCTCTTTAGTGTAAATTCTCAGTTTGGTATGAATAGGGCTCAGCTTGGGCCTTTGTGCCTTGTTGCAAAACAGCCTCTCGAAGGCCTTTTTGCTCATGATAGACTGACTCACACCCGTGTCCAATTCCATGGATACTGGAATTGGAATTTCGTTCAATTCAAATTTTAACATGATCGGTGGACATTTCGTGGTGAAAGTATGCACCCCGTACACTTCTGCCTCCTCGGTTCGAGTCTCTAGTTCAGTTTGATCAGCCATGGATCGATCTTCCTCTGCAACGTGGTGGTTTGCAGGGTTTGCAGCTCGCCTGCACATTCGCTGGAGGTGTCCCATTGTTCCACAGCCTTTGCACACATAGTGTTTGAAGTAGCATTGATGAGCTCGATGATCACCTCCACAGCGCCAACAAAGTGTTATTGCCTCTCATTCACATTTGATGGCGGACTCTGAGTCATCTGAGGTCGTGCAGCTGCAGACGTGTACGTTCTGCCATATGCATTCCTGCCTGAAAATGACATTAATTCGTGTACAGTACTTGCGAAGCATCTTTATGCTGCAAAATTTGTTTGGAGTTATCGCTGGTGGACATAAATGCCTGGGCTATCGTTAGGGCTTTGCTCAGGTTCCGTGTTTCAACAGTCAATAGTTTGCGAAGGATAATCTCATGGCCAATGCCAAGCACAAAAAAGTCTCTTAGCATTTGCTCCAGGAATCCATCGAATTCGCAATGTCCTGCAAGGCGCCTTAGTTCGGTGACGTAGCTCGCCACTTCCTGGCCTTCAGACCGTTGACATGTATGAAGTCGATACCTTGCCATCAGAATGCTCTCCTTCTGACTTAGGTGCTCCCGGACCAGCGTACACATTTCTTCATATGACTTGGTTGTTGGTTTCTCTGGAGCAAGAAGATTCTTCATGAGGCCATAGGTTGTTGCCCCGCAGACGGTGAGGAGGATCACCTTTCGTTTGGCAGCATTCTCATTCCCTTCCAGCTCGTTGGCCACAAAATATTGGTCGAGTCGCTCCATGAAGGCTTCCCAATCGTCACCTTCTGGGAATTTCTCCAGGATACCAACAGGTCTCTGCATTTTCGCTTGATGATTCATTATCTATTACTCATCACCAGTTGTTTTGTCTCAAATAAAGCAATGTGACTGAGTACTGTAGATTTGAGTAAGTGTGACCTTAGTCTCCATATTCTGACTCTAGAGTGCTGGAACAGCATGGGAGGCCTGCTTATATGCAGTGCTCCCAAGGGATGCTGGTATCCCTTGGGACTCCAACAGATGCGCCCTCTGGTGGTGGTAGAATACTGGTTACAAGTTGTTGCATACATAACACATACAACAAAAGCCATGCCACATGGGACATGAAAGAGCAAACCATAGGAATGTTGAAACAACGCTTCTACTGCCTGGACCTCTGGAGGTACCCCACAGTGCATAAGAACATAAGAACATAAGAAATAGGAGCAGGAGTAGGCCATTTGGCCCCTCAAGCCTGCTCTGCCATTTAATATCATGGCTAATCTAAGCCTGTCCTCAACTCCACTTCCCTGCCCCGCTCCCTGTAACCCTTTATTCCCTTATCGCTCAAAAATTTGTCTGTCTCCGCCTTAAATATATTCAATGACCCAGCCTCCACAGCTCTCTGGGAAAGAGAATTCCATAGATTTATAACCCTCTGAGAGAAGAAATTCCTCCTCAAATCAGTATTAAATGAGCGTTCCCTTATGCTGAGACTATGTCCCCTAGTTTTAGTTTCCTCTATGAGTGGAAATACCCTCTCTGCATCCACCTTGTCGAGCCCCCTCATTATCTTACATGTTTCGATAAGATCACCTCTCATTCTTCTGAACTCCAATGTGTTTTGGCCCAACCTACTCAACCTATCTTCACAAGTCAACCCCCTCATCTCCGGAATCAACATAGTGAACCTTTTCTGAACAGCCTCCAATGCAAGTATATCCTACCTTAAATACGGAGACCATTACTGCACGCAGTACTCCAGGTGTGGCCTCACCAATACCCTGTATAGTTGTAGCAGGACTTCTCTGCTTTTATACTCTATTCCCTTTGCAATAAAGGCCAACATTCCATTTGCCTTCCTGATTACTTGCTGTACCTGCATATTAACTTATTGTATTTCATGCACAAGGACCCCCAGGTCCCTCTGTACTGCAGCACTTTGCAATTTTTCTCCATTTAAATTATAATTTGCTTTCCTATTTTTTTCTGCCAAAGTGGATGATCTCACATTTCCCCACATTATACTCCATCTGCCAAATTTTTGCCCACTCATTTAGCCTGTCTATATCTCTTTGCAGATTTGTTGTGTCCTCCTCACAATTTGCTTTCCCACCCATCTTTGTATCATCAGTAAACTTGGCTATATTGCTCTCGGTCCCTTCATCCAAGTCATTAATATAGATTGTAAATAGTTGAGGCCCCCAGCAACGATCCCTGCGGCATCCCACTAGTTACTATTTGCCAACCGGAAAATTACCCATTTATCCCGACTCTCTGTTTTCTGTTCGTTAGCCAATCCTTTATCCATGCTAATATATTACCATGTGTAAAGATTTGTGGTGGTCTGCTGCATGCTGTACAACCTCACCATCGTGAAAGCACAGCCCCTGCCCACCACCTTTATGGCAAGCAGCTGAAGAGGAGAAGGAAGAGGAGGAGGGATTCTGGACAGCCCCTCTCCAGCCAAGCTTTCTGTGAACAACTCATCTAACTGCAGTATTAGTAAATGCAATCCCAGTTCCCAATTCACCAACAGACCCACACCTTACCTTACTCTCAGTGACTGACCATCACAACATCCGCTTGGCCATAATGCAAAAATAAATTCAACACAAAATAAACATTCCAACCAAAATGCTCCTGCTACCCCAATGGCTGCAGCATGGCTGGTAGAAAGGCTGCTGAATTTCAATGGGAGAGTGTTGTGGAGTATTAAAAATATAACACTCACGCGAAAGGTCTTTTATAGAGAAAAGAGTTGTTTATTAAAACTTGATTCATCAAGGGCGATCCGGCCTCATCAGTACCGTTACTGAGTGCTCTCAACGCCGATCTCATGGGACGAGCTACGCAGTTACATTCTTATATAGTTCAAATACAGTCAAAATGGTGGAACTATGCGGGGAAGTTTTCCATTGGTTATTTGCCACCAGTCCCCACCCATCTGCTACTAATACATTGGTTAATACAGGTTGCAGGCAATATCATTGGTTACAGTAATTTCTAATGATTCTATTGGTTACAGTAATTTCTAATTGGTACATCACTGTTGCTACGGGAAAATCCCCCCTCCCCCATAGGTTATGTGTTACTTTTCTGTAAATGTGTTCCCATACTAGCTTTCAGGCTGTAACCTTGGCAGGCCATCTGTCTGTTACCCATTTCAAAGAGGTCTTGTGTCTGTTATCTCGTGTGACTGGAACATTGCGGTCTTCTCTCATTCTTACTGTGAGCTGTCGACATAAATCATGTGGGTGTTCTTATCTCCTTAGCGAATTTCTCTGACCTTCTTCGCAGCTATTCTACCATGAACGTATTTTAAACCTTACTCTCAGTCTTTCTTACTTTATATATTAATTACACCGAATTACTTTACCCCGATTAAGGTTTATCGCTTTCACAGGGAGACTGCAGACAGCCTGGCCGGATGACCTCAAACAGCTCTGGGCCTAGAAGACCCAGCTTCGGACTGCAACATCTCGACTTGGGCGGCAGCAGTCTGGGCTGGCTGACTGACTGGCAAGGACAAGGGCACTGGCGGAGTGGCAGTGGTGGAAGTTCGCATGCTGTCATACTGAGAGACGACAGCAGGTTCGTGCTGGATGGAGCCACTTCCATTCTCCTAGGGTGGCACCTCAACAAACTAAGTAATCTGTTGGAGGATAGCTGGACTGCTGTGACACCCAGCAAACCCCTTTCAACACTGGTATCTGCAGCCATGGTGGCAGTAAGCTGACTTTTCATGACAGAAATCTGAGCTTCTACTGCAGCAGGCAGATGTTGGGCGGCTTCCGCTTGTGCTACAGTAGAAGCTGAGACATCCGCCATCAGATGCTGCATCATAGTTGAGTCGGCAAGTGTGCTAATGAAGTTGGCCACAACTTCCATGCTCGAAAGGATGGTCTTCAAGCTCTGCACAAAGCCTTGTGCCTGCATGCTCCTTGGCATTGCAAGTAGGCTTTCTGGTAGACCTGCCAATGTAGCAAGCATTAGAAACATAGACATAGAAACATAGAAAATAGGTGCAGGAGTAGGCCATTCGGCCCTTCGCGCCTGCACAGCCATTCAATGAGTTCATGGCTGAACATGCAACTTCAGTACCCTATTCCTGCTTCCTCGCCATACCCCTTGATCCCCCTAGTAGTAAGGACTTCATCTAACCCCCTTTTGAATATATTTAGTGAATTGGCCTCAACAACTTTCAGTGGTAGAGAATTCCACAGGTTCACCACTCTCTGGGTGAAGAAGTTTCTCCTCATCTCGGTCCTAAATGGCTTACCCCTTATCCTTAGACTGTGACCCCTGGTTCTGGACTTCCTCAACATTGGGAACATTCTGCCTGCATCTGACCTGTCTAAACCCGTCAGAATTTTAAACGTTTCTATGAGATCCCCTCTCATTCTTCTGAACTCCAGTGAATACAAGCCCAGTTGATCTAATCTTTCTTGATATGTCAGTCCCGCCATCCCGGGAATCAGTCTGGTGAACCTTCGCTGCACTCCCTCTATAGCAAGAATGTCCTTCCTCAAGTTAGGAGACCAAAACTGTACACAATACTCCAGGTGTGGCCTCACCAAGGCCCTGTACAACTGTAGTAACACCTCCCTGCCCCTGTACTCAAATCCCGTCGCTATGAAGACCAACATGCCATTTTCTTTCTTAACCACCTACTGTACCTGCATGCCAACCTTCAATGACTGATGTACCATGACACCCAGGTCTCGTTGCACCTTCCCTTTTCCTAATCTGTCACCATTCAGATAATAGTCTATCTCTCTGTTTTTACCACCAAAGTGGATAACCTCACATTATACTTCATCTGCCATGCATTTGCCCACTCACCTAACCTATCCAAGTCACTCTGCAGCCTCATAACATCCTCCTCGCAGCTCACACTGCCACCCAACTTAGTGTCATCCACAAATTTGGAGATACTACATTTAATCCCCTCGTCTAAATCATTAATGTACAATGTAAACAGCTGGGGTCCCAGCACAGAACCTTGCGGTACCCCACTAGTCACTGCCTGCCATTCTGAAAAATACCCATTTACTCCTACTCTTTGCTTCCTGTCTGACAACCAATTCTCAATCAACGTCAGCACACTACCCCCAATCCCATGTGCTTTAACTTTGCACATTAATCTCTTGTGTGGGACCTTGTCGAATGCCTTCTAAAGTCCAAATACACCACATCAACTGGTTCTCCCTTGTCCACACTACTGGAAACATCCTCAAAAAATTCCAGAAGATTTGTCAAGCATGATTTCCCTTTCACAAATCCATGCTGACTTGGATCTATCATGTCACCTCTTTCCAAATGCGCTGCTATGGCATCCTTAATAATTGATTCCATCATTTTACCCACTACTGATGTCAGGATGACCGATCTATAATTCCCTGTTTTCTCTCTCCCTCCTTTTTTAAAAAGTGGGGTTACATTGGCTACCCTCCACTCCATAGGAACTGATCCAGAGTCTATGGAATGTTGGAAAATGACTGTCAATGCATCCGCTATTTCCAAGGCCACCTCCTTAAGTACTCTGGGATGCAGTCCATCAGGCCCTGGGGATTTCTCAGCCTCTAATCCCATCAATTTCCCCAACACAATTTCCCGACTAATAAGGATTTCCCTCAGTTCCTCCTTCTTACTAGACCCTCTGACCCCTTTTATATCCGGAAGGTTGTTTGTGCCCTCCTTAGTGAATACCGAACCAAAGTACTTGTTCAATTGGTCTGCCATTTCTTTGTTCTCCGTTATTACATCGTGCATACCCATCAGCTGCCCTCTGTAGCCTGCCCCATCGAAGTGCTCATCTGAGTCCTGAGCAGCAGAAGTCATGTGCAACCTCACCCTCCGGAGAACTGCGCTACCCTTGCTCTCTGCCGTGGCTGATCACTCATGCCCAGTGCCTCACCATGTGCTGAACGCTCAGCTATCCTCTAAATTATGCGCAGTGTCAGTATCTGAGCTGATGGCTGTGAGTGCGAAATTGAATGAGAGTGCTCCTTCTTCATCACTGTCTCCTTGGTCTTCCACCTGTTGTTCTTCTACCACTGCCTGACCAGGTTGCAGTTCTTTGGTATCTGAAAGGAGAAAGGCACAAGGGTAGGGTTGTGGTGAAGGGAGGGTGGGAGAATGCAAGAGGTGCATGCTTACACCATCAGCAGCTTGTAAATCAGAAGAGATTGTGGTCTGAGGAGGAAGTGGGATGCGAGAATGAGGATTAGGTATGAGGATACCGCCATCTTCTATAGTTTCAGCTCCACCGCTGGTCACAGCCTCAACAATGGCCATTCCAATGATAGAGAGTACTGTCTTCTCCACGGGGCCCTGTCCCCCATCGATGAGGTCCTGCTGCCTCTGGTTACCCACCACTTCGTCCTGCAAGAGAGTGGGAAGTGTAATCTGTTAAGGTGATGTAGTTGCCATAGTTGAATAGCTGGTAGTGTTTGCAAGCTGTGGGATGTGGGTGTGAGGCTTGCAGCAATTCTATGTGTGTGAGAGTGAGGTGAAGCTTTAAATGTTAGGTATGGATCCTGATTGATAGAAATTGTTGATAGGTGAGTGAAGCAGGTGTGGTGCATTGAGCAGTGTGTGAGGCCAGTGATGCAGGTCATGGGCAATGATATTTGAAGATATATTCACTAACCTGACCAATCGTGTGAAGTCATTAAACTTTTTGCGACACTGCATCCAGGTCCTTGGGACTTGATTCCTTGCATTGATCTGCTCCCACTGCCTGCTGAGAGTTTGTCTGGAGGGCCTTCTGGCCCCCTGTGGATACAGCACATCTCTCCTCCTCTCCACCTCCTGCACCAAGGCCTCCAGTACAGCGTTGGATAACCTTGGAGCCCGCTCTCTACCACGTTGTGCCATTATTCAATCTTTTGCCACATCAGAATGAGTTCCACAATGACTGCCAGCATCCGCTCAAGCCACAGTGCACCTCCCCTTTAAGCAGGCTGGCTTTAAGTATGTGATATATTCTTTATGACATCACAAACACACAGACTACAAGATGGCTCTACAAGAACTTGTCATGTGACTTTGTCACCTGATCCTTTTATTGTATTTAGAGCAGCAGTTGCATTACCACAGTAGTCCACTAGATGGAGCAGTAGTCCGCTAGGGGGAGCTCTATATTACACTTCTCCCTCCTTAATGAATAAGTAATCATTACAAAATAATCATCATACATAACTTGCATTGTTATACATAACAAAATACATGGACTTAATTTTCCATATTTAAAAAGTGTCTTTAAAAAGATTACTCTCTCCCATGCTGGCCGTTCCCCCTGGTACACCCCTCATCTTTGCTCCCTCAAGTCAAAAGGGTGCAGACTTGAACAGATGTGGCGGACAACAGGTTTAGCCATTCACCACCAGATCTGGCTCGAACACTTAAAAAACTATTGGTTCCTACTCTGGTCTACAAAAATCGCTCACTATTCCAGGATCATTCCGGATTGCAAAAATAACCCTCGGCTACTACTCTCTACTGCTAACCATCTCCTTAAACCCTCTCCCTATCTCTACCACACTCACCTTCAACAACAAGTGTGAGGAGCTCATGGACTTCTTTGTCTCAAAGATTGAGACCACCCGATCAGTTGCCTCTGATCCCTTCCTTTACTTAGCCCATAGAGCCAAACTTCATCTGAGGCTCCCACCTGCCCGAGCCCTAAATTCATATCTTGCTCTAGTTTCTCTTTAATCTCCCCTCTTAATCTCTCCAAGCTCATCTTGTCCATGAGACCCACTTCCTGCTCTCTTGACCCTGTTCCATCATCATCATAGGCAATCCCTCGGAATTCAGGAAGACTTGCTTCCACTCTAAAAATGAGTCCTTAGGTGGCTGAACAGTCCAACATGAGAACCACAGTCCCTGTCACAGGTGGGACAGAGAATCATTGAGGGAAGGGGTGGGTGGGAGAGATTTGCCGCACTCTTTCTGCTGCCTGCGCTTGATTTCTGCATGCTCCCGGTGATGAGACTCGAGGTGCTCAGCGCCCTCCCAGATGGACTTTCTTCACTTAGGACGGTCTTTGGCCAGGGACTCCTAGTTGTCAGTGGGGATGTTGCACTTTATCAGGGAGGCTTTGAGGGTGTCCTTGCAACGTTTCCTCTGCCCATCGTTGGCTACTAAACTGCTGACCACCCAACTTCCTTTTTTGGCTCCCATGTTAGCCAACATTGTTAATGGTTCTCTCTCCTCAGGTACTGTTCCCCTCTCCTTCAAATCTGCTGTCATCACCACTCTCCTGAAAAAAACAACCCTTGACCCCACTTTGATTGCTAGCTATTGCCCATCTCCAACCTCCCGTTCCTGTCCAAAGTACTTGAACGTGTTGTCGCCTCTCAAATCCATGACCATCTTTCCATGAATTCAATGTTTGAATCCCTTCAACCTGGTTTTCGCCCCTGTCACAGTATCGAAACAGCTCTCATCAAAGTCACAAATAGCATCTTTTGTGACTGTGACAAAGGTAACCCCCCTCCTTGTCCTTCTGGACCTGTCTGCAACCTTTGACACAGTTGACCAATCCATCCTCCTCCAACGCCTCTCCACCATCGTCCAGCTCGATAGAACTGCACTCGCCTGGTTCTATTCTTATCTATCTAATCACAGCCAAAAAATCTCCTGCCATGGCTTCTCTTCTCACTCCCACATTGTTACCTCTGGTGTCCCTAAAGGATCTATCCTTGGCCCCCTCTTATTTCTCATTCTTGGCAATATCATCCGAAAACACGGAGTCAGTTTCCACATGTACACTGACGATAACCAGCTCTACCTCTCCACCACTTAGCTCGACTCCTGCCTGGTATCTAAATTGTCAGATTTCTTGTCTGACATCCGGTACTGAATGAGAATTAATGTTCTCCAATTAAATATTGGGAAGTCCGAAGAAATTATATTTGGTCCCCGCCACAAACTGTGTTCCCTAACCACTGACTCCATCCCTCTCCCTAGCACCAATCTATGGGTGAACAAGACTGTTTGCAACCTAGATGTCATAGTTGACCCCGAAATTAGCTTCCAGCCACATATTCACGGCATAATTAAAACCGCTTTTTTCCACCTCTGTAACATTGCCCGCCTCCGATCCTGCCTCAGCTCTTCTGCTGCTAAAACCCACATTCATGCCTTTGCTCACTCTAGACTTGACTGCTCCAACTCACTCCTGGCCAACCTCTCACATTCTACACTACGTAAACTTGAGGTCATCCAAATCTTAGCAGCCCGTGTACTAACTCGCAACAAGTCACGATCACCTTTCAACCCTTTGCTTTCTGACCTACATTGGCTGCCGATTAAACAACGCCTCGATTTCAAAATTCTCATCCTTGTTTATAAATTACTCCATGGCCTTGCCCCTCCCTATCTTTGTAATCCGTTTCAGCCTCACAATCCCACAAGATGTCTGCGTTCCTCAAATTCTGGCCTCTTGAACACTCTTCATTTTCACTGCTCAACCATTGGTGGCCGTGCCTTCAGCTGCCTAGGCCCTAAGCTCTGGAACTCCCGTCCTAAACCTCTTTGCCTTCCTCCTTTAAGACACTTCTTACAATGTACCTTTTTAAATAAGTTTTTGGTCATCTGCTTTAATTTCTTCTTTTGTGGCTCATTCTCAAATTTATGTCGTTTTATGTTTATTGTGAAGCACCTTGGGACATTTTACTATGTTAAAGGCGCTATATTAATAAAATATATAATTATTGTTATGTTTACAAATTAAACTTAACCACTGGTTTTCTGTTTTGAATAGTATACCTTTGCTCTTGAACACAACTTTCCAAACTTGGTGTCGAACTTAGACTCATTCTAGGCTGAGCCTGAGGAGATTTTTTCTCCAAGGGCAATCCTTGATTGACATTTTGACTCTTTACAACTTCAGACTGTTTGTTTGACAGCCTCAGACTCAGACTTAAATCCTGACTTTCTCTTATACTTGTTTCCAATACATCTGATGTAGGATTTGCTACTGGTGCTCTACTTGTAACAAGACTATCTGACTCATCAGAAATAATCGAATCATTCCAACTTTCAACTCCTTCCACATCTGTAGGTAAAATATGATCAATATGATCAAACCTAATCTGTCCATGATCAAACATCTTGACCAAATATGTGCGAGTACCACATATCTTCACTCCTCTTCCTGGTAACCACTATCACCATTTATGGTGATGGTTCTTCAATCTAATCTGATTCAATTTCACACTTCTGTCTTACTCTACCTCTATCATGATTCACTTTCTGTCTGAATTGTTTCTCTTCTACTGACTGTGCCAGATTTGGCTTTAACAACAAGAACCTGGTTCGTGTCTGTCATTTGAGAAACAACTCTGCTGGTGTTCTAACAGTATTTGTATGAGGAGTATTATGATAAGAAATTAGAAAATTTGACAATGTGTGGTCCAACAACAACTGCCATTTCTTTGGATTTGTATCCAACATTTTCTTGATGAGGGCACGTTTTACAACTTGTACTGTGTGCTTCACTGCACCATTTGAAGCAGGGTGATACAGTGGAACCTTGCTATGTTTTACACCATTTCTGCTCATGAACTGTGCAAATTCTTCTGAACAAAATTGTGGCCCATTATCAGACACAATTTCTACTGGGAGGCCAAATGAAGAAAACAATCTTCACAAATTATCTAATGTTTTATTTGTTGTTATTTTCTGCATCAGAAACACCTCTACCAACTTTGAATGACTATCAATCACAATGAACAATTGTTGTCCTTCTAGCTCAGCAAAATCTATATATATATCTCCTTTGCCACACCCTGGGAGGCCATTTCCACGGCTATAATGGTACAGATAGTGGTTTCTTGCTTACCAATTGACATGTTGTACACTGACTGATGATGTACTCTATATTTTTATCTAAACCTGGCTACCATAAGTAACTGCATACAAAACTCATGGCCAAGCACATTCCCAGGTGATGGTCATGAAGATCTCCTAACAATTTGGATCGTAATTTATTTGGAATAACTACTCTTCCATCCCACATGATACAATCTTTATCCACTGACAATGCATTCCTACGAATGAAGTATGGATAAATATCTTTCTCTGATACCTGGTTTGGCCAGCCATTTGCTATGTAATCATACACCTTTGACATAACTGGGTCACATTTGGTTGCTCTTCCAATCTCTTCAGCTGTGACAGGCAGTTTATCAATGTATGAAAAATAGAACACTTCTTCCCTATTGGGTGTAACTTGTAATGGGGATGGCAACCTGGACATAGCATCAGCATTATCATCTAACTTTGGTACAACAACAATGTGTGTAGCCCAATTACTTAGATCTATTTAGAGATAATGCACTCAGTTTCTAGTCTTTTGAGTTCTTGCTTAACTTTCTCCTTGAGTGCATATGGTATGGGACGTGGCTTGCAGTAAACTGGTCTTGTGTCCTTCTGCACTCACCTTGAAACCTTGGATTGGACTGCTTGTTACGCGGAACACCTTCGGATATTGCTTGATGACATCATCTTTTGATGCAAATTTTGTTTCCACACAAAAAATCTCATTCCAATCCAGCTTCAGTGATCCCAACCAATTTCTACCTATCAATGCAGGCATGTCTCCTGCCACTACTATGAGAGACAAGCTCTGAAACTGATCCTTGTATTTCACCGATGTGATACATCCTACCACAGTGATTTGATCTTCTGAATAGCCTTGCAGCTCTATCTTTGATTTCTCCAGTAGAAAATCAAACAACTTGTCAAGATATAGCAATTCCGGTACTACGCTCATGAATGCACCAGTGTCGATTGCCATGGGTATCCTGGTTCCTGCAATGTCTACTTTGGTGACGATACTTTGCAAATTGTTCTCAGGTACAATTGCTCCTGATGACGTGTATCTCCAGAACCTCCTCATCCTGTTGCTTCTCTTCAATGCTGTGCAGTCTCTGGTGATTGCTACTTCTAGCATTGAACATCGCCTTAATAGTTGTCTGACAAGCTAAATCAAAAGTTAAGTTAGGGGTTGTCAACAACTTTCTTCTGATTGCTTCTTTTTCAACCCACAAACAAAGTGGTCACACAATGCTTGGTCCTGAAAATTTCTGAAATGAAAGTGAATGGGTAGCTAAGCTATAATGTACTCACTGATAACCTCGTCGGGTAATTGATTTTGTATTCCAAAAAAATAACTTTCAGCAATTTCCAGGGCTTCAGGACTGTAGTGCTGTTCTCTCTGTTAGTGACGTGTCCTTCGATTTATGTGGAACAAGCACATTTTTCAGGGTTTCATACACCTTGGGGCCTGCTTCAGTCAAGAAAATATCCCATTTTCTTTCTAAAACCACCCAGTTACACTTGTCATCATTTGGGACTTCGATGATTCTATTCGCAGTGAAAAACATTTCTACCTGCTCCACACCGAAAGTCTCTCGGTCACGATGGAACTCATCCAAGTGCCCTATTATTCTCACAAGTGCGGCCATCTGGACTCTTCAGTTCAGCCAAGTGTGCTTGTAATTTACCTTGGATTTTTCTAGCTGTGCTGCAAAACAAAAGAACTTCTTAAAATTTCTCTGTTGTTTGGCAGGAAGATTCACCAACAAAAATTTCAGCTAGGGAATCCAATTCTCCTATCCTACATCACCAATGTGATATATTCTTTACAACATCACAAACACACAGACTACAAGATGGAAGTTAGAAAAACATTAGTCAAGATAGGGTATGAATGGTGGGATAATGACCAACTGCCGTTAGAGACAAGGAGAAAAAAAGAAAGAAACAGGCTCTTGCGGGGATGGGGGGCGGGCGGGGAGGGGGCGCGGGGGGCGGCAGTGGAGGTGGAGAGGGAGCCAAAGATTGGCAGCGGTTATGGTCTGAAATTGTTGAACTCGATATTGAGTCCAGAAGGCTGTAAAGTGCCGAAACGAAAGATGAGGTGCTGTTCCTTGAGCTTACGGTAAGCTTCATTGGAACAGTGCAAGAGACCGAGGACAAAGAGGTCAGAGTGGGAATGGAGTGGAGAATTAAAGTGACAGGCGACCAGAAGCTCAGGGTCATACTTGCGGACTGAACGGAGGTGCTCCGCAAAGCGGTCACCCAATCTACGCTTGGTGTCCGCAATGTTTTTCGAACTCCAGGCATTACCATTTGAATTTGGACCATCATCCCTTTTGTCCCTCTAATCTCCCCTGTCTTCCAACCTATCACAGACCTTCCCTTTTTTTCTTTCTTCCACTGCCCCCTTCAGTGCTTGTTAAAAATCTGTTCTTTCCGAACACTCTCCAGTTCTGACGAAGGGTCATGACCTGAAACGTTAACTCTGCTTTCTCTCCACAGACCTGCTGAGATTTCCAGCATTTTTGTTTTGATTATAGCAAGTAGCACGAAGTTGGCATGGTGCCTGCAACGGGTGCAGATTAATTCCAAATCGCAAATCCCATGCCCGTTTTTGGGCCCTGTCTAATTTTGCGCCCTATATATTTTAAAGGAACTCTTCTCTCAATTACTAACATATTCATTCTTCATGTAAATATTTTAAAATTAAGTCAAAATTCTTTTAAGAGGCGACACTGGTTCTTAAGCTGCTGGGAGAAAAATATTGTCAACAGGCTAGTTTTGAAGAGTGGAAATGTGAGAATTAATGAATATTCTGGCGTTCACTACCTTTGAGGATCATGAAACACTCATACAGAACTTTCCCTCAAGAGATTAAATGTGTGTACTATGGTCTATGATAGGAGAGACTGTACCTGAGCAGTTATTTTTTAATGAATTGAGGATGTGAGCATAGATTAAGATTGAAAGATTTTTTAAAGCTTACCTGGAGTGTTAATGATCTCCTGAGAACTTTCAAACTACATTTCTACAGGGGGTTGCACTCAATGCAAAGTTCAACTGGTGATAGACTACCTATGGGCAGTAGTCTCAGAGCTCTTGCTTTAGCCATTCAACAGTCAGATCGTGGACCTGATTCCCAAGTTATATTTCACTTTCACATGATGCACAATGAACTCCCAAACCTACTCCTCATCAAAACAAAAATGGCAGTGTAACTGCGGCCTTATTTATGCTCTATCCACAATCTTCAAAGGTGTGTAACCAAGGAAATATCAGCTAGGCTACTGAATTAGCTGATCTAAGCTGGAGCGGGTCACTGCTATCAGCTTCAGTATCCTCAGATTAGAAAGCAGATAAATCCAAGCAGAGTTTCTGCTGCTGAACTTTATCCAATTACTTCTACTAGAAGTATGTACATGGAGTTGTCTGGTGAGGGCAAGATTGGGCTTGGCACTGCTTGTCCCCACCTCCAGCAGCCTGATGATAGTCACAACCCAGACTACCCATGAAAGATGGCAACTTGGGTGGGGTACCAAAAGAACTTTGCAACATACCCCACTATCCAACACAGCCTTTGAGGGGAAAATAGGAGAAGAAAATAAAAATGTCAATGTGAGAAAGCTACTAGTTTTCTGAAGTGTTGGCACATCTTGAAATACATTTGTCCTTTGTCACAAATGTGCTTTTAATCACCCTGGAAATTTATTTTTAGCAAGTCCCTCGGAGTCAAGGATGACTTACTTCCACAATAATATGAATTTCAGATAAGATCAATGCGGGATCTACAGTCTCTGTCACAGATGAGGCAGGTGGTGGTTGAAGGGACGGGTGGGTGGGGTGCTTGGGTTGTCGTGTGCTCCTTGTGCTATTTGTGCTTGGCTTCCGCTTGCTCCCGGCGAAGAGACTCGAGGTGTTCACCGCCTTCCCGGGTGCTTCTCCTCCACTTTGAGCGGTCTTGGGCCAAGGATTCCCACGTGTCGGTGGAGATGTTGCACTTTTTCAAGGAAGCTTTGAGGGTGTCCTTGAATCATTTCCGCTGCCCACCTGAGACTCGCTTGCCGTGTTGGAGCTCTGAATAGATCGCTTGTTTTGGGAGTCTCGTGTCAGGCAGGCGGCCCGTCCAGCGGAGCTGATCGAGCGTGATCAATGCTTCGAGTCTGGGGATTTTGGCCTGAGTGAGAACACTGGCGTTGGTGCATCTATTCTGCCAATGGATTTGCAGGTTTTTGCGGAAGCTGCGTTGGTGGTACTTCAACACTGCTTTGAGGTGCCTGCTGTACATAGTCCATGTCTGTGAAGCGGATATAGGAGAGCGAGTATCACCACTGCTCTGTAGACCATGAGCTTGGTGCCGGGTTTGAGATTCTCGTCTTCAAATATTATTTTCCTTAGGCAACCGAAGGCTGCACTGGCACACTGAAGATGGTGTTGAACTTCTGTTGGATGCTGTTCGATGCCTGCCCTTATTGACAATAGGTTCCCAAGGTATGGAAAGTGGTCCACATTATCCAAGGCCTTGTCATAGAAACATAGAAGCATAGAAAATAGGTGCAGGAGCAAGCCATTCGGCACTTCGAGCCTGCACCACCATTCAGTATGATCATGGCTGATCATTCAACCTCAGTACCCCACCCCAGCCTTCTCTCCATACTCCCAGATCCCTTTTGCCATAAGGGCCACATCTAACTCCCCTTTGAATATGTTCAACGAACTGGATTCAACAACTTTCTGTGGCAGACAATCCCACAGGTTCACAACTCTCTGGGTGACAACCTCCTCATCTCGGTCCTATATGGCTTACCCCTTATCCTTAGACTGTGTCCCCTGGTTCCGGACTTCCCCAACATCGGGAACATTTTTCCTGCATCTAACCTGTCCGGTCCCATCAGAATTTTATACGTTTCTATGAGATCCCCTCTCATTCTTCTAAATTCCAGTGAGTATAAGCCTAGCCGATCCAGTTTTTCCTCATATGTCAGTCCTGCCATCCCGGGAATCAGTCTGGTGAACGTTCGCTGCACTCCCTCAATAGCAAGCACATCCTTCCTCAAATTAGGAGACCAAAACTGCACACAATACTCAAGGTGTGGTCTCACCATGCCCTGTACAACTGCAGCAAGACCTCCCTGCTCCTATACTCAAATCCCCTCATTATGATAGTCAGCATGCCATTTGCTTTCTTTACTGCCTGCTGTACCTGCATATCTACCTTCAATGACTGATGTACCATGACACCCAGGTCTCGTTGCACTTCCCCTTTTACTAATCTGTCACCATTCATATAATAATCTGCCTTCTTGTTTTGGCCACCAAAGTGGATAACCTCACATTTATCCACATTATACTGCATCTGCCATGCATTTGCTCATTCACCTAACCTGTCCAAGTCCCCCTGCAGCCTCTTAGCATCCTCCTCGCAGCTCGCAATGCCACTCAGCTTAGTGTCATCTGCAAACTTGGAGATATTACATTCAATTCCTTCATCTAAATCATTAATATATATTGTAAATCGCTGGGGTTCCAGCACTGAACCCTGTGGCACCCCATTAGTCACTGCCTGCCATTCTGAAAAGGACCTGTTTATTCCCACTCTTTGCTTCCTGTCTGCCAACCAGTTCTCTATCCACATCAATACATTTCCCCAATACCATGTGCCTAAATTTTGCACACTAATCTTTTGTGTGGGACCTTGTCAAAGGCCTTTTGAAAGTCCAAATACACCACATCTACTGGTTCTCCCTTATCCACTCTACTAGTTACATCCTCAAAAAACTCTAGAAGATTTGTCAAGCATGATTTCCCTTTCATAAATCCATGCTGACTTGGATCGATCCTGTCACTGCTTTCCAAATGCGCTGCTATTTCATCTATAATAGTTGATTCCAGCATTTTCCCCACCACCGATGTCAGGCTAACCGGTCTATAATTCCGTTTTCTCTCTCCCTCCTTTTTTAAAAAGTGGGGTTACATTAGCTACCCTCCAGTCCATAGGAACTGATCCAGAGTCCATGAAATGTTGGAAAATGACCACCAATGCATCTACTATTTCTAAGGCCACTTCCTTAAGTACTTTGGGATGCAGACTATCATTCCCTGGGGATTTATTGGCCTTCAGTCCCTTCAATTTCCCTAACACCATTTCCTGACTAATAAGGATTTTCCTCAGTTCTCGCTTCTCGCTAGACCCTCGGTCCCCTAGTATTTTTGGGAGGTTATTCGCGTCTTCTTTCGTGAAGGCAGAACCAAAGTATTTGTTCAATTGGTCTGCCACTTCCTTGTTCCCCATTATGAATTCACCTGATTCTGACTGCAAGGTACCTACATTAGTCTTCACTAATCTTTTTCTCTTCACATATCTGTCGAAGCTTTTGCAGTCAGTTTTCATATTCCCTGCAAGCTTATTCTCATACTCTATTTTCCCTCTCCTAATTAAACCCTTAGTCCTCCTCTGCTGAATTCTAAATTTCTCCCAGTCCTCAGGTTTGCTGCATGGATCTTGATAATCAGCGGATAGTACCGTGTGGCGGAGGCAGGTTGGTAGAGAACCTTTGTATTATGGCTGTTTAATTTCAGGTCCATACTCTCATATGCTTTGGTGAAGGTGTTGACGATGATTTGGAGTTCGACCGCCGAGTGTGCACAAACGCAAGCGTCGTCTGCATACTGTAATTCAATGACAGAGGATGAGACGACCTTGGATCTGGACTGGAGGTGAGAGAGGTTGAACAGTTTCCCGTTTATTCTATAGATTAGTTCCACTCCAGCAGGATAGCTTAGATCAAACAAAACTTCTCTAAATGAAAAGTGTAATGCTAAAATTTATGTTAGTACTTTATAATGTGGCTGTGAGCCTTATCAAAGCTGCCCGGATATTTGACATTCACTGCCATAATTATTGGTTTGTGGTCGACAACTAGTTGGACCTTCAGAGAGTGAAATCCTTTTCTGTTGTGAAAAACTTCTGGGTCCTGAGAAGTTTCCCGCATGGCGATGTGAGTACATTGAATTGCTCCCTGCACCTTGGGGAACCTAGCAATGCGGTAGAATGCTCCAGCCCTGTCAGTCTGAGCCTCCGTGGTCATAGGGAAGCTGATAAAGTCCATCCTACACGCGTACAGGGCTTCCGGGACCTGTCTAATGCAGCAATGTGTGGCATGCTGAGAAAGAGGGAAAATGTCGACCGCGGAGACCTGAAAGGAACCGGACGCGTAGAATGACAGTGCCGCGGTGACCTTGACCTCGACGGACAGTGATGTCTTGAAGGTGCTGGCAGGCTGCAGATCTGCCCTGATGAGCAGGCATATTTCACTGATAACCACTTTGTGGAAACGCAGTCACCAAAGGCAGGCGTTGTCAGATAAGTCAAGGTAAGTGCGAGGTATGTATGGTCGAGACCACCTCCTCAATCTGGCATGTCTTAGATTGGGCACATAATGCTGTGGATTAGATGTTGTGCCATTTGCACTCTGCAACATCTGCATAGTAATCGATGCAGGCTGAGAAATGGCTGGCCCCATTCCAATAAAAGTATAATGCCGATTGTTCACAAGCAATAAATTTCCACACTAAGACACCTACTAAAACCCAACCATCCACAGTATGAAAAGATGTCTGTTTAGATGGTCACTTCACCTGAGAAGAACTCCAGAGTGAATCCAAACTCCCCCGAAGTTGAAGCAGCCTTTTTCAATGAAACGACCTGCGATTTGCAAAATGGCACCCACACCGCTGTGATGAGTTCAGAACAGTTCAACTTTTTCAGAGCGGTGTTTTTGGCTCGCGATATTGTGGGTGAGATGTATGCGAGGTGGTGAAAATGACGCTGGGTGATATACTGGCCGCTAGTTTCAGCAAATGTGATCTTTACGACAAAAAAAGTGGACGGTAGGTATTATTAAATCTCTGCGTTAACTTCGTGCCGAAAGTAACGCTGGGTGATATTATGGGCATTGGTTTCGCCCATTCTGATGATTCTGCCCCAAAAAAGTGGTCGGGCGGGATTATTTTTTCCCGGTGTTATGTACATGGTGAAAGTAATGCTCGGCAATAAGTGTCCAAAAAATGGGCGTCAGTTTCCATTTTGTGGCTAAATGGGCGATATCTGGGCATTACACCTCATTTCAGCGGTAACTTGGACGTTAAGTGGGCGTTATGCATGCAAAAATAATGGAAAATCTAGCCCATAGAGATCGCATGGGAAAGAGGAGTTGAGGTCGATATTCAGCCAAGATCTTATTGAATGGCGGAGCAGGCTTGTAAGAGGGGTTTGTGTGGTCTCTATGAGAGGGTCAGGTTCCCTTCTGACCAACTTGAGCAGTTTCAAATCACTCCCACTCCCTTAGGTTCTGAACTCTGGATTTATTTGGGGAGGGGGGGTGACAAAAGTGCAAAAGACACTGGTTTGATGCACAGAACTTTGTTTTTATTACAGTCAAAGTAATACAGGCTTATTACTCTGGTAAGAAAATGCACGGCCAAACTTACAATCACTCTAATAAAGAACAATGCAAGGAAAGGTACAAGGTCAAACAAACAATCATTTTAATAAAGAACAATACAAGGAAAGGTACAAGGTCAAACTTATAATCACTCTAATAAAGTACCATAAACTATACATTCAAAGGGGGTTGCAGTAAAATTATACCTCCCACCTCCCAATACCTAATTCCAGCTAGGTTAGACCAGGGCAGGCAGGGACTTATGCTTACCAATCCTTTTGTTAGTAATGGTAGGTGGTGATGTTCTTCTTTCCTTCAGGACTTCAAGACTTCGAGACTGGAGAGTCTCTCCCCTCTCTCTCACCTCTCTCTCGCTCTCTCTCTCTCCTCTCGCACTTCCCTTTCTCTCTCTAACCTCTGTTGAAAACAGTGGCCAGTTATATGATTTCAGTGGTTCTAATCTTGCCGCCCAATCTGTTCACAATCCTTTGTATAATTTTGGCGGGCTTGGTTCTTCTTTGTAATATTTTGGCAGGCTCGTTAAAGTTAATATGTCTTGGGTGGGTTGATGTTCGAAAACTGTTTCCTGATGGAAATATTAGTTTAGTAATTGCAATGTCCTTTTGTGCTTAGTCTTTCGCATATAGGCTGGATTGGGTCTCTTTGTGATATATATGCTGAAATGGTTTGTCCAGACCCATGTTGATGGGGAGCCATCTCTGGGTGATACTATGATGGTAATGTCTCTTGTGGAGGAAGATTTCCAAATACTCATTCTTCTAGACAGGTTAACTCAGTCCTCACACCCAGACAGTTCCAATAATCAAGTGAGCTTTTTTGGTTCCCTAGGTCCGCCCACAGGCTTGAATTTGTCTTGTAAAAGTTCATAATTCTATTAAAGTTCGTAGTTTCTTCCATAAGCACTTTAGAGTTCCAAATTTTTCGGTAGATAGTCCCAAATTAAATTTCCTTTCAAATGAGCCCAAACACAGGGGGGTTCTGGTGAATTTTGTTCTCTGCAGGCTCGTATGGCTTACTCCTGCTCCTATATCTTATGTTCTTATGTTCTTAAATGTTGACCTTGCCAGAGATGCTCACATCCAATGAATTAAAAAAAAACTACCAACAATCTCTACTTATCACCACTCATACCTCACAATCGTAGTTTCACTCACCCTCACAACCTCGCCACTGCTGTGATGCTCACACCCAAATCTCACACATTGCACACACTGACAGCTATTCAACCATGGTAGGCACATCACCCAAACATAATTGCACCATAACTGCCAGGAACAGCCAGGTGGGGTGGGGAGCAAGTTGCCATGTAGGAGCTCAGCCAGCTGGAGGAAAGAGTTCTGGTGAAAACTGGCTCGCAGATCATAGAAGCCGTGACAACCGGCGAAGATGAACCCCTTGACAACAACGATATGGTCATTCCTAACCCTTCTTTTCACATTCCACTTCCCCCTCATCCCACAATCTCTTCTCATTTTCAAGCTACTGATGCTTTATGCATGAATATCTTGAAGAGCGTGGAAGAATCCTTCTTCAACATTGTATGGGACTCTGTGCAGAGCTAGGAGCCCAGGATTTCTCGAAGAGATCGTGTCGGCCCTGACGTGATGGTATGTGTGGTGGGCAATGTCATGACTGCCATTGCAGCACAGGCGGAAGTGACCCAATGACTTCCCCAATGCAGGGGAAGCACAGACTGCTCTCATGCAGTCATCGTGGCTGAATTTACCACTGTTGACCGGGACTTGCAGGGTGTCACAGCTGCCCAGCAATCTGTGCTCCATATGGTTGCTTGGAATGCTGAGAAGCCGCTCCGGGGGAGTGGCAGTGGGTCAGTTCCCACCACTGCCTCTCCGCCATTGCCCTTGCTGCTGTCTGTCAGCCAGCCAGCCAGCCCAGACTGCTGCCACCCATACCGAAGTGGTTCAGTCTGCAGCCGGACCTTCTAGATCCAGAGCTACTCAAGGTCATCCTGCAAGGCCATCTGAAGTCTCCCCTATGGAAGCTCAGCAGCCTTCCACCAGGCATGCTGCAACCATTGGTGGAGCTCTTGGTAGGAGCACTTGAGTAGGAAAAGACACACGAACGACAGGCACTAAGGGATTGCATATTGGTGATTAGTTCATATCGTTACTGTAAATATGTGTGAAGTGATTTTTGATAAATTTATTAACTGTGTTTGAAATCTTCTGTGGTGGCCCTCATTTCAGCTTTGTGCCCAGGAGGATACCATGATATTCAGTGACAGAAGCTTGGGGATGTGTTGAGCAACAGTGATCTGGGGTTTCATTCATTGGAATTGGAGTCTGATAAGGCGTCCACGGACAGCCTATCTGGAAGGGGGATTGGCTGCCCTCCCCATCTTCTTTCTATTCCTCTTCCTCTTGCTCCTCTTCCTCCTCCTCCTCCTCTTCCTTGTCCTCCTCCCGAGGGAGTCCCTCAAGCCCTGTTCGCAAGCAATGCACCCTCATGATGGCCAAGTTATGAAGGATGCAGCAGACCACAAAATGGAACACCCTCTCTGCTAAGTACTGGACAGCCCCTTCCGAGTGGTCAAGGCAGCGGAACCGTTGCTTCAGCAGCCCGATGGTCTGCTCAATGGTGTTCCGGTGGAAGTATGGCTGCCATTATATGAGTACTAGGTACAAGTGTTGGGGTTGTGTTGGGGACGCATGAGCCAAGTGCAGAGCGGATAGCCCTTGTCTCTGAGCAACCACCCTTGAGTTTTCTGTGGTGGCTGGAAGATGCTGGCACACTGGACAGATGCAGGATGAAGGCATCATAGCTACTGCCAGGATAACAGGCATTGACCATCAGGATATGCTGGGTGTGGTCGCACACCAACTGCACATTAAGTGAGTGGTAGCCTTTGAGGTTACAGAAGATCTCAAGATTGCTATGTGGCACCCACAAAGCCACGTGTGTGCAGTTGATGGTGCCCTGCACCATCGGGGAGCCCGCTATCCTAGCAAAGCCACATGCACATTCGTCCTGCTTCTTTGCTCAGAGAGAAGACAATGCAGTCTCTTCTCCTGGTGTAGAAAGCCTCAGTGATTTCGTGGATGGAGATGTTGGCTGTGTCTCCTGCTGCAGACTGGAAAAATCCGTTGACAAAAAAATTGTAGGCCACGGTGACCTTGACTGCCACTGGGAGAGCCATGTTTGCCCTGCTTTCAGTCTGCAGGGCTGGATGCAGGGGGTGGCAGAGTTCTGTGACCACATCCTTGGTGAAGCAGAGCCTTCTATTACACTGCGCTTTAAATGGATATAAGAGAAGTGCTCTCAGAAGACCCGAGGTGTGTAAGACCTCCTGTTGAGAACCCTCCTGGCCTTGCTCCTCCTCCCTCTGCACGCATCTTTGCTGCCTCTACTCCCTTTCCCGAAGATACTTGAGCGCGAAAGGGACTGTCAGTAGAGCCCCCATGACTGTGAGCAAGAGTAGTGAGCAGCAGCCTTTAAATAATAATGAAGGCATTCTCCCCTTGCAACAACCTTGCAATAAATTTATAAAGTTGCTGGTGTTGCAGAAAGTTGCTCAGAACCAGTCAAACTGAGCAAACATGTCAGCTGCACATGATTG